>NC_087478.1:11850946-12155815 GCF_036417665.1 Passer domesticus
CAAGGAAAGTCTCTTGTATGTGCAGTAAGATAAATATAAAGCTGAAGGCATTTAGTAATAGGAAAACCAGCAAATTTCTTACAAACTTTTTTTTCCTTTTTTTTAAGCTAGAGAACTTGAAGGTCAGATCCAACTATATATTGCATTTTCTGTCATATAATTATCATATATATAATGTCCTGGAGAACAGCTTCCAGTCACTGACATCAACAGTTTACATAGCAGTTGAACTAAGAACAACCTTGGAGAACTGACCCATAACAACCTCTTAAGTATAATCCGTAGCTCACAACAGTTTTTGTGTTTTCAAGGTCACAGAAGGGCCTCAATTGGATAAAAGAAGAATTGTGTTCAAAAAATACAGAACTATTCTGCTGAGTGTTCACTTTATTAAATCTTGGGAAATGAGAGGAAACAGAACTGAAAGAGTGAAGAGTTTTTGCTCCCTTGTACAAAGAAGGATGGGATAACATCAAAACCAGTCTCCCTAGAAGAACGGGGGAAGATCCATGATAAGTGGCATCAGCTTGGAAGACGGTTCAAAACTCTTTGACTGATTTTACTAATGACATCTGTTAAGCAGACCCAATTCAGAGCAGTTTCAGAAATCCCAACATGATTGTCCTTCTGCGCACTAATGAGAGGGCATGATCCGCCTGACACCAGTGTCTGTCTAGCAGTGGACATCTGTGGTCACTATGCAGGTACTCAAGTCACATCCTGTTTCCCTTTCCTCCCTCCCCATTTCTGCAGTTCTGTTTATCGGTGAGTTTCCCAAAGAATGGTTGAGGAGTATAATCTCTCCTGTACTCAAAGTCCTTTGGAGATAAATACACAAAGAGACAGCAGAAAGAGGCAGAAGTTCCTTTATCGGTCAGAGAGATTGGCTAACTCTGTTTGAGGGAGACAATTTAGAAGATGGTGGGAGTGACAGAGGTACATCTTTGCACAAATTTCAAAAACCAGACATTCTACTTTCTCAACAAAATCCTGGCTCTACCAGAATTTTGCATGGTGTTGAACCATAGAGTTTGAGAGCTAAGAGGTTATTGAAGACACCAAAATTTTGTCATTCAAATTTTGGCCTTTTCAGGATGGTATTACATCTTCCTCTGCATCATCCAAGCAACCTAGACTTCTTTCAGAAGGATTTATCACTAAATCTGTAACAGAGCATTAGCCTACGTGACACCCTGCCCCAAAAGTAATAAGTAGAAATACTAATAATAAAAAATGTCCCCCACCGGTATGAAATAAAAGCCTACACTTGTATACCGAGAACATCCATGGGTCATGTCACCCGAATTTATATTTGACAAGACTTGTGTGTGAGTGCACTTGTGCCTGCTTTGTCAAGGGAAGCTCTGGGGTTCCCAGGTTCCCGAGTGATGGGTCTGCACTTGGTGTTTCTTGGGGCTTTGTGTGCCCAGGGCCATGATGAGTTCCCTGCCCGGGCTGGGGAGGGCGGGCGGGGCTGGGTGATGCGCTCTGGGTTCTGTGACAGCACCAGGGCCGCGTCACAATGGGGGCAGCTATAAAAGGCCAGAGCGCGTGCTGCTGCCCCAGTAGAGCCTGGGCGAGCGGTGAGTGCACAGCAGCGAGGAGACAGAGCAGGAGGAGGGCTGCGGCTGGAGGAGGGCCGGGGCAGAGGCTCCGCTACCGGGCCGTGCGTTCTGTCCCCGCACCCAGGGCCCAGCGCCCGGCGGGAGCGCCTTGCTGAGGGCGCGGCACTTGCTGGGCAGCAGCGGTGCAGACCTCGCGCCTGCCAACTGCCGGGGGCCCTCTCCTTCCTGCCGCCACATCCCTGCGCCTCCTGACCCCCACTGCCTGTCTCCATTCCGGCCCCACTGAAGCCTTTCTGTGTGTCCTCCTGCAGACCATGGCTTTGCTATCACTGATCGTCGTGCTCGTGCAAAGCCTGATCCAGTACCCCCAGCCGGCTGGAGATGGGCTGGATGAGGCTACGCACCAGCGTATGCAGGAGCGTCAGGAGCTGCTGGACCAGGAGATGGCTCGGCTGCTGCAGGAGCTGGAGCAGGGGCCCCTGGACGAGGGCTGGGCAGCCGTGCTCTTTGGTGCTCTGCAGCAGTGGCCATTCTGGGCTCTTGCTGGAGTCCTGCTCCTCTTGGGCCTGTGCTTTAGCTGCAGGAGAAGGAGCCGTGAGGCCAGCAGCAGCGGCAAGGACCAGAGCTCCTGCAACGACTTTGGACACGACGAGAGTGGAACACAACAGGAAGAAGACAGTCCTTATTCGGAGGAAGGCGAAGAAAACACTTATGTAACTGTGGAGGCTGACAACAACGGGAGCGGAAGTGACAGAGAAGGCAGTCCCGTGGCTGCAGATGAAGGAGACGATGACGTCATTGAAGGGAATTGTGACATCAAGGTGGAGGAAGACAGCGATGTTTACAATGACA
Source organism: Passer domesticus (assembly GCF_036417665.1). Classification (NCBI taxonomy): domain Eukaryota; kingdom Metazoa; phylum Chordata; class Aves; order Passeriformes; family Passeridae; genus Passer; species Passer domesticus. Next base: position 11,853,364 of record NC_087478.1, read on the forward strand.
ATGGCCATGAGTTAAAGAAAGATGAAGGATGGAATGATGGGAATGTGCCAGGAGATAACACTGCTGAAGAAACTGAAGAAGAACCTGGCAACATTGCAGAAAAGGCCGAAGAGGTGGATGAAGCAGAAGAAGGAGAAAACAAGGATGTACAGGTGGAGGAAGACAGCGATGTTTACAGTGACAATGGCCACGAGTTAAAGAATGATGAAGGATGGAATGATGGGAATGTGCCAGGAGATAATACTGCTGAGAAAACTGAAGAAGAACCTGGCAACATCGCACAAAAGGCTGAAGACGTGGATGAATCAGATGAAGGAGAAAACAAGGATGTACAGGTGGAGCAAGACAAGGACGCTGGAAAGGAAGAAGAAGATGGAAATGAGGAAAACACCAATGGCCCACATATGAAGGCAGGCAAGCATGATGATGCAAATGAAGCTGAGGACAACGTAAATGGACAGGAAGTATACACGGATGTGAAGGTGCAGGAAAGCAGTGATGCCAGTGAACAGAGAAGCAGGGATTGCACTGAGCAGGAAGATAGAGGTGAACGTGGGAATGAAGAAGCCCACAGTTCCTTTGCTGAAACTGAGGAAGAAAAGAAGGAAGTTATAGAAGAAGATGAAAGTGATAGAAACAAGGTTGAAGAGCAATGTGATACAAAAGTGGAGGAAAACAAGAAGGAGGATAGAAAAGAAGATGAACAAGGTAACGCGGCTGCCAGTGGAAAAGAAGACAGTGACGGTGACAAGGAAGAAAGCAGCAGTGGTGGAACAGAAGATGGAGAAGACACCCAAGATGCTGGGAATGGTGGAACAGAAGACGGAGAAGACACCCAAGATGCTGGGAATGAGGGAGCCATCCTTTTTGTGGATCACATAGAGTGGCCTGTGGAGGAGCTGGAGCAAGGTTGCTCAGTGACAGCTGAGCTGATGGAGAGTTTCACGCGTGTCTTTGTGGACAGCGTGAGCAATAGCTTCTACCCAGTGCCTCAAGAAGCCATTGGAGTGGGCAGTGCCTTTGAGGGTTGGAGTCCCCGCGAGTGGGATGGCGTGTACCGTGTGCTGGTCCCGCTGAATCCCCCGCCAGGCCATGCCTTCCACCTAGAACTGAACAGTGCGGGGCAGATGGCAGCAAGGACCTTCAGCGTCCGCGTGGAGCTGGTGTGCACATGCGAGAGGGAGCAGCTGGGCGAGAAGCTGTTGTGCTTCCTGCACCACTCGCAGGAGGAGCTGTGGCGGAAGCAGAAGCGCAGCCTCCTAGAGACACTCTGCACCGGCTCCTACCTGGACGTGGAGAAGACCTCCCACTGGTTCCACCAGCTGGTGAGATGCTCCTGGCTGCACGTGCCTCAGTCCTACTCATGGCACTTGGTGTTTCAGCCCTGCAGCCGGTCCTGCCAATTCCAGCTTACCAAAGGCAAGAAGAGCCTGATGGTGGAGATGCTCTTTGGAGTGCGCCAAGGGGACTCCGACATCTTTGTCATCAGCCAGCCCACAGAGCCCCAGAAAGGTGGCCCCATCAACTTTATGAGCAGTCAGCCTGCCGAGGCCAAGCTCATCACAAGCACAGCGTGGCCTGAGACGTACGCTGTGGCAGAGGCGAAATTCTTCCAGCACATCGCCAGACAGCTGCCCTGTCACAGCTTGCACCTGAAATGCCTGCAGGTCTTCACCTGCATCCTGAGGGGCACAGGGTTTTCCAGCTACACCTGGAAGACGGTGGTCATGCACGTGCTGACCACAGTACCGCTGTCCCAGTGGCGCAGGAGGGAATTTGAACGGCGGCTGTGGGACGTCATGGCCTACCTGCACCGCTGCCTGCAGTTGAAACGCCTGGAGCACTTTGTGCAAGGCAGTGAGAAGCTTCCTGCAGAGATCAGCGTGTCGCCAGCAACACGAAGGGTTGAGCCGCTCAACCTCTTCGAGCACCTGGCCCGAGATCCAGCCACCCACAGGGAGCTGATGCAAACATATGGCCAGCTGCGATTTCGCCTCTGGACGATGCTCTCCAGCCACTGAGAGGCGTTCCCTGCACAGAGCTGTGCTGGGGATCACATCCGATGGCAGCCACGTGAACTCTGCACAATTGTTTCCCTCATCACTGGCAGTCCTGAAGCTGCTTTCCTGCTCCTGCAGAAGGAAGACGCTGCAGCACATGACTTCATTATGCAGACGCATCTTGCTGTGGCCTTGTCCTGCACCTTCTAGTTTCAACGGTAGCCAACTCTTTGAGGCAAAACCTGGCTCCACCTGCACATCCTTCCTCGTGGAAGACTCAGAAGCCGATAGAGGTTGCTCGGAACACCTCGAAGACAGCAACCTCTTATCATCTTAATGTAGTTGTTTAGTTGTAGCTGTAGTTTTAGTTGTAGTTGTAGATGTTGTTGTAGCTGTAGCTTTTGTTATAGTTTTAACTGTAATTGTAGCTGTATTTGTAGTTGTAAACTGTAGCTTTAATTAGACTTATTTATTAGCGTTCCTTCCAGAGCCCCTTTAGTGTAGTCAGTTTGGTAAAATTACCCTTAGTTTTGTAAAAATTACCCTTTTGTAGTGACCTGTCTCTTTTCAAATGTATCCATGTTTGAAAAATTAATAAAAAGAGATGTTTCTCAAATTGCTTGAAATGTGTCATTCTTCATATTTAACCCTCGTATCTTAGAGGATGTCCTTCCTCTACCCCTATCTGAAATAAAGACTTTTGCCAATCAGAGATGTTGGATATATTAAGTATGCGGTCTCTCAAGAATTCCCATAGAAATGCTTGAAGCTTGAATTAAAAATGCCTTGAAGTGCCTGAAATTTTGCAGCAGAGTACTCCTGAATTTTTTTAGGAATCTTTGGAAAAGTTTTCTTTACAGAGTCATTTTTATACACTCCTGGGGAGCAATTCAGTCCAAAAAGAGAAAGACAGAGAAGTCCCCAACTACAAAACAGGTCGTTTAATACATCTTTTTTTCTCTTCTCATAACCAAGGTTTTGACACAAAATTGTGACAGCAGAAAGTTATGTTTTCTCTATTCCTGGTTATCTGTGTCCTTTTGGAGGGGCCCGGATTATCTACAGCTCAAACCTTTTCCACCAGGCCTGTGTAATATTGTATAGCAACGAGGGCCACTTTGCATGCACAGCTTTGTCCATGCTGAGATGCAGCTAAACAAAATATCATTTACTTCTTGCAGTACATAGTAAGATTCATAGGAGTTTGGAAGTATTTATTCTCTTTGCCTTTGTACCAATACATCTGGGGTCAACTAGTCAATTTTAGAATACCTTAGCAATTGGATAAATTGCTGCAGCTATACTAGAAATACTTTATCTCAAAAGTTTGGTTGAGAATTTCGGCAATGCCCATGTAAATCTTCATGTGTACTCTCCAACATGAGAAAGGGCTTGTTCCTGCCTAAAGGAAAGTGAGGCAACCTCTGTTTTGTGTATAAAAAATGAAAATGAAAATAATTAAAATTATATGAAAATTATACGACCTTAAATTTCAGAGGCCTTCAAAGGTGTCATTAGGTGTAACTGTTTTGAAGGACGTTGAGATGTTCCCGTCCTGCTGATTTTGGTGTGGCTTGCCATTAAAGAAGTCTGTAACTGGTCACAAAGGGAATCCTGAGTCTCAGCTAAATTGGTTCCTCATTGCTACATTCTTACACTGTTCTGGAGTTGAGGAATGGTAGCATGGTCACCACACATGTGACTTGATGCTAAGCAGTCAAAATTTGTTTTATAAATGCAAATACCTATTATCAGAACAGAATGGCGTTTTTACTTTGGAAGCCTTTTTGCTGTGGCTCTGCTGCTGGAGATTTTTTAAGTAAGCCATGATCATGCTGTTGTAAGCCAAGTCCACTGAGTGTTGAGGCGGACCATCCAAGTGTGGGGACACGAGCCTTGACTCCATTTTTCTCAGAAGGCTGATTTATTATGTTATATATTATATTAAAATACTACCTTAAAACTATACTAAAGAACAGAGAGAGAAGAAAGATCAGAAGGCTGCAAAGAACAAGAATAGAAAAGAATAGAATGCATAACAAAATCTTGTGACTGCTCACAGCCTTGGCACAGGTGGCTGTGATTGGTCATCAAGTGAAAACAATCCACATGGACCAATGGAAGATGCACCTGTTGCATTCCACAGCAGCAGACAGTTATTGTTTACATTTCTTTCCTGAGGCTCTCAGCTCCTCAGGACGGGAAAAATCCTAGCAGAGAATTTTTCATAAAATATCATGGCTACACCATGGTTTCTGTGAGTAAGATGTAGGAGAAATGAACTGTCTTGCCAGTTCTCCTAAAATTGTTAGTCATGACACTGACAAGTCCTGGCATCTCTGTTCTTTGGAATTAAGACCTGAAATATCATGAAGAGGAAGATACAGGGTTCTTTCCCTTCTTTGTGGAAAAGAGACGGAAAATGGCAACAGCAGGCAGTTCCAAACACCTGGTCACGTGCGTGTCTTTGAAGGGAAGGTTTCATTCCCTTCAAGGTGCAGTGTGTTTATGGCATGGGTCCATCTTCCCAGAAGAGCTGAGCATTTGCTGGGGCAGGAGAGCTGAAAGTAAGCAAGGTTTTGCTCTGCAGTTACTGAATCTCCCAGCTGCATCAGTCAGTGGTGGATGGGGAAGAGGGACAGGGTGGGCTAGTTAAAGATGCGTCTGTAACTGCAGGAGTGCTTCCAGAAACCACAGCATGTGCAGCTCCTTTGTGTTCAGACAGCAATTAAAATCTTAGACCTTCTCTTAATGGCAGTTACAGGTTTGCATCTTCTCTGGGTTTTCACCTTAAGAAGTGAGAACCTGTGCTGGAAATGCTAAGATACTCCAGTGAGTGATGTGGGGATCAATGCAATGTCACACGATGGATTTCCTTTATTGTGTGCCCCAGCCTAAAAATGTGTTCTAAAAAATCATGCATGTATAAATCTAAAACTACACACAATGCAATTGAAATATGTTGTAATACAGAATCAAAGTAAGACATTCTCCACCTTTGTTAATACCCTATGAACTTTAATCACATATCTCATCCTTTATTCCCCCATTTTCCAATAGTTGAAAAATTATCTTCTTCATTTAGACTTAACTCTTAAATATTGGTTCATGTCATTACTACCTCAGAAATTGTCACTGCTCTTGTGATGTTTTTAGGGTGCTCTCACTGCATAGATCTTATTTAATCTATGTATCTTTGACACTTCTACAAGTTTGAGCTGCTTTTATTATTATGTTACAGCTTTAATATATGGAGGAGGTAACTTGGGATGATTTTTGAGTAATATTCCTTATTTTAATACTCTTTGTTTAACACTGCTTTCAGTCTAAGAGAAACAGTAGATATTTATCACTCATTTTTATGCAGCTGGAGATAACCTGTGACCTTCATCCAAACTACAGAACTCCTCAAGCACAGAAGTGATGTTCAGTATCCCTAAGTAGCACATCCTCCTTGTCTGCCTTCTTTAACATCCTCATTCCAACTGCTAGAGCAGATGCAGAAGGTTTTCATCTATCAGTCTCATTCATTAATGTAATTTGCAGGACAGCATCCCTTACCAAAGAATGGAAGGGTCTGTGTCCTAATTCATATATGTTTAATTCATTCAGTGTAGATAGTCTTGTTTCTGTCTATCTTCTGAGTAATAATATTTTCTAATTAATTGAGAGGTACTTACATACATATTTTCTGAGCAGTTCTCGAAGTTCTACTTTATAAGGAAGAGTAGAGAACAGCCAAACCAGAGGGCTGATTGACTTCTAAGGAAAAGAAAACAAAAATGGAATGTTTTAAAATTTGTAGCTATCCTAACATTTCCCTGCAGAAATGCAGATTCCTAATTGCAAATGTAACCCCGTTGATTTGATTTACTTTGCTGCTTTTCATGGACATCCTAGTTAGTATAGTCTTTGTTCTCAGTGAATGCATTCATTTTACAAAAGTGTGCACCCTGGTTTATTGGCTGAGGGGGATGCCTCAGCCCACACTTGGATGTTGTCACCTGTGACATCCACAAACATACATCATTCCCATGTGGGAATGTGGCCATGCCCCAGAGCAAGCCTTGCTTGCTGTGAACACTTGTGACTTGGTCAGAGGACCCGGAACCCTACATTGTGACACAATACATAGGAATAAGCATGACTGAAGGAACCTGTGGCTTTTAAAACAGGATTTGCTTAGCACTGTTAAAAACAACTATGGTAGTAATTTAAATCCAATAAACAAGAGCATTATTCTCAGCTGATTTGGTTTTCTCCACATCGAAGGAATTAAGATGCAGTCTAACTCCCACTGAAGTCATGGCAAGTGTTTGGCCACTGAAGTCAATTGAAGCAAGATCAAATTCACACTCTTCACTTTTTTCATCTTACAGAAGTAAACTAAAAACAGGCAGATCTTTCTCTTTTGCTGAAGGAAGCCAGTGCTAAATCATCAGCTCCACATGGAAATTAGCCACGTTTTAAGGATTGCTTAGTTTCATGCAGTGGTTTGCACACAGGATTTTCTTCCCCCTAAGAGTGATCCATTCTTTAACATGGTGAAAAAGCAAACAGAGAGCATTTTGGTGCCAGGAATTCTTTTGAAAATGTAGTACACTTGCTTAATGTGAGTACACTTGCTTAATGTTCAAAAATGGTCCTTTGAACATGCTACTTTACAATGTCTGGCATTCTTTTCTCTACATGGTTTTTGCTTTAAACCTATTTCATTTTATAAACGATGAGATGCTTGATTGTTGCATCAGAGCAGTTAGTTTGTTAAGTTTCAGTACAGCTGGATAATTTCCATGTCATACATCATTTAATTATCCATATAAAACATAGTTCAAACTGTACAGCTCCTTGAACCTCACCTGATCTGTCTGTGACACTGCAGTAATCCCAGTACCCTGATGGGATGTTGTGCGACTATGACTGGTTGGAATGTGGATGTACAAGAGAGCCTAGAAATGAGTTTGCATTTTGCAGCTGTGCTTCTTCTGCTGGAAGAGAAAGTAAAACTAGAAAAAACCCGGCTCCTGTGGTAGTACCAGCAGCTGTGAATCCGAAGGCTTATAAAAATCAAGGAAAACGTGGTGACTGAGGAAGTGGTGTTTTCCTCTTGTTTGTTATTTAATAAATTGTTGATGGTTTGTTATTTCTCAGAAAAATCTATCTCGGATGCCTTTGTGGAGAAATAGGAAGTGTTTATGTGAGAGTGAAGATCCTGCTGCTGGAAGATTGTATAGTTCCGCAAAATACTTTGCCTCTTTTGTCTGAAAAATGCTTTCTGGAGGCAGTGATCATTGAGACTTAAAATATACCCCAGCTTGACGATGGATGGGCACTGCTGTCCATGCAAGGAAAGTCTCTTGTATGTGCAGTAAGATAAATATAAAGCTGAAGGCATTTAGTAATAGGAAAACCAGCAAATTTCTTACAAACTTTTTTTTCCTTTTTTTTAAGCTAGAGAACTTGAAGGTCAGATCCAACTATATATTGCATTTTCTGTCATATAATTATCATATATATAATGTCCTGGAGAACAGCTTCCAGTCACTGACATCAACAGTTTACATAGCAGTTGAACTAAGAACAACCTTGGAGAACTGACCCATAACAACCTCTTAAGTATAATCCGTAGCTCACAACAGTTTTTGTGTTTTCATGGTCACAGAAGGGCCTCAATTGGATAAAAGAAGAATTGTGTTCAAAAAATACAGAACTATTCTGCTGAGTGTTCACTTTATTAAATCTTGGGAAATGAGAGGAAACAGAACTGAAAGAGTGAAGAGTTTTTGCTCCCTTGTACAAAGAAGGATGGGATAACATCAAAACCAGTCTCCCTAGAAGAACGGGGGAAGATCCATGATAAGTGGCATCAGCTTGGAAGACGGTTCAAAACTCTTTGACTGATTTTACTAATGACATCTGTTAAGCAGACCCAATTCAGAGCAGTTTCAGAAATCCCAACATGATTGTCCTTCTGCGCACTAATGAGAGGGCATGATCCGCCTGACACCAGTGTCTGTCTAGCAGTGGACATCTGTGGTCACTATGCAGGTACTCAAGTCACATCCTGTTTCCCTTTCCTCCCTCCCCATTTCTGCAGTTCTGTTTATCGGTGAGTTTCCCAAAGAATGGTTGAGGAGTATAATCTCTCCTGTACTCAAAGTCCTTTGGAGATAAATACACAAAGAGACAGCAGAAAGAGGCAGAAGTTCCTTTATCGGTCAGAGAGATTGGCTAACTCTGTTTGAGGGAGACAATTTAGAAGATGGTGGGAGTGACAGAGGTACATCTTTGCACAAATTTCAAAAACCAGACATTCTACTTTCTCAACAAAATCCTGGCTCTACCAGAATTTTGCATGGTGTTGAACCATAGAGTTTGAGAGCGAAGAGGTTATTGAAGACACCAAAATTTTGTCATTCAAATTTTGGCCTTTTCAGGATGGTATTACATCTTCCTCTGCATCATCCAAGCAACCTAGACTTCTTTCAGAAGGATTTATCACTAAATCTGTAACAGAGCATTAGCCTACGTGACACCCTGCCCCAAAAGTAATAAGTAGAAATACTAATAATAAAAAATGTCCCCCACCGGTATGAAATAAAAGCCTACACTTGTATACCGAGAACATCCATGGGTCATGTCACCCGAATTTATATTTGACAAGACTTGTGTGTGAGTGCACTTGTGCCTGCTTTGTCAAGGGAAGCTCTGGGGTTCCCAGGTTCCCGAGTGATGGGTCTGCACTTGGTGTTTCTTGGGGCTTTGTGTGCCCAGGGCCATGATGAGTTCCCTGCCCGGGCTGGGGAGGGCGGGCGGGGCTGGGTGATGCGCTCTGGGTTCTGTGACAGCACCAGGGCCGCGTCACAATGGGGGCAGCTATAAAAGGCCAGAGCGCGTGCTGCTGCCCCAGTAGAGCCTGGGCGAGCGGTGAGTGCACAGCAGCGAGGAGACAGAGCAGGAGGAGGGCTGCGGCTGGAGGAGGGCCGGGGCAGAGGCTCCGCTACCGGGCCGTGCGTTCTGTCCCCGCACCCAGGGCCCAGCGCCCGGCGGGAGCGCCTTGCTGAGGGCGCGGCACTTGCTGGGCAGCAGCGGTGCAGACCTCGCGCCTGCCAACTGCCGGGGGCCCTCTCCTTCCTGCCGCCACATCCCTGCGCCTCCTGACCCCCACTGCCTGTCTCCATTCCGGCCCCACTGAAGCCTTTCTGTGTGTCCTCCTGCAGACCATGGCTTTGCTATCACTGATCGTCGTGCTCGTGCAAAGCCTGATCCAGTACCCCCAGCCGGCTGGAGATGGGCTGGATGAGGCTACGCACCAGCGTATGCAGGAGCGTCAGGAGCTGCTGGACCAGGAGATGGCTCGGCTGCTGCAGGAGCTGGAGCAGGGGCCCCTGGACGAGGGCTGGGCAGCCGTGCTCTTTGGTGCTCTGCAGCAGTGGCCATTCTGGGCTCTTGCTGGAGTCCTGCTCCTCTTGGGCCTGTGCTTTAGCTGCAGGAGAAGGAGCCGTGAGGCCAGCAGCAGCGGCAAGGACCAGAGCTCCTGCAACGACTTTGGACACGACGAGAGTGGAACACAACAGGAAGAAGACAGTCCTTATTCGGAGGAAGGCGAAGAAAACACTTATGTAACTGTGGAGGCTGACAACAACGGGAGCGGAAGTGACAGAGAAGGCAGTCCCGTGGCTGCAGATGAAGGAGACGATGACGTCATTGAAGGGAATTGTGACATCAAGGTGGAGGAAGACAGCGATGTTTACAATGACAATGGCCATGAGTTAAAGAAAGATGAAGGATGGAATGATGGGAATGTGCCAGGAGATAACACTGCTGAAGAAACTGAAGAAGAACCTGGCAACATTGCAGAAAAGGCCGAAGAGGTGGATGAAGCAGAAGAAGGAGAAAACAAGGATGTACAGGTGGAGGAAGACAGCGATGTTTTCAGTGACAATGGCCACGAGTTAAAGAATGATGAAGGATGGAATGATGGGAATGTGCCAGGAGATAATACTGCTGAGAAAACTGAAGAAGAACCTGGCAACATCGCACAAAAGGCTGAAGACGTGGATGAATCAGATGAAGGAGAAAACAAGGATGTACAGGTGGAGCAAGACAAGGACGCTGGAAAGGAAGAAGAAGATGGAAATGAGGAAAACACCAATGGCCCACATATGAAGGCAGGCAAGCATGATGATGCAAATGAAGCTGAGGACAACGTAAATGGACAGGAAGTATACACGGATGTGAAGGTGCAGGAAAGCAGTGATGCCAGTGAACAGAGAAGCAGGGATTGCACTGAGCAGGAAGATAGAGGTGAACGTGGGAATGAAGAAGCCCACAGTTCCTTTGCTGAAACTGAGGAAGAAAAGAAGGAAGTTATAGAAGAAGATGAAAGTGATAGAAACAAGGTTGAAGAGCAATGTGATACAAATGTGGAGGAAAACAAGAAGGAGGATAGAAAAGAAGATGAACAAGGTAACGCGGCTGCCAGTGGAAAAGAAGACAGTGACGGTGACAAGGAAGAAAGCAGCAGTGGTGGAACAGAAGATGGAGAAGACACCCAAGATGCTGGGAATGGTGGAACAGAAGACGAAGAAGACACCCAAGATGCTGGGAATGAGGGAGCCATCCTTTTTGTGGATCACATAGAGTGGCCTGTGGAGGAGCTGGAGCAAGGTTGCTCAGTGACAGCTGAGCTGATGGAGAGTTTCACGCGTGTCTTTGTGGACAGCGTGAGCAATAGCTTCTACCCAGTGCCTCAAGAAGCCATTGGAGTGGGCAGTGCCTTTGAGGGTTGGAGTCCCCGCGAGTGGGATGGCGTGTACCGTGTGCTGGTCCCGCTGAATCCCCCGCCAGGCCATGCCTTCCACCTAGAACTGAACAGTGCGGGGCAGATGGCAGCAAGGACCTTCAGCGTCCGCGTGGAGCTGGTGTGCACATGCCAGAGGGAGCAGCTGGGCGAGAAGCTGTTGTGCTTCCTGCACCACTCGCAGGAGGAGCTGTGGCGGAAGCAGAAGCGCAGCCTCCTAGAGACACTCTGCACCGGCTCCTACCTGGACGTGGAGAAGACCTCCCACTGGTTCCACCAGCTGGTGAGATGCTCCTGGCTGCACGTGCCTCAGTCCTACTCATGGCACTTGGTGTTTCAGCCCTGCAGCCGGTCCTGCCAATTCCAGCTTACCAAAGGCAAGAAGAGCCTGATGGTGGAGATTCTCTTTGGAGTGCGCCAAGGGGACTCCGACATCTTTGTCATCAGCCAGCCCACAGAGCCCCAGAAAGGTGGCCCCATCAACTTTATGAGCAGTCAGCCTGCCGAGGCCAAGCTCATCACAAGCACAGCGTGGCCTGAGACGTACGCTGTGGCAGAGGCAAAATTCTTCCAGCACATCGCCAGACAGCTGCCCTGTCACAGCTTGCACCTGAAATGCCTGCAGGTCTTCACCTGCATCCTGAGGGGCACAGGGTTTTCCAGCTACACCTGGAAGACGGTGGTCATGCACGTGCTGACCACAGTACCGCTGTCCCAGTGGCGCAGGAGGGAATTTGAACGGCGGCTGTGGGACGTCATGGCCTACCTGCACCGCTGCCTGCAGTTGAAACGCCTGGAGCACTTTGTGCAAGGCAGTGAGAAGCTTCCTGCAGAGATCAGCGTGTCGCCAGCAACACGAAGGGTTGAGCCGCTCAACCTCTTCGAGCACCTGGCCCGAGATCCAGCCACCCACAGGGAGCTGATGCAAACATATGGCCAGCTGCGATTTCGCCTCTGGACGATGCTCTCCAGCCACTGAGAGGCGTTCCCTGCACAGAGCTGTGCTGGGGATCACATCCGATGGCAGCCACGTGAACTCTGCACAATTGTTTCCCTCATCACTGGCAGTCCTGAAGCTGCTTTCCTGCTCCTGCAGAAGGAAGACGCTGCAGCACATGACTTCATTATGCAGACGCATCTTGCTGTGGCCTTGTCCTGCACCTTCTAGTTACAACGGTGGCCAACTCTTTGAGGCAAAACCTGGCTCCACCTGCACATCCTTCCTCGTGGAAGACTCAGAAGCCGATAGAGGTTGCTCGGAACACCTCGAAGACAGCAACCTCTTATCATCTTAATGTAGTTGTTTAGTTGTAGCTGTAGTTTTAGTTGTAGTTGTAGATGTTGTTGTAGCTGTAGCTTTTGTTATAGTTTTAACTGTAATTGTAGCTGTATTTGTAGTTGTAAACTGTAGCTTTAATTAGACTTATTTATTAGCGTTCCTTCCAGAGCCCCTTTAGTGTAGTCAGTTTGGTAAAATTACCCTTAGTTTTGTAAAAATTACCCTTTTGTAGTGACCTGTCTCTTTTCAAATGTATCCATGTTTGAAAAATTAATAAAAAGAGATGTTTCTCAAATTGCTTGAAATGTGTCATTCTTCATATTTAACCCTCGTATCTTAGAGGATGTCCTTCCTCTACCCCTATCTGAAATAAAGACTTTTGCCAATCAGAGATGTTGGATATATTAAGTATGCGGTCTCTCAAGAATTCCCATAGAAATGCTTGAAGCTTGAATTAAAAATGCCTTGAAGTGCCTGAAATTTTGCAGCAGAGTACTCCTGAATTTTTTTAGGAATCTTTGGAAAAGTTTTCTTTACAGAGTCATTTTTATACACTCCTGGGGAGCAATTCAGTCCAAAAAGAGAAAGACAGAGAAGTCCCCAACTACAAAACAGGTCGTTTAATACATCTTTTTTTCTCTTCTCATAACCAAGGTTTTGACACAAAATTGTGACAGCAGAAAGTTATGTTTTCTCTATTCCTGGTTATCTGTGTCCTTTTGGAGGGGCCCGGATTATCTACAGCTCAAACCTATTCCACCAGGCCTGTGTAATATTGTATAGCAACGAGGGCCACTTTGCATGCACAGCTTTGTCCATGCTGAGATGCAGCTAAACAAAATATCATTTACTTCTTGCAGTACATAGTAAGATTCATAGGAGTTTGGAAGTATTTATTCTCTTTGCCTTTGTACCAATACATCTGGGGTCAACTAGTCAATTTTAGAATACCTTAGCAATTGGATAAATTGCTGCAGCTATACTAGAAATACTTTATCTCAAAAGTTTGGTTGAGAATTTCGGCAATGCCCATGTAAATCTTCATGTGTACTCTCCAACATGAGAAAGGGCTTGTTCCTGCCTAAAGGAAAGTGAGGCAACCTCTGTTTTGTGTATAAAAAATGAAAATGAAAATAATTAAAATTATATGAAAATTATACGACCTTAAATTTCAGAGGCCTTCAAAGGTGTCATTAGGTGTAACTGTTTTGAAGGACGTTGAGATGTTCCCGTCCTGCTGATTTTGGTGTGGCTTGCCATTAAAAAAAGTCTGTAACTGGTCACAAAGGGAATTCTGAGTCTCAGCTAAATTGGTTCCTCATTGCTACATTCTTACACTGTTCTGGAGTTGAGGAATGGTAGCATGGTCACCACACATGTGACTTGATGCTAAGCAGTCAAAATTTGTTTTATAAATGCAAATACCTATTATCAGAACAGAATGGCGTTTTTACTTTGGAAGCCTTTTTGCTGTGGCTCTGCTGCTGGAGATTTTTTAAGTAAGCCATGATCATGCTGTTGTAAGCCAAGTCCACTGAGTGTTGAGGCGGACCATCCAAGTGTGGGGACACGAGCCTTGACTCCATTTTTCTCAGAAGGCTGATTTATTATGTTATATATTATATTAAAATACTACCTTAAAACTATACTAAAGAACAGAGAGAGAAGAAAGATCAGAAGGCTGCAAAGAACAAGAATAGAAAAGAATAGAATGCATAACAAAATCTTGTGACTGCTCACAGCCTTGGCACAGGTGGCTGTGATTGGTCATCAAGTGAAAACAATCCACATGGACCAATGGAAGATGCACCAGTTGCATTCCACAGCAGCAGACAGTTATTGTTTACATTTCTTTCCTGAGGCTCTCAGCTCCTCAGGACGGGAAAAATCCTAGCAGAGAATTTTTCATAAAATATCATGGCTACACCATGGTTTCTGTGAGTAAGATGTAGGAGAAATGAACTGTCTTGCCAGTTCTCCTAAAATTGTTAGTCATGACACTGACAAGTCCTGGCATCTCTGTTCTTTGGAATTAAGACCTGAAATATCATGAAGAGGAAGATACAGGGTTCTTTCCCTTCTTTGTGGAAAAGAGACGGAAAATGGCAACAGCAGGCAGTTCCAAACACCTGGTCACGTGCGTGTCTTTGAAGGGAAGGTTTCATTCCCTTCAAGGTGCAGTGTGTTTATGGCATGGGTCCATCTTCCCAGAAGAGCTGAGCATTTGCTGGGGCAGGAGAGCTGAAAGTAAGCAAGGTTTTGCTCCGCAGTTACTGAATCTCCCAGCTGCATCAGTCAGTGGTGGATGGGGAAGAGGGACAGGGTGGGCTAGTTAAAGATGCGTCTGTAACTGCAGGAGTGCTTCCAGAAACCACAGCATGTGCAGCTCCTTTGTGTTCAGACAGCAATTAAAATCTTAGACCTTCTCTTAATGGCAGTTACAGGTTTGCATCTTCTCTGGGTTTTCACCTTAAGAAGTGAGAACCTGTGCTGGAAATGCTAAGATACTCCAGTGAGTGATGTGGGGATCAATGCAATGTCACACGATGGATTTCCTTTATTGTGTGCCCCAGCCTAAAAATGTGTTCTAAAAAATCATGCATGTATAAATCTAAAACTACACACAATGCAATTGAAATATGTTGTAATACAGAATCAAAGTAAGACATTCTCCACCTTTGTTAATACCCTATGAACTTTAATCACATATCTCATCCTTTATTCCCCCATTTTCCAATAGTTGAAAAATTATCTTCTTCATTTAGACTTAACTCTTAAATATTGGTTCATGTCATTACTACCTCAGAAATTGTCACTGCTCTTGTGATGTTTTTAGGGTGCTCTCACTGCATAGATCTTATTTAATCTATGTATCTTTGACACTTCTACAAGTTTGAGCTGCTTTTATTATTATGTTACAGCTTTAATATATGGAGGAGGTAACTTGGGATGATTTTTGAGTAATATTCCTTATTTTAATACTCTTTGTTTAACACTGCTTTCAGTCTAAGAGAAACAGTAGATATTTATCACTCATTTTTATGCAGCTGGAGATAACCTGTGACCTTCATCCAAACTACAGAACTCCTCAAGCACAGAAGTGATGTTCAGTATCCCTAAGTAGCACATCCTCCTTGTCTGCCTTCTTTAACATCCTCATTCCAACTGCTAGAGCAGATGCAGAAGGTTTTCATCTATCAGTCTCATTCATTAATGTAATTTGCAGGACAGCATCCCTTACCAAAGAATGGAAGGGTCTGTGTCCTAATTCATATATGTTTAATTCATTCAGTGTAGATAGTCTTGTTTCTGTCTATCTTCTGAGTAATAATATTTTCTAATTAATTGAGAGGTACTTACATACATATTTTCTGAGCAGTTCTCGAAGTTCTACTTTATAAGGAAGAGTAGAGAACAGCCAAACCAGAGGGCTGATTGACTTCTAAGGAAAAGAAAACAAAAATGGAATGTTTTAAAATTTGTAGCTATCCTAACATTTCCCTGCAGAAATGCAGATTCCTAATTGCAAATGTAACCCCGTTGATTTGATTTACTTTGCTGCGTTTCATGGACATCCTAGTTAGTATAGTCTTTGTTCTCAGTGAATGCATTCATTTTACAAAAGTGTGCACCCTGGTTTATTGGCTGAGGGGGATGCCTCAGCCCACACTTGGATGTTGTCACCTGTGACATCCACAAATATACATCATTCCCATGTGGGAATGTGGCCATGCCCCAGAGCAAGCCTTGCTTGCTGTGAACACTTGTGACTTGGTCAGAGGACCCGGAACCCTACATTGTGACACAATACATAGGAATAAGCATGACTGAAGGAACCTGTGGCTTTTAAAACAGGATTTGCTTAGCACTGTTAAAAACAACTATGGTAGTAATTTAAATCCAATAAACAAGAGCATTATTCTCAGCTGATTTGGTTTTCTCCACATCGAAGGAATTAAGATGCAGTCTAACTCCCACTGAAGTCATGGCAAGTGTTTGGCCACTGAAGTCAATTGAAGCAAGATCAAATTCACACTCTTCACTTTTTTCATCTTACAGAAGTAAACTAAAAACAGGCAGATCTTTCTCTTTTGCTGAAGGAAGCCAGTGCTAAATCATCAGCTCCACATGGAAATTAGCCACGTTTTAAGGATTGCTTAGTTTCATGCAGTGGTTTGCACACAGGATTTTCTTCCCCCTAAGAGTGATCCATTCTTTAACATGGAGAAAAAGCAAACAGAGAGCATTTTGGTGCCAGGAATTCTTTTGAAAATGTAGTACACTTGCTTAATGTGAGTACACTTGCTTAATGTTCAAAAATGGTCCTTTGAACATGCTACTTTACAATGTCTGGCATTCTTTTCTCTACATGGTTTTTGCTTTAAACCTATTTCATTTTATAAACGATGAGATGCTTGATTGTTGCATCAGAGCAGTTAGTTTGTTAAGTTTCAGTACAGCTGGATAATTTCCATGTCATACATCATTTAATTATCCATATAAAACATAGTTCAAACTGTACAGCTCCTTGAACCTCACCTGATCTGTCTGTGACACTGCAGTAATCCCAGTACCCTGATGGGATGTTGTGCGACTATGACTGGTTGGAATGTGGATGTACAAGAGAGCCTAGAAATGAGTTTGCATTTTGCAGCTGTGCTTGTTCTGCTGGAAGAGAAAGTAAAACTAGAAAAAACCCGGCTCCTGTGGTAGTACCAGCAGCTGTGAATCCGAAGGCTTATAAAAATCAAGGAAAACGTGGTGACTGAGGAAGTGGTGTTTTCCTCTTGTTTGTTATTTAATAAATTGTTGATGGTTTGTTATTTCTCAGAAAAATCTATCTCGGATGCCTTTGTGGAGAAATAGGAAGTGTTTATGTGAGAGTGAAGATCCTGCTGCTGGAAGATTGTATAGTTCCGCAAAATACTTTGCCTCTTTTGTCTGAAAAATGCTTTCTGGAGGCAGTGATCATTGAGACTTAAAATATACCCCAGCTTGACGATGGATGGGCACTGCTGTCCATGCAAGGAAAGTCTCTTGTATGTGCAGTAAGATAAATATAAAGCTGAAGGCATTTAGTAATAGGAAAACCAGCAAATTTCTTACAAACTTTTTTTTCCTTTTTTTTAAGCTAGAGAACTTGAAGGTCAGATCCAACTATATATTGCATTTTCTGTCATATAATTATCATATATATAATGTCCTGGAGAACAGCTTCCAGTCACTGACATCAACAGTTTACATAGCAGTTGAACTAAGAACAACCTTGGAGAACTGACCCATAACAACCTCTTAAGTATAATCCGTAGCTCACAACAGTTTTTGTGTTTTCATGGTCACAGAAGGGCCTCAATTGGATAAAAGAAGAATTGTGTTCAAAAAATACAGAACTATTCTGCTGAGTGTTCACTTTATTAAATCTTGGGAAATGAGAGGAAACAGAACTGAAAGAGTGAAGAGTTTTTGCTCCCTTGTACAAAGAAGGATGGGATAACATCAAAACCAGTCTCCCTAGAAGAACGGGGGAAGATCCATGATAAGTGGCATCAGCTTGGAAGACGGTTCAAAACTCTTTGACTGATTTTACTAATGACATCTGTTAAGCAGACCCAATTCAGAGCAGTTTCAGAAATCCCAACATGATTGTCCTTCTGCGCACTAATGAGAGGGCATGATCCGCCTGACACCAGTGTCTGTCTAGCAGTGGACATCTGTGGTCACTATGCAGGTACTCAAGTCACATCCTGTTTCCCTTTCCTCCCTCCCCATTTCTGCAGTTCTGTTTATCGGTGAGTTTCCCAAAGAATGGTTGAGGAGTATAATCTCTCCTGTACTCAAAGTCCTTTGGAGATAAATACACAAAGAGACAGCAGAAAGAGGCAGAAGTTCCTTTATCGGTCAGAGAGATTGGCTAACTCTGTTTGAGGGAGACAATTTAGAAGATGGTGGGAGTGACAGAGGTACATCTTTGCACAAATTTCAAAAACCAGACATTCTACTTTCTCAACAAAATCCTGGCTCTACCAGAATTTTGCATGGTGTTGAACCATAGAGTTTGAGAGCTAAGAGGTTATTGAAGACACCAAAATTTTGTCATTCAAATTTTGGCCTTTTCAGGATGGTATTACATCTTCCTCTGCATCATCCAAGCAACCTAGACTTCTTTCAGAAGGATTTATCACTAAATCTGTAACAGAGCATTAGCCTACGTGACACCCTGCCCCAAAAGTAATAAGTAGAAATACTAATAATAAAAAATGTCCCCCACCGGTATGAAATAAAAGCCTACACTTGTATACCGAGAACATCCATGGGTCATGTCACCCGAATTTATATTTGACAAGACTTGTGTGTGAGTGCACTTGTGCCTGCTTTGTCAAGGGAAGCTCTGGGGTTCCCAGGTTCCCGAGTGATGGGTCTGCACTTGGTGTTTCTTGGGGCTTTGTGTGCCCAGGGCCATGATGAGTTCCCTGCCCGGGCTGGGGAGGGCGGGCGGGGCTGGGTGATGCGCTCTGGGTTCTGTGACAGCACCAGGGCCGCGTCACAATGGGGGCAGCTATAAAAGGCCAGAGCGCGTGCTGCTGCCCCAGTAGAGCCTGGGCGAGCGGTGAGTGCACAGCAGCGAGGAGACAGAGCAGGAGGAGGGCTGCGGCTGGAGGAGGGCCGGGGCAGAGGCTCCGCTACCGGGCCGTGCGTTCTGTCCCCGCACCCAGGGCCCAGCGCCCGGCGGGAGCGCCTTGCTGAGGGCGCGGCGCTTGCTGGGCAGCAGCGGTGCAGACCTCGCGCCTGCCAACTGCCGGGGGCCCTCTCCTTCCTGCCGCCACATCCCTGCGCCTCCTGACCCCCACTGCCTGTCTCCATTCCGGCCCCACTGAAGCCTTTCTGTGTGTCCTCCTGCAGACCATGGCTTTGCTATCACTGATCGTCGTGCTCGTGCAAAGCCTGATCCAGTACCCCCAGCCGGCTGGAGATGGGCTGGATGAGGCTACGCACCAGCGTATGCAGGAGCGTCAGGAGCTGCTGGACCAGGAGATGGCTCGGCTGCTGCAGGAGCTGGAGCAGGGGCCCCTGGACGAGGGCTGGGCAGCCGTGCTCTTTGGTGCTCTGCAGCAGTGGCCATTCTGGGCTCTTGCTGGAGTCCTGCTCCTCTTGGGCCTGTGCTTTAGCTGCAGGAGAAGGAGCCGTGAGGCCAGCAGCAGCGGCAAGGACCAGAGCTCCTGCAACGACTTTGGACACGACGAGAGTGGAACACAACAGGAAGAAGACAGTCCTTATTCGGAGGAAGGCGAAGAAAACACTTATGTAACTGTGGAGGCTGACAACAACGGGAGCGGAAGTGACAGAGAAGGCAGTCCCGTGGCTGCAGATGAAGGAGACGATGACGTCATTGAAGGGAATTGTGACATCAAGGTGGAGGAAGACAGCGATGTTTACAATGACAATGGCCATGAGTTAAAGAAAGATGAAGGATGGAATGATGGGAATGTGCCAGGAGATAACACTGCTGAAGAAACTGAAGAAGAACCTGGCAACATTGCAGAAAAGGCCGAAGAGGTGGATGAAGCAGAAGAAGGAGAAAACAAGGATGTACAGGTGGAGGAAGACAGCGATGTTTACAGTGACAATGGCCACGAGTTAAAGAATGATGAAGGATGGAATGATGGGAATGTGCCAGGAGATAATACTGCTGAGAAAACTGAAGAAGAACCTGGCAACATCGCACAAAAGGCTGAAGACGTGGATGAATCAGATGAAGGAGAAAACAAGGATGTACAGGTGGAGCAAGACAAGGACGCTGGAAAGGAAGAAGAAGATGGAAATGAGGAAAACACCAATGGCCCACATATGAAGGCAGGCAAGCATGATGATGCAAATGAAGCTGAGGACAACGTAAATGGACAGGAAGTATACACGGATGTGAAGGTGCAGGAAAGCAGTGATGCCAGTGAACAGAGAAGCAGGGATTGCACTGAGCAGGAAGATAGAGGTGAACGTGGGAATGAAGAAGCCCACAGTTCCTTTGCTGAAACTGAGGAAGAAAAGAAGGAAGTTATAGAAGAAGATGAAAGTGATAGAAACAAGGTTGAAGAGCAATGTGATACAAATGTGGAGGAAAACAAGAAGGAGGATAGAAAAGAAGATGAACAAGGTAACGCGGCTGCCAGTGGAAAAGAAGACAGTGACGGTGACAAGGAAGAAAGCAGCAGTGGTGGAACAGAAGATGGAGAAGACACCCAAGATGCTGGGAATGGTGGAACAGAAGACGAAGAAGACACCCAAGATGCTGGGAATGAGGGAGCCATCCTTTTTGTAGATCACATAGAGTGGCCTGTGGAGGAGCTGGAGCAAGGTTGCTCAGTGACAGCTGAGCTGATGGAGAGTTTCACGCGTGTCTTTGTGGACAGCGTGAGCAATAGCTTCTACCCAGTGCCTCAAGAAGCCATTGGAGTGGGCAGTGCCTTTGAGGGTTGGAGTCCCCGCGAGTGGGATGGCGTGTACCGTGTGCTGGTCCCGCTGAATCCCCCGCCAGGCCATGCCTTCCACCTAGAACTGAACAGTGCGGGGCAGATGGCAGCAAGGACCTTCAGCGTCCGCGTGGAGCTGGTGTGCACATGCCAGAGGGAGCAGCTGGGCGAGAAGCTGTTGTGCTTCCTGCACCACTCGCAGGAGGAGCTGTGGCGGAAGCAGAAGCGCAGCCTCCTAGAGACACTCTGCACCGGCTCCTACCTGGACGTGGAGAAGACCTCCCACTGGTTCCACCAGCTGGTGAGATGCTCCTGGCTGCACGTGCCTCAGTCCTACTCATGGCACTTGGTGTTTCAGCCCTGCAGCCGGTCCTGCCAATTCCAGCTTACCAAAGGCAAGAAGAGCCTGATGGTGGAGATTCTCTTTGGAGTGCGCCAAGGGGACTCCGACATCTTTGTCATCAGCCAGCCCACAGAGCCCCAGAAAGGTGGCCCCATCAACTTTATGAGCAGTCAGCCTGCCGAGGCCAAGCTCATCACAAGCACAGCGTGGCCTGAGACGTACGCTGTGGCAGAGGCAAAATTCTTCCAGCACATCGCCAGACAGCTGCCCTGTCACAGCTTGCACCTGAAATGCCTGCAGGTCTTCACCTGCATCCTGAGGGGCACAGGGTTTTCCAGCTACACCTGGAAGACGGTGGTCATGCACGTGCTGACCACAGTACCGCTGTCCCAGTGGCGCAGGAGGGAATTTGAACGGCGGCTGTGGGACGTCATGGCCTACCTGCACCGCTGCCTGCAGTTGAAACGCCTGGAGCACTTTGTGCAAGGCAGTGAGAAGCTTCCTGCAGAGATCAGCGTGTCGCCAGCAACACGAAGGGTTGAGCCGCTCAACCTCTTCGAGCACCTGGCCCGAGATCCAGCCACCCACAGGGAGCTGATGCAAACATATGGCCAGCTGCGATTTCGCCTCTGGACGATGCTCTCCAGCCACTGAGAGGCGTTCCCTGCACAGAGCTGTGCTGGGGATCACATCCGATGGCAGCCACGTGAACTCTGCACAATTGTTTCCCTCATCACTGGCAGTCCTGAAGCTGCTTTCCTGCTCCTGCAGAAGGAAGACGCTGCAGCACATGACTTCATTATGCAGACGCATCTTGCTGTGGCCTTGTCCTGCACCTTCTAGTTACAACGGTGGCCAACTCTTTGAGGCAAAACCTGGCTCCACCTGCACATCCTTCCTCGTGGAAGACTCAGAAGCCGATAGAGGTTGCTCGGAACACCTCGAAGACAGCAACCTCTTATCATCTTAATGTAGTTGTTTAGTTGTAGCTGTAGTTTTAGTTGTAGTTGTAGATGTTGTTGTAGCTGTAGCTTTTGTTATAGTTTTAACTGTCATTGTAGCTGTATTTGTAGTTGTAAACTGTAGCTTTAATTAGACTTATTTATTAGCGTTCCTTCCAGAGCCCCTTTAGTGTAGTCAGTTTGGTAAAATTACCCTTAGTTTTGTAAAAATTACCCTTTTGTAGTGACCTGTCTCTTTTCAAATGTATCCATGTTTGAAAAATTAATAAAAAGAGATGTTTCTCAAATTGCTTGAAATGTGTCATTCTTCATATTTAACCCTCGTATCTTAGAGGATGTCCTTCCTCTACCCCTATCTGAAATAAAGACTTTTGCCAATCAGAGATGTTGGATATATTAAGTATGCGGTCTCTCAAGAATTCCCATAGAAATGCTTGAAGCTTGAATTAAAAATGCCTTGAAGTGCCTGAAATTTTGCAGCAGAGTACTCCTGAATTTTTTAGGAATCTTTGGAAAAGTTTTCTTTACAGAGTCATTTTTATACACTCCTGGGGAGCAATTCAGTCCAAAAAGAGAAAGACAGAGAAGTCCCCAACTACAAAACAGGTCGTTTAATCCATCTTTTTTTCTCTTCTCATAACCAAGGTTTTGACACAAAATTGTGACAGCAGAAAGTTATGTTTTCTCTATTCCTGGTTATCTGTGTCCTTTTGGAGGAGCCCTGATTATCTACAGCTCAAACCTTTTCCACCAGGCCTGTGTAATATTGTATAGCATTGAGGGCCACTTTGCATGCACAGCTTTGTCCATGGTGAGATGCAGCTAAACAAAATATCATTTACTTCTTGCAGTACATAGTAAGATTCATAGGAGTTTGGAAGTATTTATTCTCTTTGCCTTTGTACCAATACATCTGGGGTCAACTAGTCAATTTTAGAATACCTTAGCAATTGGATAAATTGCTGCAGCTATACTAGAAATACTTTATCTCAAAAGTTTGGTTGAGAATTTCGGCAATGCCCATGTAAATCTTCATGTGTACTCTCCAACATGAGAAAGGGCTTGTTCCTGCCTAAAGGAAAGTGAGGCAACCTCTGTTTTGTGTATAAAAAATGAAAATGAAAATAATTAAAATTATATGAAAATTATACGACCTTAAATTTCAGAGGCCTTCAAAGGTGTCATTAGGTGTAACTGTTTTGAAGGACGTTGAGATGTTCCCGTCCTGCTGATTTTGGTGTGGCTTGCCATTAAAAAAAGTCTGTAACTGGTCACAAAGGGAATTCTGAGTCTCAGCTAAATTGGTTCCTCATTGCTACATTCTTACACTGTTCTGGAGTTGAGGAATGGTAGCATGGTCACCACACATGTGACTTGATGCTAAGCAGTCAAAATTTGTTTTATAAATGCAAATACCTATTATCAGAACAGAATGGCGTTTTTACTTTGGAAGCCTTTTTGCTGTGGCTCTGCTGCTGGAGATTTTTTAAGTAAGCCATGATCATGCTGTTGTAAGCCAAGTCCACTGAGTGTTGAGGCGGACCATCCAAGTGTGGGGACACGAGCCTTGACTCCATTTTTCTCAGAAGGCTGATTTATTATGTTATATATTATATTAAAATACTACCTTAAAACTATACTAAAGAACAGAGAGAGAAGAAAGATCAGAAGGCTGCAAAGAACAAGAATAGAAAAGAATAGAATGCATAACAAAATCTTGTGACTGCTCACAGCCTTGGCACAGGTGGCTGTGATTGGTCATCAAGTGAAAACAATCCACATGGACCAATGGAAGATGCACCTGTTGCATTCCACAGCAGCAGACAGTTATTGTTTACATTTCTTTCCTGAGGCTCTCAGCTCCTCAGGACGGGAAAAATCCTAGCAGAGAATTTTTCATAAAATATCATGGCTACACCATGGTTTCTGTGAGTAAGATGTAGGAGAAATGAACTGTCTTGCCAGTTCTCCTAAAATTGTTAGTCATGACACTGACAAGTCCTGGCATCTCTGTTCTTTGGAATTAAGACCTGAAATATCATGAAGAGGAAGATACAGGGTTCTTTCCCTTCTTTGTGGAAAAGAGACGGAAAATGGCAACAGCAGGCAGTTCCAAACACCTGGTCACGTGCGTGTCTTTGAAGGGAAGGTTTCATTCCCTTCAAGGTGCAGTGTGTTTATGGCATGGGTCCATCTTCCCAGAAGAGCTGAGCATTTGCTGGGGCAGGAGAGCTGAAAGTAAGCAAGGTTTTGCTCCGCAGTTACTGAATCTCCCAGCTGCATCAGTCAGTGGTGGATGGGGAAGAGGGACAGGGTGGGCTAGTTAAAGATGCGTCTGTAACTGCAGGAGTGCTTCCAGAAACCACAGCATGTGCAGCTCCTTTGTGTTCAGACAGCAATTAAAATCTTAGACCTTCTCTTAATGGCAGTTACAGGTTTGCATCTTCTCTGGGTTTTCACCTTAAGAAGTGAGAACCTGTGCTGGAAATGCTAAGATACTCCAGTGAGTGATGTGGGGATCAATGCAATGTCACACGATGGATTTCCTTTATTGTGTGCCCCAGCCTAAAAATGTGTTCTAAAAAATCATGCATGTATAAATCTAAAACTACACACAATGCAATTGAAATATGTTGTAATACAGAATCAAAGTAAGACATTCTCCACCTTTGTTAATACCCTATGAACTTTAATCACATATCTCATCCTTTATTCCCCCATTTTCCAATAGTTGAAAAATTATCTTCTTCATTTAGACTTAACTCTTAAATATTGGTTCATGTCATTACTACCTCAGAAATTGTCACTGCTCTTGTGATGTTTTTAGGGTGCTCTCACTGCATAGATCTTATTTAATCTATGTATCTTTGACACTTCTACAAGTTTGAGCTGCTTTTATTATTATGTTACAGCTTTAATATATGGAGGAGGTAACTTGGGATGATTTTTGAGTAATATTCCTTATTTTAATACTCTTTGTTTAACACTGCTTTCAGTCTAAGAGAAACAGTGGATATTTATCACTCATTTTTATGCAGCTGGAGATAACCTGTGACCTTCATCCAAACTGCAGGACTCCTCAAGCACAGAAGTGATGTTCAGTATCCCTAAGTAGCACATCCTCCTTGTCTGCCTTCTTTAACATCCTCATTCCAACCGCTAGAGCAGATGCAGAAGGTTTTCATCTATCAGTCTCATTCATTAATGTAATTTGCAGGACAGCATCCCTTCCTAAAGAATGGAAGGGCCTGTGTCCTAATTCATAAATGTTTAATTCATTCAGTGTAGATAGTCTTGTTTCTGTCTTTCTTCTGAGTAATAATATTTTCTAATTAATTGAGAGGTACTTGCATACATATTTTCTGAGCATTTCTCTAAGTTCTACTTTATAAGGAAGAGTAGAGAACAGCCAAACCAGAGGGCTGATTGCCTTCTAAGGAAAAGAAAACAAAAATTGAATGTTTTAAAATTTGTAGCTATCCTAACATTTCCCTGCAGAAATGCAGATTCCTAATTGCAAATGTAACCCCGTTGATTTGATTTCCTTTGCTGCTTTTCATGGACATCCTAGTTAGTATAGTCTTTGTTCTCAGTGAATGCATTCATTTTACAAAAGTGTGCACCCTGGTTTATTGGCTGAGGGGGATGCCTCAGCCCACATTTGGATGTTGTCACCAGTGACATCCACAAATATACATTATTCCCATGTGGGAATGTGGCCATGCCTCAGAGCAAGCCTTGCTTGCTGTGAACACTTGTGACTTGGTCAGAGGACATGGAACCCTACATTGTGACACAATACATAGGAATAAGCATGACTGAAGGTAACCTGTGGCTTTTAAAACAGGATTTGCTTAGCACTGTTAAAAATAACTATGGTAGTGATTTAAATCCAATAAACAAGAGCATTATTCTCAGCTGATTTGGATTTCTCCACATTGAAGGAATTAAGATGCAGTCTCACTCCCACTGAAGTCATGGCAAGGGTTTGGCCACTGAAGTCAATTGAAGCAAGATCAAATTCACACCTTCACCTTTTTCATCTTACAGAAGTAAACTAGAGACAGGCAGATCTTTCTCTTTTGCTGAAGGATGCCAGTGCTAAATCATCAGCTCCACATGGAAATTAGCCACGTTTAAGGATTGTTTAGTTTCATACAGTGGTTTGCACACAGGATTTTCTTCCCCCTAAGAGTGATCCATTCTTGAACATAGTAAAAAAGCAAACAGAGAGCATTTTGGTGCCAGGAATTCTTTTGAAAATGTAGTACACTTGCTTAATGTGAGTACACTTGCTTAATGTTCAAAATGGTCCTTTGAACATGCGACTTTACAATGTCAGGCATTCTTTTCTCTACATGGTTTTTGCTTTAAACCTATTTCATTTTATAAATGATGAGATGCTTGACTGTTGCATCAGAGCAGTTAGTTTATTAAGTTTCAGTACAGCTGGCTTATTTCCATGTCATACATCATTTAATTATCCATATAAAACATAGTTCAAACTGTACAGCTCCTTGAACCTCACCTGAACTGTCTGTGACACTGCAGTAATCCCAGTACCCTGATGGGATGTTGTGCAACTATGACTGGTTGGAATGTGGATGTACAAGAGAGCCTAGAAATGAGTTTGCAGCTGTGCTTGTTCTGCTGAAAGAGAAAGTAAAACTAGAAAAAAACCCGGCTACTGTGGTAGTACCAGCAGCTGTAAATCTGAAGGCTTATAAAAATCAAGGAAAACGTGGTGACTGAGGAAGTGGTGTTTTCCTCTTGTTTGTTATTTAATAAATTGTTGATGGTTTGTTATTTCTCAGAAAAATCTATCTCGGATGCCTTTGTGGAAAAATAGGAAGTGTTCATGTGAGAGCGAGGATCCTGCTGCTGGAAGATTGTGTAGTTCCGCAAAATACTTTGCCTCTTTTGTCTCAAAAATGCTTTCTGGAGGCAGTGATCATTGAGACTTAAAATATACCCCAGCTTGACGATGGATGGGCACTGCTGTCCATGCAAGGAGAATCTCTTGTATGTGCAGTAAGCTAAATATAAAGCTGAAGGCATTTAGTAATAGGAAAACCAGCAAATTTCTTACAGACTTTTTTTTTATTTTTTTTAAGCTAGAGAACTTGAAGGTCAGATCCAACTATATATTGCATTTTCTGTCATATAATTATCATATATATAATGTCCTGGAGAACAGCTTCCAGTCACTGACATCAACAGTTTACACAGCAGTTGAACTAAGAACAACCTTGGAGAAATGACCCATATCCACCTCTTAAGTATAATCCGTAGCTCAGAACAGTTTTCGTGTTTTCATGGTCACAGAGGGCCACAATTGGATAAAAGAAGAATTGTGTTCAAAAAATACAGAACTATTCTGCTGAGTGTTCACTTTATTAAATCTTGGGAAATGAGAGGAAACAAAACTGAAAGAGTAAAGAATTCTTGCTCCCTTGTAGAAAGAAGGATGGGAAAACATCAAAACCAGTCTCCCTAGAAGAACGGGGGAAGATCCGTGATAAGTGGCATCAGCTTGGAAGATGGTTCAAAACTCTTTGACTGATTTTACTAATGACATCTGTTAAGCAGATCCAATTCAGAGCAGTTTCAGAAATCCCAACATGGTTGTCCTTCTGCGCACTAATGAGAGGGCGTGATCCGCCTGACACCAGTGTCTGTCTAGCAGTGGACATCTGTGGTCACTATGCAGGTACTCAAGTCACATCCTGTTTCCCTTTCCTCCCTCCCCATTTCTGCAGTTCTATTTATTGGTGAGTTCCCCAAAGAATGGTTGAGGAGTATAATCTCTCCTGTACTCACAGTCCTTTGGAGATAAATACACAAAGAGACAGCAGAAAGAGGCAGAAGTTCCTTTATCAGTCAGAGAGATTGGATAACTCTGTTTGAGGGAGACAATTTAGAAGATGGTGGGAGTGACAGAGGTACATCTTTGCACAAATTTCAAAAACCAGACATTCTACTTTCTCAACAAAATCCTGGCTCTACCAGAATTTTGCATGGTGTTGAACCATAGAGTTTGAGAGTGAAGAGGTTATTGAAGGCACCAAAATTTTGTCATTCAAATTTTGGCCTTTTCAGGATGGTATTAAATCTTCCTCTGCATCATCCAAGCAACCTGGATTTCTTTCAGAAATCCGTAACAGAGCATTAGCCTACGTGACACCCTGCCCCAAAAGTAATAAGTAGAAATACTAATAATAAAAAATGTCCCCCACCAGTATGAAATAAAAGCCTACACTTGTATACCGAGAACATCCATGGGTCATGTCACCCAAATTTATATTTGACAAGAGCTGTGTGTGAGGGCACTTGTGCCTGCTTTGTCAAGGGAAGTTCTGGGGTTCCCAGGTTCCCGAGTGATGGGTCTGCACTTGGTGTTTCTTGGGGCTTTGGGTGCCCAGGGCCATGATGAGTTCCCTGCCCGGGCTGGGGAGGGCGGGCGGGGCTGGGTGATGCGCTCTGGGTTCTGTGACAGCACCAGGGCCGCGTCACAATGGGGGCAGCTATAAAAGGCCAGAGCGCGTGCTGCTGCCCCAGTAGAGCCTGGGCGAGCGGTGAGTGCACAGCAGCGAGGAGACAGAGCAGGAGGAGGGCTGCGGCTGGAGGAGGGCCGGGGCAGAGGCTCCGCTACCGGGCCGTGCGTTCTGTCCCCGCACCCAGGGCCCAGCGCCCGGCGGGAGCGCCTTGCTGAGGGCGCCGCGCTTGCTGGGCAGCAGCGGTGCAGGCCTCGCGCCTGCCAACTGCTGGGGGCCCTCTCCTTCCTGCCGCCACATCCCTGCGCCTCCTGACCCCCACTGCCTGTCTCCATTCCGGCCCCACTGAACCCTTTCTGTGTGTCCTCCTGCAGACCATGGCTTTGCTATCAGTGATCTTCGTGCTTGTGCAAAGCCTGATCCAGTACCCCCAGCCGGCTGGAGATGGGCTGGATGAGGCTACGCACCAGCGTATGCAGGAGCGTCAGGAGCTGCTGGACCAGGAGATGGCTCGGCTGCTGCAGGAGCTGGAGCAGGGGCCCCTGGACGAGGGCTGGGCAGCCGTGCTCTTTGGTGCTCTACAGCAGTGGCCATTCTGGGCTCTTGCTGGAGTCCTGCTCCTCTTGGGCCTGTGCCTTAGCTGCAGGAGAAGGAGCCGTGAGGCCAGCAGCAGCGGCAAGGACCAGAGCTCCTGCAACAACTTTGGACACGACGAGAGTGGAACACAACAGGAAGAAGACAGTCCTTATTCGGAGGAAGGCAAAGAAAACACTGATGTAACTGTGGAGGCTGACAACAACGGGAGCGGAAGTGAAAGAGAAGGCAGTCCCGTGGCTGCAGATGAAGGAGACGATGACGTCATTGAAGGGAATTGTGACATCAAGGTGGAGGAAGACAGCGATGTTTACAATGACAATGGCCATGAGTTAAAGAAAGATGAAGGATGGAATGATGGGAATGTGCCAGGAGATAACACTGCTGAAGAAACTGAAGAAGGACCTGGCAACATTGCAGAAAAGGCAGAAGAGGTGGATGAAGCAGAAGAAGGAGATAACAACGATGTACAGGTGGAGGACGACAATGATGTTTACAATGACAATGGCCACGAGTTAAAGAATGATGAAGGATGGAATGATGGGAATGTGCCAGGAGATAATACTGCTGAGAACACTGAAGAAGAACCTGGCAACATCGCACAAAAGGCTGAAGACGTGGATGAATCAGATGAAGGAGAAAACAAGGATGTACAGGTGGAGCAAGACAAGGACGCTGGAAAGGAAGAAGAAGATGGAAATGAAGAAAACACCAATGGCCCACATATGAATGCAGGCAAGCATGATGATGCAAATGAAGCTGAGGACAACGTAAATGGACAGGAAGTATACACGGATGTGAAGGTGCAGGAAAGCAGTGATGCCAGTGAACAGAGAAGCAGGGATTGCACTGAGCAGGAAGATAGAGGTGAACGTGGGAATGAAGAAGCCCACAGTTCCTTTGCTGAAACTGAGGAAGAAAAGAAGGAAGTTATAGAAGAAGATGAAAGTGATAGAAACAAGGTTGAAGAGCAAGGTGATCCGAATGTGGAGGAAAACAAGAAGGAGGATAGAAAAGAAGATGAACAAGGTAACGTGGCTGCCAATGAAAAAGAAGACAGTGACGGTGACAAGGAAGAAAGCAGCAGTGCTGGAACAGAAGATGGAGAAGACACCCAAGATGCTGGGAATGGTGGAACAGAAGACGGAGAAGACACCCAAGATGCTGGGAATGAGGGAGCCATCCTTTTTGTGGATCACATAGAGTGGCCTGTGGAGGAGCTGGAGCAAGGTTGCTCAGTGACAGCTGAGCTGATGGAGAGTTTCACGCGTGTCTTTGTGGACAGCGTGAGCAATAGCTTCTACCCAGTGCCTCAAGAAGCCATTGGAGTGGGCAGTGCCTTTGAGGGTTGGAGTCCCCGCGAGTGGGATGGCGTGTACCGTGTGCTGGTCCCGCTGAATCCCCCGCCAGGGCATGCCTTCCACCTAGAACTGAACAGTGCGGGGCAGATGGCAGCAAGGACCTTCAGCGTCCGCGTGGAGCTGGTGTGCACATGCGAGAGGGAGCAGCTGGGCGAGAAGCTGTTGTGCTTCCTGCACCACTCGCAGGAGGAGCTGTGGCGGAAGCAGAAGCGCAGCCTCCTAGAGACACTCTGCACCGGCTCCTACCTGGACGTGGAGAAGACCTCCCACTGGTTCCACCAGCTGGTGAGATGCTCCTGGCTGCACGTGCCTCAGTCCTACTCATGGCACTTGGTGTTTCAGCCCTGCAGCCGGTCCTGCCAATTCCAGCTTACCAAAGGCAAGAAGAGCCTGATGGTGGAGATGCTCTTTGGAGTGCGCCAAGGGGACTCCGACATCTTTGTCATCAGCCAGCCCACAGAGCCCCAGAAAGGTGGCCCCATCAACTTTATGAGCAGTCAGCCTGCCGAGGCCAACAGCATCACAAGCACAGCATGGCCTGAGACGTACGCTGTGGCAGAGGCAAAATTCTTCCAGCACATCGCCAGACAGCTGCCCTGTCACAGCTTGCACCTGAAATGCCTGCAGGTCTTCACCTGCATCCTGAGGGGCACGGGGTTTTCCAGCTACACCTGGAAGACGGTGGTCATGCACGTGCTGACCACAGTACCGCTGTCCCAGTGGCGCAGGAGGGAATTTGAACGGCGGCTGTGGGACGTCATGGCCTACCTGCACCGCTGCCTGCAGTTGAAACGCCTGGAGCACTTTGTGCAAGGCAGTGAGAAGCTTCCTGCAGAGATCAGCGTGTCGCCAGCAACACAAAGGGTTGAGCCGCTCAACCTCTTCGAGCACCTGGCCCGAGATCCTGCCACCCACAGGGAGCTGATGCAAACATATGGCCAGCTGCGATTTCGCCTCTGGACGATGCTCTCCAGCCACTGAGAGGCGTTCCCTGCGCAGAGCTGTGCTGGGGATCACATCCGATGGCAGCCACGTCAACTCTGCACAATTGTTTCCCTTGTCACTGGCAGTCCTGAAGCTGCTTTCCTGCTCCTGCGGAAGGAAGATGCTGCAGCACATGACTTCATTGTGCAGACACATCTTGCTGTGGCCTTGTCCTGCACCTTCTAGTTACAACGGTGGCCAACTCTTTGAGGCAAAACCTGGCTCCACCTGCACATCCTTCCTCGTGGAAGACTCAGAAGCCGACAGAGGTTGCTTGGAACACCTCGAAGACAGCAACCTCTTATCATCTTAATGTAGTTGTTTAGTTGTAGCTGTAGTTTTAGTTGTAGTTGCAGATGTCATTGTAGCTGTAGCTTTTGTTATAGTTGTAACTGTAAGTGTAGCTGTATTTGTCGTTGTAAACTGTAGCTTTAATTAGACTTATTTATTAGCGTTCCTTCCAGAGCCCCTTTAGTGTAGTCAGTTTGGTAAAATTACCCTTAGTTTTGTAAAAATTACCCTTTTGTAGTGACCTGTCTCTTTTCAAACGTATCCATGTTTGAAAAATTAATAAAAAGAGATGTTTCTCAAATTGCTTGAAATGTGTCATTCTTCGTATTTAACCCTCGTATCTTAGAGGATGTCCTTCCTCTACCCCTATCTGAAATAAAGACTTTTGCCAATCAGAGATGTTGGATATATTAAGTATGCGGTCTCTCAAGAATTCCCATAGAAATGCTTGAAGCTTGAATTAAAAATGCCTTGAAGTGCCTGAAATTTTGCAGCAGAGTACTCCTGAATTTTTTTAGGAATCTTTGGAAAAGTTTTCTTTACAGAGTCATTTTTATACACTCCTGGGGAACAATTCAGCCCAAAAAGAGAAAGACAGAGAAGTCCCCAACTACAAAACAGGTCGTTTAATACATCTTTTTTTCTCTTCTCATCACCAAGGTTTTGACACAAAATTGTGACAGCAGAAAGTTATGTTTTCTCTATTCCTGGTTATCTGTGTCCTTTTGGAGGAGCCCTGATTATCTACAGCTCAAACCTTTTCCACCAGGCCTGTGTAATATTGTATAGCATTGAGGGCCACTTTGCATGCACAGCTTTGTCCATGGTGAGATGCAGCTAAACAAAATATCATTTACTTCTTGCAGTACATAGTAAGATTCATAGGAGTTTGGAAGTATTTATTCTCTTTGCCTTTGTACCAATACATCTGGGGTCAACTAGTCAATTTTAGAATACCTTAGCAATTGGATAAATTGCTGCAGCTATACTAGAAATACTTTATCTCAAAAGTTTGGTTGAGAATTTCTGCAATGCCCATGTAAATCTTCATGTGTACTCTCCAACATGAGAAAGGGCTTGTTCCTGCCTAAAGGAAAGTGAGGCAACCTCTGTTTTGTGTATAAAAAATGAAAATGAAAATAATTTAAATTATATGAAAATTATACGACCTTAAATTTCAGAGGCTTTCAAAGGTGTCATTAGGTGTAACTGTTTTGAAGGACGTTGAGATGTTCCCGTCCTGCTGATTTTGGTGTGGCTTGCCATTAAAAAAAGTCTGTAACTGGTCACAAAGGGAATTCTGAGTCTCAGCTAAATTGGTTCCTCATTGCTACATTCTTACACTGTTCTGGAGTTGAGGAATGGTAGCATGGTCACCACACATGTGACTTGATGCTAAGCAGTCAAAATATGTTTTATAAATGCAAATACCTATTATCAGAACAGAATGGCGTTTTTAGTTTGGAAGCCTTTTTGCTGTGGCTCTGCTGCTGGAGATTTTTTAAGTAAGCCATGATCATGCTGTTGTAAGCCAAGTCCACTGAGTGTTGAGGCGGACCATCCAAGTGTGGGGACACGAGCCTTGACTCCATTTTTCTCAGAAGGCTGATTTATTATGTTATATATTATATTAAAATACTACCTTAAAACTATACTAAAGAACAGAGAGAAGAAAGATCAGAAGGCTGCAAAGAACAAGAATAGAAAAGAATAGAATGCATAACAAAATCTTGTGACTGCTCACAGCCTTGGCACAGGTGGCTGTGATTGGTCATCAAGTGAAAACAATCCACATGGACCAATGGAAGATGCACCAGTTGCATTCCACAGCAGCAGAGAGTTATTGTTTACATTTCTTTCCTGAGGCTCTCAGCTCCTCAGGACGGGAAAAATCCTAGCAGAGAATTTTTCATAAAATATCATGGCTACACCATGGTTTCTGTGAGTAAGATGTAGGAGAAATGAACTGTCTTGCCAGTTCTCCTAAAATTGTTAGTCATGTCACTGACAAGTCCTGGCATCTCTGTTCTTTAGAATTAAGACCTGAAATATCATGAAGAGGAAGATACAGGGTTCTTTCCCTTCTTTGTGGAAAAGAGACGGAAAATGGCAACAGCAGGCAGTTCCAAACACGTGGTCACGTGCGTGTCTTTGAAGGGAAGGTTTCATTCCCTTCAAGGTGCAGTGTGTTTATGGCATGGGTCCATCTTCCCAGAAGAGCTGAGCATTTGCTGGGGCAGGAGAGCTGAAAGTAAGCAAGGTTTTGCTCCGCAGTTACTGAATCTCCCAGCTGCATCAGTCAGTGGTGGATGGGGAAGAGGGACAGGGTGGGCTAGTTAAAGATGCGTCTGTAACTGCAGGAGTGCTTCAAGAAACCACAGCATGTGCAGCTCCTTTGTGTTCAGACAGCAATTAAAATCTTAGACCTTCTCTTAATGGCAGTTACAGGTTTGCATCTTCTCTGGGTTTTCACCTTAAGAAGTGAGAACCTGTGCTGGAAATGCTAAGATACTCCAGTGAGTGATGTGGGGATCAATGCAATGTCACACGATGGATTTCCTTTATTGTGTGCCCCAGCCTAAAATGTGTTCTAAAAAATCATGCATGTATAAATCTAAAACTACACACAATGCAATTGAAATATGTTGTAATACAGCATCAAAGTAAGACATTCTCCACCTTTGTTAATACACTATGAACTTTAATCACATACCTCATCCTTTATTCCCCCATTTTCCAATAGTTGAAAAATTATCTTCTTCATTTAGACTTAACTTTTAAATATTGGTTCATGTCATTACTACCTCAGAAATTGTCACTGCTCTTGTGATGTTTTTAGGGTGCTCTCACGGCATAGATCTTATTTAATCTATGTATCTTAGATACTTCTACAAGTTTGAGCTGCTTTTATTATTATGTTATAGCTTTAATATATGGAGGAGGTAACAAACTGTCTTCTAATAGAAGATCGCTGTCTTTAGAAAAGCAGGGGATGATTTTTGAGTAATATTCCTTATTTTAATACTCTTTGTTTAACACTGCTTTCAGTCTAAGAGAAACAGTGGATATTTATCACTCATTTTTATGCAGCTGGAGATAACCTGTGACCTTCATCCAAACTGCAGGACTCCTCAAGCACAGAAGTGATGTTCAGTATCCCTAAGTAGCACATCCTCCTTGTCTGCCTTCTTTAACATCCTCATTCCAACCGCTAGAGCAGATGCAGAAGGTTTTCATCTATCAGTCTCATTCATTAATGTAATTTGCAGGACAGCATCCCTTCCTAAAGAATGGAAGGGCCTGTGTCCTAATTCATAAATGTTTAATTCATTCAGTGTAGATAGTCTTGTTTCTGTCTTTCTTCTGAGTAATAATATTTTCTAATTAATTGAGAGGTACTTGCATACATATTTTCTGAGCATTTCTCTAAGTTCTACTTTATAAGGAAGAGTAGAGAACAGCCAAACCAGAGGGCTGATTGCCTTCTAAGGAAAAGAAAACAAAAATTGAATGTTTTAAAATTTGTAGCTATCCTAACATTTCCCTGCAGAAATGCAGATTCCTAATTGCAAATGTAACCCCGTTGATTTGATTTCCTTTGCTGCTTTTCATGGACATCCTAGTTAGTATAGTCTTTGTTCTCAGTGAATGCATTCATTTTACAAAAGTGTGCACCCTGGTTTATTGGCTGAGGGGGATGCCTCAGCCCACATTTGGATGTTGTCACCAGTGACATCCACAAATATACATTATTCCCATGTGGGAATGTGGCCATGCCTCAGAGCAAGCCTTGCTTGCTGTGAACACTTGTGACTTGGTCAGAGGACATGGAACCCTACATTGTGACACAATACATAGGAATAAGCATGACTGAAGGTAACCTGTGGCTTTTAAAACAGGATTTGCTTAGCACTGTTAAAAATAACTATGGTAGTGATTTAAATCCAATAAACAAGAGCATTATTCTCAGCTGATTTGGATTTCTCCACATTGAAGGAATTAAGATGCAGTCTCACTCCCACTGAAGTCATGGCAAGGGTTTGGCCACTGAAGTCAATTGAAGCAAGATCAAATTCACACCTTCACCTTTTTCATCTTACAGAAGTAAACTAGAGACAGGCAGATCTTTCTCTTTTGCTGAAGGATGCCAGTGCTAAATCATCAGCTCCACATGGAAATTAGCCACGTTTAAGGATTGTTTAGTTTCATACAGTGGTTTGCACACAGGATTTTCTTCCCCCTAAGAGTGATCCATTCTTGAACATAGTAAAAAAGCAAACAGAGAGCATTTTGGTGCCAGGAATTCTTTTGAAAATGTAGTACACTTGCTTAATGTGAGTACACTTGCTTAATGTTCAAAATGGTCCTTTGAACATGCGACTTTACAATGTCAGGCATTCTTTTCTCTACATGGTTTTTGCTTTAAACCTATTTCATTTTATAAATGATGAGATGCTTGACTGTTGCATCAGAGCAGTTAGTTTATTAAGTTTCAGTACAGCTGGCTTATTTCCATGTCATACATCATTTAATTATCCATATAAAACATAGTTAAAACTGTACAGCTCCTTGAACCTCACCTGAACTGTCTGTGACACTGCAGTAATCCCAGTACCCTGATGGGATGTTGTGCAACTATGACTGGTTGGAATGTGGATGTACAAGAGAGCCTAGAAATGAGTTTGCAGCTGTGCTTGTTCTGCTGAAAGAGAAAGTAAAACTAGAAAAAAACCCGGCTACTGTGGTAGTACCAGCAGCTGTAAATCTGAAGGCTTATAAAAATCAAGGAAAACGTGGTGACTGAGGAAGTGGTGTTTTCCTCTTGTTTGTTATTTAATAAATTGTTGATGGTTTGTTATTTCTCAGAAAAATCTATCTCGGATGCCTTTGTGGAAAAATAGGAAGTGTTTATGTGAGAGTGAGGATCCTGCTGCTGGAAGATTGTGTAGTTCCGCAAAATACTTTGCCTCTTTTGTCTCAAAAATGCTTTCTGGAGGCAGTGATCATTGAGACTTAAAATATACCCCAGCTTGACGATGGATGGGCACTGCTGTCCATGCAAGGAGAGTCTCTTGTATGTGCAGTAAGCTAAATATAAAGCTGAAGGCATTTAGTAATAGGAAAACCAGCAAATTTCTTACAGACTTTTTTTTTATTTTTTTTAAGCTAGAGAACTTGAAGGTCAGATCCAACTATATATTGCATTTTCTGTCATATAATTATCATATATATAATGTCCTGGAGAACAGCTTCCAGTCACTGACATCAACAGTTTACACAGCAGTTGAACTAAGAACAACCTTGGAGAAATGACCCATATCCACCTCTTAAGTATAATCCATAGCTCAGAACAGTTTTCGTGTTTTCATGGTCACAGAGGGCCACAATTGGATAAAAGAAGAATTGTGTTCAAAAAATACAGAACTATTCTGCTGAGTGTTCACTTTATTAAATCTTGGGAAATGAGAGGAAACAGAACTGAAAGAGTAAAGAATTCTTGCTCCCTTGTAGAAAGAAGGATGGGAAAACATCAAAACCAGTCTCCCTAGAAGAACGGGGGAAGATCCGTGATAAGTGGCATCAGCTTGGAAGATGGTTCAAAACTCTTTGACTGATTTTACTAATGACATCTGTTAAGCAGATCCAATTCAGAGCAGTTTCAGAAATCCCAACATGGTTGTCCTTCTGCGCACTAATGAGAGGGCGTGATCCGCCTGACACCAGTGTCTGTCTAGCAGTGGACATCTGTGGTCACTATGCAGGTACTCAAGTCACATCCTGTTTCCCTTTCCTCCCTCCCCATTTCTGCAGTTCTATTTATTGGTGAGTTCCCCAAAGAATGGTTGAGGAGTATAATCTCTCCTGTACTCACAGTCCTTTGGAGATAAATACACAAAGAGACAGCAGAAAGAGGCAGAAGTTCCTTTATCAGTCAGAGAGATTGGATAACTCTGTTTGAGGGAGACAATTTAGAAGATGGTGGGAGTGACAGAGGTACATCTTTGCACAAATTTCAAAAACCAGACATTCTACTTTCTCAACAAAATCCTGGCTCTACCAGAATTTTGCATGGTGTTGAACCATAGAGTTTGAGAGTGAAGAGGTTATTGAAGGCACCAAAATTTTGTCATTCAAATTTTGGCCTTTTCAGGATGGTATTAAATCTTCCTCTGCATCATCCAAGCAACCTGGATTTCTTTCAGAAATCCGTAACAGAGCATTAGCCTACGTGACACCCTGCCCCAAAAGTAATAAGTAGAAATACTAATAATAAAAAATGTCCCCCACCAGTATGAAATAAAAGCCTACACTTGTATACCGAGAACATCCATGGGTCATGTCACCCAAATTTATATTTGACAAGAGCTGTGTGTGAGGGCACTTGTGCCTGCTTTGTCAAGGGAAGTTCTGGGGTTCCCAGGTTCCCGAGTGATGGGTCTGCACTTGGTGTTTCTTGGGGCTTTGTGTGCCCAGGGCCATGATGAGTTCCCTGCCCGGGCTGGGGAGGGCGGGCGGGGCTGGGTGATGCGCTCTGGGTTCTGTGACAGCACCAGGGCCGCATCACAATGGGGGCAGCTATAAAAGGCCAGAGCGCGTGCTGCTGCCCCAGTAGAGCCTGGGCGAGCGGTGAGTGCACAGCAGCGAGGAGACAGAGCAGGAGGAGGGCTGCGGCTGGAGGAGGGCCGGGGCAGAGGCTCCGCTACCGGGCCGTGCGTTCTGTCCCCGCACCCAGGGCCCGGCGCCCGGCGGGAGCGCCTTGCTGAGGGCGCCGCGCTTGCTGGGCAGCAGCGGTGCAGGCCTCGCGCCTGCCAACTGCTGGGGGCCCTCTCCCTCCTGCCGCCACATCCCTGCGCCTCCTGACCCCCACTGCCTGTCTCCATTCCGGCCCCACTGAACCCTTTCTGTGTGTCCTCCTGCAGACCATGGCTTTGCTATCAGTGATCTTCGTGCTTGTGCAAAGCCTGATCCAGTACCCCCAGCCGGCTGGAGATGGGCTGGATGAGGCTACGCACCAGCGTATGCAGGAGCGTCAGGAGCTGCTGGACCAGGAGATGGCTCGGCTGCTGCAGGAGCTGGAGCAGGGGCCCCTGGACGAGGGCTGGGCAGCCGTGCTCTTTGGTGCTCTACAGCAGTGGCCATTCTGGGCTCTTGCTGGAGTCCTGCTCCTCTTGGGCCTGTGCCTTAGCTGCAGGAGAAGGAGCCGTGAGGCCAGCAGCAGCGGCAAGGACCAGAGCTCCTGCAACAACTTTGGACACGACGAGAGTGGAACACAACAGGAAGAAGACAGTCCTTATTCGGAGGAAGGCAAAGAAAACACTGATGTAACTGTGGAGGCTGACAACAACGGGAGCGGAAGTGAAAGAGAAGGAAGTCCCGTGGCTGCAGATGAAGGAGACGATGACGTCATTGAAGGGAATTGTGACATCAAGGTGGAGGAAGACAGCGATGTTTACAATGACAATGGCCATGAGTTAAAGAAAGATGAAGGATGGAATGATGGGAATGTGCCAGGAGATAACACTGCTGAAGAACCTGAAGAAGGACCTGGCAACATTGCAGAAAAGGCAGAAGAGGTGGATGAAGCAGAAGAAGGAGATAACAACGATGTACAGGTGGAGGACGACAATGATGTTTACAATGACAATGGCCACGAGTTAAAGAATGATGAAGGATGGAATGATGGGAATGTGCCAGGAGATAATACTGCTGAGAACACTGAAGAAGAACCTGGCAACATCGCACAAAAGGCTGAAGACGTGGATGAATCAGATGAAGGAGAAAACAAGGATGTACAGGTGGAGCAAGACAAGGACGCTGGAAAGGAAGAAGAAGATGGAAATGAAGAAAACACCAATGGCCCACATATGAATGCAGGCAAGCATGATGATGCAAATGAAGCTGAGGACAACGTAAATGGACAGGAAGTATACACGGATGTGAAGGTGCAGGAAAGCAGTGATGCCAGTGAACAGAGAAGCAGGGATTGCACTGAGCAGGAAGATAGAGGTGAACGTGGGAATGAAGAAGCCCACAGTTCCTTTGCTGAAACTGAGGAAGAAAAGAAGGAAGTTATAGAAGAAGATGAAAGTGATAGAAACAAGGTTGAAGAGCAAGGTGATCCGAATGTGGAGGAAAACAAGAAGGAGGATAGAAAAGAAGATGAACAAGGTAACGTGGCTGCCAATGAAAAAGAAGACAGTGACGGTGACAAGGAAGAAAGCAGCAGTGCTGGAACAGAAGATGGAGAAGACACCCAAGATGCTGGGAATGGGGGAACAGAAGACGGAGAAGACACCCAAGATGCTGGGAATGAGGGAGCCATCCTTTTTGTGGATCACATAGAGTGGCCTGTGGAGGAGCTGGAGCAAGGTTGCTCAGTGACAGCTGAGCTGATGGAGAGTTTCACGCGTGTCTTTGTGGACAGCGTGAGCAATAGCTTCTACCCAGTGCCTCAAGAAGCCATTGGAGTGGGCAGTGCCTTTGAGGGTTGGAGTCCCCGCGAGTGGGATGGCGTGTACCATGTGCTGGTCCCGCTGAATCCCCCGCCAGGGCATGCCTTCCACCTAGAACTGAACAGTGCGGGGCAGATGGCAGCAAGGACCTTCAGCGTCCGCGTGGAGCTGGTGTGCACATGCGAGAGGGAGCAGCTGGGCGAGAAGCTGTTGTGCTTCCTGCACCACTCGCAGGAGGAGCTGTGGCGGAAGCAGAAGCGCAGCCTCCTAGAGACACTCTGCACCGGCTCCTACCTGGACGTGGAGAAGACCTCCCACTGGTTCCACCAGCTGGTGAGATGCTCCTGGCTGCACGTGCCTCAGTCCTACTCATGGCACTTGGTGTTTCAGCCCTGCAGCCGGTCCTGCCAATTCCAGCTTACCAAAGGCAAGAAGAGCCTGATGGTGGAGATGCTCTTTGGAGTGCGCCAAGGGGACTCCGACATCTTTGTCATCAGCCAGCCCACAGAGCCCCAGAAAGGTGGCCCCATCAACTTTATGAGCAGTCAGCCTGCCGAGGCCAACAGCATCACAAGCACAGCATGGCCTGAGACGTACGCTGTGGCAGAGGCAAAATTCTTCCAGCACATCGCCAGACAGCTGCCCTGTCACAGCTTGCACCTGAAATGCCTGCAGGTCTTCACCTGCATCCTGAGGGGCACGGGGTTTTCCAGCTACACCTGGAAGACGGTGGTCATGCACGTGCTGACCACAGTACCGCTGTCCCAGTGGCGCAGGAGGGAATTTGAACGGCGGCTGTGGGACGTCATGGCCTACCTGCACCGCTGCCTGCAGTTGAAACGCCTGGAGCACTTTGTGCAAGGCAGTGAGAAGCTTCCTGCAGAGATCAGCGTGTCGCCAGCAACACAAAGGGTTGAGCCGCTCAACCTCTTCGAGCACCTGGCCCGAGATCCTGCCACCCACAGGGAGCTGATGCAAACATATGGCCAGCTGCGATTTCGCCTCTGGACGATGCTCTCCAGCCACTGAGAGGCGTTCCCTGCGCAGAGCTGTGCTGGGGATCACATCCGATGGCAGCCACGTCAACTCTGCACAATTGTTTCCCTTGTCACTGGCAGTCCTGAAGCTGCTTTCCTGCTCCTGCGGAAGGAAGATGCTGCAGCACATGACTTCATTGTGCAGACACATCTTGCTGTGGCCTTGTCCTGCACCTTCTAGTTACAACGGTGGCCAACTCTTTGAGGCAAAACCTGGCTCCACCTGCACATCCTTCCTCGTGGAAGACTCAGAAGC
This sequence comes from Passer domesticus, assembly GCF_036417665.1. Lineage (NCBI taxonomy): Eukaryota > Metazoa > Chordata > Aves > Passeriformes > Passeridae > Passer > Passer domesticus. The sequence continues at coordinate 11,894,686 of NC_087478.1, forward strand.
CGACAGAGGTTGCTTGGAACACCTCGAAGACAGCAACCTCTTATCATCTTAATGTAGTTGTTTAGTTGTAGCTGTAGTTTTAGTTGTAGTTGCAGATGTCATTGTAGCTGTAGCTTTTGTTATAGTTGTAACTGTAAGTGTAGCTGTATTTGTCGTTGTAAACTGTAGCTTTAATTAGACTTATTTATTAGCGTTCCTTCCAGAGCCCCTTTAGTGTAGTCAGTTTGGTAAAATTACCCTTAGTTTTGTAAAAATTACCCTTTTGTAGTGACCTGTCTCTTTTCAAACGTATCCATGTTTGAAAAATTAATAAAAAGAGATGTTTCTCAAATTGCTTGAAATGTGTCATTCTTCGTATTTAACCCTCGTATCTTAGAGGATGTCCTTCCTCTACCCCTATCTGAAATAAAGACTTTTGCCAATCAGAGATGTTGGATATATTAAGTATGCGGTCTCTCAAGAATTCCCATAGAAATGCTTGAAGCTTGAATTAAAAATGCCTTGAAGTGCCTGAAATTTTGCAGCAGAGTACTCCTGAATTTTTTTAGGAATCTTTGGAAAAGTTTTCTTTACAGAGTCATTTTTATACACTCCTGGGGAACAATTCAGCCCAAAAAGAGAAAGACAGAGAAGTCCCCAACTACAAAACAGGTCGTTTAATACATCTTTTTTTCTCTTCTCATCACCAAGGTTTTGACACAAAATTGTGACAGCAGAAAGTTATGTTTTCTCTATTCCTGGTTATCTGTGTCCTTTTGGAGGAGCCCTGATTATCTACAGCTCAAACCTTTTCCACCAGGCCTGTGTAATATTGTATAGCATTGAGGGCCACTTTGCATGCACAGCTTTGTCCATGGTGAGATGCAGCTAAACAAAATATCATTTACTTCTTGCAGTACATAGTAAGATTCATAGGAGTTTGGAAGTATTTATTCTCTTTGCCTTTGTACCAATACATCTGGGGTCAACTAGTCAATTTTAGAATACCTTAGCAATTGGATAAATTGCTGCAGCTATACTAGAAATACTTTATCTCAAAAGTTTGGTTGAGAATTTCTGCAATGCCCATGTAAATCTTCATGTGTACTCTCCAACATGAGAAAGGGCTTGTTCCTGCCTAAAGGAAAGTGAGGCAACCTCTGTTTTGTGTATAAAAAATGAAAATGAAAATAATTTAAATTATATGAAAATTATACGACCTTAAATTTCAGAGGCTTTCAAAGGTGTCATTAGGTGTAACTGTTTTGAAGGACGTTGAGATGTTCCCGTCCTGCTGATTTTGGTGTGGCTTGCCATTAAAAAAAGTCTGTAACTGGTCACAAAGGGAATTCTGAGTCTCAGCTAAATTGGTTCCTCATTGCTACATTCTTACACTGTTCTGGAGTTGAGGAATGGTAGCATGGTCACCACACATGTGACTTGATGCTAAGCAGTCAAAATATGTTTTATAAATGCAAATACCTATTATCAGAACAGAATGGCGTTTTTAGTTTGGAAGCCTTTTTGCTGTGGCTCTGCTGCTGGAGATTTTTTAAGTAAGCCATGATCATGCTGTTGTAAGCCAAGTCCACTGAGTGTTGAGGCGGACCATCCAAGTGTGGGGACACGAGCCTTGACTCCATTTTTCTCAGAAGGCTGATTTATTATGTTATATATTATATTAAAATACTACCTTAAAACTATACTAAAGAACAGAGAGAAGAAAGATCAGAAGGCTGCAAAGAACAAGAATAGAAAAGAATAGAATGCATAACAAAATCTTGTGACTGCTCACAGCCTTGGCACAGGTGGCTGTGATTGGTCATCAAGTGAAAACAATCCACATGGACCAATGGAAGATGCACCAGTTGCATTCCACAGCAGCAGAGAGTTATTGTTTACATTTCTTTCCTGAGGCTCTCAGCTCCTCAGGACGGGAAAAATCCTAGCAGAGAATTTTTCATAAAATATCATGGCTACACCATGGTTTCTGTGAGTAAGATGTAGGAGAAATGAACTGTCTTGCCAGTTCTCCTAAAATTGTTAGTCATGTCGCTGACAAGTCCTGGCATCTCTGTTCTTTGGAATTAAGACCTGAAATATCATGAAGAGGAAGATACAGGGTTCTTTCCCTTCTTTGTGGAAAAGAGACGGAAAATGGCAACAGCAGGCAGTTCCAAACACCTGGTCACGTGCGTGTCTTTGAAGGGAAGGTTTCATTCCCTTCAAGGTGCAGTGTGTTTATGGCATGGGTCCATCTTCCCAGAAGAGCTGAGCATTTGCTGGGGCAGGAGAGCTGAAAGTAAGCAAGGTTTTGCTCCGCAGTTACTGAATCTCCCAGCTGCATCAGTCAGTGGTGGATGGGGAAGAGGGACAGGGTGGGCTAGTTAAAGATGCGTCTGTAACTGCAGGAGTGCTTCAAGAAACCACAGCATGTGCAGCTCCTTTGTGTTCAGACAGCAATTAAAATCTTAGACCTTCTCTTAATGGCAGTTACAGGTTTGCATCTTCTCTGGGTTTTCACCTTAAGAAGTGAGAACCTGTGCTGGAAATGCTAAGATACTCCAGTGAGTGATGTGGGGATCAATGCAATGTCACACGATGGATTTCCTTTATTGTGTGCCCCAGCCTAAAATGTGTTCTAAAAAATCATGCATGTATAAATCTAAAACTACACACAATGCAATTGAAATATGTTGTAATACAGAATCAAAGTAAGACATTCTCCACCTTTGTTAATACACTATGAACTTTAATCACATACCTCATCCTTTATTCCCCCATTTTCCAATAGTTGAAAAATTATCTTCTTCATTTAGACTTAACTTTTAAATATTGGTTCATGTCATTACTACCTCAGAAATTGTCACTGCTCTTGTGATGTTTTTAGGGTGCTCTCACGGCATAGATCTTATTTAATCTATGTATCTTAGATACTTCTACAAGTTTGAGCTGCTTTTATTATTATGTTATAGCTTTAATATATGGAGGAGGTAACAAACTGTCTTCTAATAGAAGATCGCTGTCTTTAGAAAAGCAGGGGATGATTTTTGAGTAATATTCCTTATTTTAATACTCTTTGTTTAACACTGCTTTCAGTCTAAGAGAAACAGTGGATATTTATCACTCATTTTTATGCAGCTGGAGATAACCTGTGACCTTCATCCAAACTGCAGGACTCCTCAAGCACAGAAGTGATGTTCAGTATCCCTAAGTAGCACATCCTCCTTGTCTGCCTTATTTAACATCCTCATTCCAACCGCTAGAGCAGATGCAGAAGGTTTTCATCTATCAGTCTCATTCATTAATGTAATTTGCAGGACAGCATCCCTTCCTAAAGAATGGAAGGGCCTGTGTCCTAATTCATAAATGTTTAATTCATTCAGTGTAGATAGTCTTGTTTCTGTCTTTCTTCTGAGTAATAATATTTTCTAATTAATTGAGAGGTACTTGCATACATATTTTCTGAGCATTTCTCTAAGTTCTACTTTATAAGGAAGAGTAGAGAACAGCCAAACCAGAAGGCTGATTGCCTTCTAAGGAAAAGAAAACAAAAATTGAATGTTTTAAAATTTGTAGCTATCCTAACATTTCCCTGCAGAAATGCAGATTCCTAATTGCAAATGTAACCCCGTTGATTTGATTTCCTTTGCTGCTTTTCATGGACATCCTAGTTAGTATAGTCTTTGTTCTCAGTGAATGCATTCATTTTACAAAAGTGTGCACCCTGGTTTATTGGCTGAGGGGGATGCCTCAGCCCACATTTGGATGTTGTCACCAGTGACATCCACAAATATACATTATTCCCATGTGGGAATGTGGCCATGCCTCAGAGCAAGCCTTGCTTGCTGTGAACACTTGTGACTTGGTCAGAGGACATGGAACCCTACATTGTGACACAATACATAGGAATAAGCATGACTGAAGGTAACCTGTGGCTTTTAAAACAGGATTTGCTTAGCACTGTTAAAAATAACTATGGTAGTGATTTAAATCCAATAAACAAGAGCATTATTCTCAGCTGATTTGGATTTCTCCACATTGAAGGAATTAAGATGCAGTCTCACTCCCACTGAAGTCATGGCAAGGGTTTGGCCACTGAAGTCAATTGAAGCAAGATCAAATTCACACCTTCACCTTTTTCATCTTACAGAAGTAAACTAGAGACAGGCAGATCTTTCTCTTTTGCTGAAGGATGCCAGTGCTAAATCATCAGCTCCACATGGAAATTAGCCACGTTTAAGGATTGTTTAGTTTCATGCAGTGGTTTGCACACAGGATTTTCTTCCCCCTAAGAGTGATCCATTCTTTAACATGGTGAAAAAGCAAACAGAGAGCATTTTGGTGCCAGGAATTCTTTTGAAAATGTAGTACACTTGCTTAATGTGAGTACACTTGCTTAATGTTCAAAATGGTCCTTTGAACATGCGACTTTACAATGTCAGGCATTCTTTTCTCTACATGGTTTTTGCTTTAAACCTATTTCATTTTATAAATGATGAGATGCTTGACTGTTGCATCAGAGCAGTTAGTTTATTAAGTTTCAGTACAGCTGGCTTATTTCCATGTCATACATCATTTAATTATCCATATAAAACATAGTTCAAACTGTACAGCTCCTTGAACCTCACCTGATCTGTCTGTGACACTGCAGTAATCCCAGTACCCTGATGGGATGTTGTGCGACTATGACTGGTTGGAATGTGGATGTACAAGAGAGCCTAGAAATGAGTTTGCAGCTGTGCTTGTTCTGCTGAAAGAGAAAGTAAAACTAGAAAAAAACCCGGCTACTGTGGTAGTACCAGCAGCTGTAAATCTGAAGGCTTATAAAAATCAAGGAAAACGTGGTGACTGAGGAAGTGGTGTTTTCCTCTTGTTTGTTATTTAATAAATTGTTGATGGTTTGTTATTTCTCAGAAAAATCTATCTCGGATGCCTTTGTGGAAAAATAGGAAGTGTTTATGTGAGAGTGAGGATCCTGCTGCTGGAAGATTGTGTAGTTCCGCAAAATACTTTGCCTCTTTTGTCTGAAAAATGCTTTCTGGAGGCAGTGATCATTGAGACTTAAAATATACCCCAGCTTGACGATGGATGGGCACTGCTGTCCATGCAAGGAGAATCTCTTGTATGTGCAGTAAGCTAAATATAAAGCTGAAGGCATTTAGTAATAGGAAAACCAGCAAATTTCTTACAGACTTTTTTTTTATTTTTTTTAAGCTAGAGAACTTGAAGGTCAGATCCAACTATATATTGCATTTTCTGTCATATAATTATCATATATATAATGTCCTGGAGAACAGCTTCCAGTCACTGACATCAACAGTTTACACAGCAGTTGAACTAAGAACAACCTTGGAGAAATGACCCATATCCACCTCTTAAGTATAATCCGTAGCTCAGAACAGTTTTCGTGTTTTCATGGTCACAGAGGGCCACAATTGGATAAAAGAAGAATTGTGTTCAAAAAATACAGAACTATTCTGCTGAGTGTTCACTTTATTAAATCTTGGGAAATGAGAGGAAACAGAACTGAAAGAGTAAAGAATTCTTGCTCCCTTGTAGAAAGAAGGATGGGAAAACATCAAAACCAGTCTCCCTAGAAGAACGGGGGAAGATCCATGATAAGTGGCATCAGCTTGGAAGACGGTTCAAAACCCTTTGACTGATTTTACTAATGACATCTGTTAAGCAGATCCAATTCAGAGCAGTTTCAGAAATCCCAACATGGTTGTCCTTCTGCGCACTAATGAGAGGGCGTGATCCGCCTGACACCAGTGTCTGTCTAGCAGTGGACATCTGTGGTCACTATGCAGGTACTCAAGTCACATCCTGTTTCCCTTTCCTCCCTCCCCATTTCTGCAGTTCTATTTATTGGTGAGTTCCCCAAAGAATGGTTGAGGAGTATAATCTCTCCTGTACTCACAGTCCTTTGGAGATAAATACACAAAGAGACAGCAGAAAGAGGCAGAAGTTCCTTTATCAGTCAGAGAGATTGGATAACTCTGTTTGAGGGAGACAATTTAGAAGATGGTGGGAGTGACAGAGGTACATCTTTGCACAAATTTCAAAAACCAGACATTCTACTTTCTCAACAAAATCCTGGCTCTACCAGAATTTTGCATGGTGTTGAACCATAGAGTTTGAGAGCTAAGAGGTTATTGAAGGCACCAAAATTTTGTCATTCAAATTTTGGCCTTTTCAGGATGGTATTAAATCTTCCTCTGCATCATCCAAGCAACCTGGATTTCTTTCAGAAATCCGTAACAGAGCATTAGCCTACGTGACACCCTGCCCCAAAAGTAATAAGTAGAAATACTAATAATAAAAAATGTCCCCCACCAGTATGAAATAAAAGCCTACACTTGTATACCGAGAACATCCATGGGTCATGTCACCCAAATTTATATTTGACAAGAGCTGTGTGTGAGGGCACTTGTGCCTGCTTTGTCAAGGGAAGTTCTGGGGTTCCCAGGTTCCCGAGTGATGGGTCTGCACTTGGTGTTTCTTGGGGCTTTGGGTGCCCAGGGCCATGATGAGTTCCCTGCCCGGGCTGGGGAGGGCGGGCGGGGCTGGGTGATGCGCTCTGGGTTCTGTGACAGCACCAGGGCCGCGTCACAATGGGGGCAGCTATAAAAGGCCAGAGCGCGTGCTGCTGCCCCAGTAGAGCCTGGGCGAGCGGTGAGTGCACAGCAGCGAGGAGACAGAGCAGGAGGAGGGCTGCGGCTGGAGGAGGGCCGGGGCAGAGGCTCCGCTACCGGGCCGTGCGTTCTGTCCCCGCACCCAGGGCCCAGCGCCCGGCGGGAGCGCCTTGCTGAGGGCGCGGCACTTGCTGGGCAGCAGCGGTGCAGGCCTCACGCCTGCCAACTGCCGGGGGCCCTCTCCTTCCTGCCGCCACATCCCTGCGCCTCCTGACCCCCACTGCCTGTCTCCATTCCGGCCCCACTGAACCCTTTCTGTGTGTCTTCCTGCAGACCATGGCTTTACTATCACTGATCTTCGTGCTTGTGCAAAGCCTGATCCAGTACCCCCAGCCGGCTGGAGATGGGCTGGATGAGGCTACGCACCAGCGAATGCAGGAGCGTCAGGAGCTGCTGGACCAGGAGATGGCTCGGCTGCTGCAGGAGCTGGAGCAGGGGCCCCTGGACGAGGGCTGGGCAGCCGTGCTCTTTGGTGCTCTGCAGCAGTGGCCATTCTGGGCTCTTGCTGGAGTCCTGCTCCTCTTGGGCCTGTGCTTTAGCTGCAGGAGAAGGAGCCGTGAGGCCAGCAGCAGCGGCAAGGACCAGAGCTCCTGCAACAACTTTGGACACGACGAGAGTGGAACACAACAGGAAGAAGACAGTCCTTATTCGGAGGAAGGCAAAGAAAACACTGATGTAACTGTGGAGGCTGACAACAACGGGAGCGGAAGTGACAGAGAAGGCAGTCCCATGGCTGCAGATGAAGGAGACGATGACATCATTGAAGGGAATTGTGACATCAAGGTGGAGGAAGACAGCGATGTTTACAATGACAATGGCCATGAGTTAAAGAAGGATGAAGGATGGAATGATGGGAATGTGCCAGGAGATAACACTGCTGAAGAAACTGAAGAAGAACCTGGCAACGTTGCAGAAAAGGCAGAAGGGGTGGATGAAGGAGAAGAAGGAGAAAACAAGGATGTACAGGTGGAGGAAGACAATGATGTTAACAGTGACAATGGCCACGAGTTAAAGAAAGATCATGGATGGAATGATGGGAATGTGCCAGGAGATAATACTGCTGAAGAAACTGAAGAAGAACCTGGCAACGTTGCAGAAAAGACCGAAGAGGTGGATGAAGCAGATGAGGGAGAAAACAAGGATTTACAGGTGGAGCAAGACAAAAACGCTGGAAAGGAAGAAGAAGATGGGAATGAAGAAAACACCAATGGCCCACATATGAAGGCAGGCAACCATGATGATGTAAATGAAGCTGAGGACAACGTAAATGGACAGGAAGTATACACGGATGTGAAGGTGCAGGAAAGCAGTGATGCCAGTGAACAGAGAAGCAGGGATTGCACTGAGCAGGAAGATAGAGGTGAACGTGGGAATGAAGAAGCCCACAGTTCCTTTGCTGAAACTGAGGAAGAAAAGAAGGAAGTTATAGAAGAAGATGAAAGTGATAGAAACAAGGTTGAAGAGCAAGGTGATCCGAATGTGGAGGAAAACAAGAAGGAGGAGAGAAAAGAAGATGAACAAGGTAACGTGGCTGCCAGTGAAAAAGAAGACAGTGACGGTGACAAGGAAGAAAGCAGCAGTGGTGGAACAGAAGATGGAGAAGACACCCAAGATGCTGGGAATGGTGGAACAGAAAACGAAGAAGACACCCAAGATGCTGGGAATGAGGGAGCCATCCTTTTTGTGGATCACATAGAGTGGCCTGTGGAGGAGCTGGAGCAAGGTTGCTCAGTGACAGCTGAGCTGATGGAGAGTTTCACGCGTGTCTTTGTGGACAGCGTGAGCAATAGCTTCTACCCAGTGCCTCAAGAAGCCATTGGAGTGGGCAGTGCCTTTGAGGGTTGGAGTCCCCGCGAGTGGGATGGCGTGTACCGTGTGCTGGTCCCGCTGAATCCCCCGCCAGGCCATGCCTTCCACCTAGAACTGAACAGTGCGGGGCAGATGGCAGCAAGGACCTTCAGCGTCCGTGTGGAGCTGGTGTGCACATGCGAGAGGGAGCAGCTGGGCGAGAAGCTGTTGTGCTTCCTGCACCACTCGCAGGAGGAGCTGTGGCGGAAGCAGAAGCGCAGCCTCCTAGAGACACTCTGCACCGGCTCCTACCTGGACGTGGAGAAGACCTCCCACTGGTTCCACCAGCTGGTGAGATGCTCCTGGCTGCACGTGCCTCAGTCCTACTCATGGCACTTGGTGTTTCAGCCCTGCAGCCGGTCCTGCCAATTCCAGCTTACCAAAGGCAAGAAGAGCCTGATGGTGGAGATTCTCTTTGGAGTGCGCCAAGGGGACTCCGACATCTTTGTCATCAGCCAGCCCACAGAGCCCCAGAAAGGTGGCTCCATCAACTTTATGAGCAGTCAGCCTGCCGAGGCCAAGCTCATCACAAGCACAGCGTGGCCTGAGACGTACGCTGTGGCAGAGGCGAAATTCTTCCAGCACATCGCCAGGCAGCTGCCCTGTCACAGCTTGCACCTGAAATGCCTGCAGGTCTTCACCTGCATCCTGAGGGGCACAGGGTTTTCCAGCTACACCTGGAAGACGGTGGTCATGCATGTGCTGACCACAGTACCGCTGTCCCAGTGGCGCAGGAGGGAATTTGAACGGCGGCTGTGGGACATCATGGCCTACCTGCACCGCTGCCTGCAGTTGAAACGCCTGGAGCACTTTGTGCAAGGCAGTGAGAAGCTTCCTGCAGAGATCAGCGTGTCGCCAGCAACACAAAGGGTTGAGCCGCTCAACCTCTTCGAGCACCTGGCCCGAGATCCAGCCACCCATAGGGAGCTGATGCAAACATATGGCCAGCTGCGATTTCGCCTCTGGACGATGCTCTCCAGCCACTGAGAGGCGTTCCCTGCACAGAGCTGTGCTGGGGATCACATCCGATGGCAGCCACGTGAACTCTGCACAATTGTTTCCCTTGTCACTGGCAGTCCTGAAGCTGCTTTCCTGCTCCTGCGGAAGGAAGATGCTGCAGCACATGACTTCATTGTGCAGACACATCTTGCTGTGGCCTTGTCCTGCACCTTCTAGTTACAACGGTGACCAAGTCTTTGAGGCAAAAACCTGACTCCACCTGCACATCCTTCCTCGGGGAAGACTCAGAAGCCGATAGAGGTTGCTCGGAACACCTTGAAGACAGCAACCTCTTATCATCTTAATGTAGTTGTTTAGTTGTAGCTGTAGTTTTAGCTGTAGTTGTAGATGTTGTTGTAGCTGTAGCTTTTGTTATAGTTGTAACTGTAATTGTAGCTTTATTTGTAGTTGTAAACTGTAGCTTTAATTAGACTTATTTATTAGCGTTCCTTCCAGAGCCCCTTTAGTGTAGTCAGTTTGGTAAAATTACCCTTAGTTTTGTAAAAATTACCCTTTTGTAGTGACCTGTCTCTTTTCAAACGTATCCATGTTTGAAAAATTAATAAAAAGAGATGTTTCTCAAATTGCTTGAAATGTGTCATTCTTCGTATTTAACCCTCGTATCTTAGAGGACGTCCTTCCTCTACCCCTATCTGAAATAAAGACTTTTTCCAGTCAGAGATGTTGGATATATTAAGTATGCGGTCTCTCAAGAATTCCCATAGAAATGCTTGAAGCTTGAATTAAAAATGCCTTGAAGTGCCTGAAATTTTGCAGCAGAGTACTCCTGAATTTTTTTAGGAATCTTTGGAAAAGTTTTCTTTACAGAGTCATTTTTATACACTCCTGGGGAACAATTCAGTCCAAAGAGAGAAAGACAGAGGAGTCCCCAACTGCAAAACAGGTCATTTAATACATCTTTTTTTTCTCTTTTCATAACCAAGGTTTTGACACAAAATTGTGACAGCAGATAGTTATGTTTTCTCTATTCCTGGTTATCTGTGTCCTTTTGGAGGGGCCCTGATTATCTACAGCTCAAACCTTTTCCACCAGGCCTGTGTAATATTGTATAGCAACGAGGGCCACTTTGCATGCACAGCTTTGTCCATGCTGAGATGCAGCTAAATAAAATATCATTTACTTCTTGCAGTACATAGTAAGATTCATAGGAGTTTGGAAGTATTTATTCTCTTTGCCTTTGTACCAATACATCTTGGGTCAACTGGTCAATTTTAGAATACCTTAGCAATTGGATAAATTGCTGCAGCTATGCTAGAAATACTTTATCTCAAAAGTTTGGTTGAGAATTTCTACAATGCCCATGTAAATCTTCATGTGTACTCTCCAACATGAGAAAGGGCTTGTTCCTGCCTAATGGAAAGTGAGGCAACCTCTGTTTTGTGTATAAAAAATTAAAATGAAAATATTTAAAGTTATATGAAAATTATACGACCTTAAATTTCAGAGGCTTTCAAAGGTGTCATTAGGTGTAACTGTTTTGAAGGATGTTGAGATGTTCCCATCCGGCTAATTTTGGTGTGGCTTGCCATTAAAAAAGTCTGTAACTGGTCACAAAGGGAATTCTGAGTCTCAGTCAAGTTGGTTCCTCATTGCTACATTCTTTCATTGTCCTGGAGTTGAGGAATGGTAGCATGGTCACCACACATGTGACTTGATGCTAAGTGTTATGAGTTTTGTTGGGGAATAATAACGTTGGGGAAGAATGGGGTGTTTGTTCGCTGTGGGTGCTCTCCGATACATGCATAGGTCCTCATGAAATGGTCATGTAACGCTTGGGTCCCCCAATGAGTTGATGCATGCAGGTCTTCTAATATCTTTCTGGAGAGTGCTTTGTTTAGTATTTGCCTCCCATCTGGCATTTCCCATTTTCCTGTTTCCTTTAATACTGCACCATGTTTTTGTAACTCCTGTTCTTTTTCATCAAAGATTGGAACTTCCTCTACTCTTTTATTCTCTTCCTTCCCATCTCCAATTTCATTCAACTTAAAGATCTTTCCTGAGTCCTCTAGAGCAGCTCGTTTTGCTGCTATATCAGCCAAATTATTTCCTTTTATTTCTTTAGTATCCCTTCTTTGGTGTCCTTTTACATGGACAATGGCAATCTCTTTAGGTCCTTTTAAGGCTTCTAAAACTGCTTTTATAAGGCCTTCGTGAATTAGATTTTTTCTTTTGTATTAATAAATCCCCTTTCTGCCCAAATCTTGCCAATGGTGTGGACTACTCCATAAGCATATTTGGAGTCAGTATAAATCGTTCCACTTTTCCCTTTGAGCCATTTCAGTCCTTTCAATAGTGCATAGATTTCGCAGCACTGAGCCGACCAGTTCACAGGTAATTTTCCTTGTTCTACTATCGTCATGGTATGGCCATCCACCGCTGCATACCTCGATGCTCGCTTTCCGTCTACTACTCGAGATGATCCATCTACAAAAAGCATTTCTCCTTCTAGTAACAGCTGTTCCAGTAAGTCCTCTCTTGCTTTTATTTGCAAATCTATAGTCTCGAGGCAGTGGTGTTCTAGTTCTTCCTTTGGATTCCCATATAAAAATTGGGCAGGGTTTTGTATTCTGGTGGTGGATTGTTCTATGTTCTCACTGTTATTTAAAATCAATTCATATTTTAACAATCAGCTGTCGGAAATCCATTGACATTCTCGTTTGCTCAATATGCTTTTTAAGTCATGGGGTGTATACACTTTGATTTTATTGCCTGAGGTTAGCTTGTAGCCTTCCTCTACAAGGGTTACTGTTGCAGCTACAGCTTGAAGGCATGTAGGCCAGCCTCTAACAACTGGGTCCAGTAATTTTGAAATATAGGCTATAGGTTTCCGCACTCCACACCAGTCCTGTGTTACAACACCATAGGCTATTCCATCCTCAACATTAACAAATAACTCAAATAGTCTATTTAAATCTGGTAGACTTAAAACTGGAGCATTCGCTAATTTCTCTTTGAGTTCTTCTAATTTCTCATCATCTTCTTTGTTCCAATTGATAGGTTCATCTTCGACCAATTTATTGTATAGAAATTTGACCAATTTTGTATGACCATCAATCCACAACTTACAATATCCAATCAGTCCCAATAATTTCCTTACATCTGTTTTTGTTTTTGGTGCTGGTAACAAAAGTATCCCTTGAATCCGATCTGCATCTAATTTCTTGTAAGCTATTCCAATTAAATGTCCTAAATACTTTACTTCAGGTTCCACAAATTGCTATTTTCTTTTTGATACTTTTAACCCTTTTTCACCTAGGAAGTTCAGCAAATTAACTCTTGTTTTCTGTACCTCTTTTTTTTGTTGTCCAGAAATTAATAAATCATCTACATATTACAGAACTTGAGAATTGCTTTCAGGTGTAAAGTGCTTCATTATTTCCTCTAAAGTCTGTCCAAACAAATTAGGGGACTCTGTGAATCCCTGTGGCAACCTTGTCCATTGTAATTGTTGTTTCCTTCTGGTCTCCTCATCTTCCCACTCAAACGCAAACCATTTCCTGCTTTCTTTTTCTAGTGGGCACGACCAAAATGCATCTTTTAAATCTATAATGCTGAACCATGCATGGCTTGCTGGTACTTTGCTTAATAAATTATATGGATTGGCAACAACTGAATACCTTGTAATTGTCTGTTTATTTACTTCTCCTATTTACTTAAGTCCTGAACTAGATGGTACGTGCCATCCTGTTTCCTGATTGGTAATATAGGTGTGCTGTGTGGTGACATGCATGGTTCCAATATACCTTCCTTTATCGTATCTTTGATAACTGGTTTCAGTCCTTGCTTTCCCTCTACAAAAATCGGATACTGTTTAACTCTAATTGGAGGAAGGTTTGGTTTAATTTTAATTTCAATAGGTGGAATGTCCAGCAACCCATGCCCTCCTTCCTCTGTCCACACATTTGAGTTAATTCCTTTCTCATCCTCTTCTTTCAATAACATCATCTTTGCCACCATACACTTTCCTTTGGGCACCACTCCTATCTTTAGTTGCACCTGTAAGTCCCGGCCTAGGAGATTTGAATCAAGTTCTGGCAAATATAGGAGGTCAGTACAGCCTTCTCTGAAACTTCCCTTTATGGTCACATCCTCTATGACGGGTACTTCAAAAGGGTTATTTTCAGCACCCCTAACATTACAAGTCTTATTACTTAGTTTGCAACCTTTTGGAATTCTTGACACACTTGATCTATCAGCTCCAGTGTCTACCAGAAATTCAATTTCTTCGCTCTGAGGGCCAATTTCCAAGTTTACCAGGGGCTCTTTTTGATGACACAGTCCGTCCCTCAGAGCATAGAGCCTCTGACACCCCTCATTGTCCCCTCTCAATTTTCTTTCTAATGCATCTTGTTCTCAGGACATAGCATCATCTATTTTTCTTTTCTTACAAAAATTTCTGGTGTGTCCTTTTTCTCCACAACAAAAGCATATAACCTCTGCCCATGGTGGTCTCCCTTCTATCCACTGCGTTTTGTTGATAATTGGTCTCCTGTATTCATTTCCCTTAAATCCAACATATTTATCCTTTCCCTCTCTAGATGACTCAATGTTTCCAAATCTTACACTTTCTCTTGGTCTAGCTCTTCTAAACTCACTTCCTCTAGGCCCATTATACCTGTCGCCTTCTCCTCCCGCTGATCCATCGTTTCTAAATCCTACACTCTCCCTTGCTACTGCCACCATGATTTTTGCCTTGGTCCTTGTCTTTTCTTCATCTCTCCTTAAATATACTTTCTGTGCTTCTCTTACTAATTCATTCATTCATTCCTTTTTCTTGCCAATCATCTAGCTTTTCTAACTTCCTTCTGATGTCAACCCACGCTTCCGTTACAAATTGTATTTTAACTAACACTTGCCCCTCTGGGCTGTCTGGGTCCACACTCGAATATAATTGGACATTCCTTTTTAATCTCTCTAACCAGGCACTCGGTGACTCGTCCTTTTCCTGCTGACTGTCGAAAGCTAACCTTGCATTATTGGTTCTCGGTACTGTCTCCCGTATCCCCCTTATGATTAAGGTCCGGCATTGTCCCATATTTGTTCTTCCTTCCTCCTCATTTGGGTCCCAGTTGGGTACGTTAAGAGGCATTTTAGCTTCTCCCCTAGGACCACCTCGATTTTCTCTTTCCCAGATTCTCATACTTCCTGCCCTGATCATTTGTATTTCCTCGGAAGAAAATAATATATCCAGGATTGAGTTTAGCTCCTCCCACATGTAAATGTTAGGTCCCAAAAACTGATCTAATTGCTGGGAAATACCTATGGGGTCTTCTAAAAGGGGTTTAATCTCTTTCTTAAAATTTCTAACCTCGGAGGCGGTTAAGGGTGCATTCACAAAGCCTATACCTCTTCTGGCTCCACCCATAGGTGCTTCCCTTAAAGGAAATAATTTTTCAGCTTTTTCAAGATTTTCTTTTATTTTCTTGGTTTGGAACCTAGTATTGTATGGGTGACTCTCATCAAGTTTGTCTTGCTCAGTTATTTTATTTTCTTCCTTATTTTTACAGCAGCAGGCTGTTTCGGTTGTTGGATGTTCCTCCTCTGTTTGACTTTTGGGGTTTTGGGGTACATGGGGCATATAAAAAGGAGTACTAAAAATGGGAGAAGAAACGTTTTGAGGGATTGGCTGGAATATAGGAGAAAAATAAAATGGAGGATTTTGGAAGGTTTTAGGAACTACAATTGGGGTAAGGGTACTTTGAGTAGAATTTGATGCACTCGGCGAAGTTGGAATCAAATTTGAGTGCTCAGGTTCAGCTGCCACTGGGAGGGGAGATGGCACAGAGGAAGATATATCTACAATATGTTGTTCTTTATGTGAGGAGAAAGGTGATTTTGGTGTTTCTACATTTAGGTCTTGTCTTAATTTTTCCCTTGAGGTTGTTATTGTGGGGTATAATTCCGGAGGAGGTGGTGGCAAATCATTTACTGGTGCTGTTGAGGGAGGAGGAGATAATGGGAGGTATTCTGTTGGATCTGGAGGGGGAGGAAGATGGTCTAAGGGGTCCCACCTCCTTTCTGGCAACTTATTAACTTCTTTCTCTTTTTCTTTCGAGACTTTATACACTTTTACTTCTCTCGTTTCTCCCATTACATCCAACATCTTGCGTATTTAATTTCTTGTTGGCATGGATCTATTCGGGTGTTAACGTATCTATTTAGGGCCACACATAACCATTTTTCCTCTGTGCCATACCATGGCCAATACACTGGACCCTCTGCAATACTCTCCTTAGGCCATACCTCTGTACAGTATTTTATCATTTGGATTCTATTTAAACTCTTCAATCCTTCATTATCGTCCCAACTATCCAGCATCCTCCCCAATGGACTATTAGGTGGTATATTCTTAAGGGCCTGTTTCACTTTTCCTTTCTTAACTACACTCTTTCCTGCACACTGCCCTATGCTTAGAACTTAAACTGTACCTCTTACTCTATAACACACAACAACAACACTGTTTAAAAAGATCAAATATAACTAAATATAGGAGACACCAAGGGGGGGAAGTAAGATAAAATAAATATAGCGACTTAAGGTGGGAATTGAAATAAAGATGGCAGGTTTTTTAGAAATGAAATAAATTATGACGATTAAATAAAATAAATTGGATAGTGGGGCATGGGAGTTAAAATAAAGATAGCGGGAATTGAAATAAAAATGGCAGGTTTTATAGAAATGAAATAAAATATGATGATTTAAATAAAATAAATCAGATAGTGGGGCATGGGAATTAAAATAAAGATGGCGGATAAAGATAATTGTGGGAACCACCAACGGTGAGAATTGAAATAAAGATGGCGGATTTATAGAAATGAAATGAAATAAAATAAATATGGCGACTCAAGGTAAATTAAATTGGCAGAACGTAAAAAGATTTAAATATAACTGAATGTGGAAAATGCTAAGCGTGGGAATTGAAATAAAGATTATAAATCTAAATTTATACCTTAAAATGTTAAAATAATTGAAGTAAATATAACAAATCTTAAGGAAATTAATTTCTATTTAGACTTATAAGAAATTAAAATCAATATCAGCTCTAAGATAATAAAATAGAAATAATTTAAAAAATCAATCCGTTTTTAAAAGAATCAAAAAATATTTAGAAAATAAATTAACTTACAATTTAATTAGACTTATAATAGAAAATAATCACTAAATACACTAAATATTCTGTGCTTATTCAAAATGGCCGCCACTCGGCCCACAACCACTACACAGTAAAAGTAAACTTAAAATGGTGAACTCACAGCCTCTACACACAACGCCTCACGCACTCAAAATGGCCGCCACTCGGCCCACACTCACACCAAAATGAGAACTTAAAACGGCTGCCACACAGCCTTTACACACAGTACCGCACACTCAAAATGGCCGCCACTCTGCCCTCGACCACACAACACAATAAAAGAGAACCTAAAATGGCTGCCTCGCAGCTCTCACACAGCACTACTTTACCAACTTAAAATGGCCACCACTTTGCCAATCACTTAAAACAAAACCCAGTACAAACTTAAAATGGCTACCTGGCCAACCACTTAAAAACACAGTTTGGGAGTTGTCTGGGGACTTTTGTGCTAGCCCTCACCCCAGAATCTCACTCCTTATTTTCCAAAAACAATTTAAACACAGACAAAAATTAATTTTCACACAACCCAAAAATTTCCCTAACCTCAGACCAGTTCTAACCTCCTTTCCAGCCCTAGCGACTGGAAAGGCCCTTCCACAGCCGGCAGCCCACCTCCCTCCTGTGGGTCACCGCTCCTGTGAAGATATTTTCGGCTACCCCTACGACCCTCTTTAGCTAGGATCCTAGCTCAGGATAGCTTACTTCCTCCTATGACCCCCTTCGACTGGGGTTCTCGTTCGGAGGACCCTACTTCCCTCAGGTGGGGCACCCTCCCCTTCCCTGGCCTGGAAAAAGGGGCACTCCCCCACACGGTGGCTGCTTTAAACTGCAGTCTCTGTGTGGGAGTATTTTCTCCCACATCTGAGGTCCTAGTTCCTCAGAAGTCAGACTTCTCTCAGTCTGCCTCTGAGGAACAGCCCTCCAGGTGGTTTTAGTTAGTGGGCAGAGACCCCCCCCCCCCACTGGGCAAATCTGCCTCACTAACCCCCACCGGACACTTGTATGGCCCCCTTCAACTGGGGTCCTAGTTCAGAGTGCCGGCTGTGCCTCCTTCTATGACCCCCTTCAACTGGGGTCCTATTTCAAGGGGAGCCACTACTAAGACCACCCCTAGGAGCCTCCACTCTCAGGAGGAACGGGAGCCTACGCAGGTAAGGGCGGCGAACGGGTGGGTACTCCCTGTCTCCCCTACTCCCGGGGGTCCCTAGGGGTACACTCACTCCTTCTCAACAGTCGCTTCCCTCCGTTCCCGGCCGGCCCCCTCGCAGGAGTCCGGAAACGCGGTACTAGGAGGTCCACACTCGCTTCGGGAGTCTGTACTTACAGCCCCCGTCTCACTCACACACACGCACTTCGCACCCCCGATGCCTGCAAACCCCACTCGTGTGGCTCATGGACCACACAAGCCCCGCTCCCTCTCGGAGGGCTTACCCTTTGAGCTGTTGCTGTTCTCTTTGACCTCGGGAGTAGGCGCGTTCCCCTCCTCGGTCCGACGTAGTCCCAAAATATGACAGTCAAAAAAAAATGTGACTGGACGCGTCTTCGGCTCTGGGCTACCCCGGACCATCTCGGGGTCGTGGCCTATCCCGGACGAGTCCCCAAAGTTGTTATAAATTGAACGAGGCCAAATTTCAGAAGAGAGGTTGAAACAGGCTCTCGTTTATTAAAAATAAGTCAACAAGAACAGAAGACCCACGATAAGCCCAGGTCTTCCACAACAGCTCAAAATTCCAAAAGCAACGTGCTTCTCACACGCTGGGTTCTTTCAAAAATACCAATACGAACAAACGCGAAAGAACTCAATTAACAGAAAACCCCCCTTTTTATAACGGTCCCTGGTCCAGGATTGGTGGGTTCTGGATCCGCGCACCGATTGGTGGAATTTGGGCGCTTTGATTGGTCCTTACCGATGTTCATTCTGGACCAATCATTTCCCCAGGGCGTCGAGTGATTGGTCAGTGCCCTGGTCCAATCACTCTCCACCTCCAGCCCCCACCAAGTCCTGGACGCTTCCCTTCCCCCACAAAAAGCAACCCCCATTCTTCCCCAACTTTATTAAAACAAAACTCATAACACTAAGCAGTCAAAATATGTTTTATAAATGCAAATACGTATTATCAGAACAGAATGGCGTTTTTAGTTTGGAAGCCTTTTTGCTGTGGCTCTGCTGCTGGAGATTTTTTGAGTAAGCAATGATCATGCTGTTGTAAGCCAAGTCCACTGTGCTAATTGAATAAAATCCAGTCACTATTCCAGCTTCTACCACTCAGCAGTGAAATATTAACCCAGAAGGGGAGTTAGCTGGATGCTTATTTCATCACCAAGCTGGAAAAAAAACTATTTAATTTTGAGGAAAACAGCAAATAGCGACTATAAAACGGAGTCCTGAACATGTACTCATGAGAGACCATCCCTGTAACTAACCTTGTTACTGTGTCTTGTGAGAATGCTGTTTCTGTGTTAGCCAGGCTACAGAGATACAGTGATTCAAATAGTCGCCTTGCAGTAAGCTTGAAAATCCTTGGGAAATAAGCTTTTCACAGCAAATTTTTCCAATGTAATGTCCTTGGGGATAGTAAATATGCCTCATTGTGAAGGGAAATTTCAACACATAAGATTGGATTGTGTTGTTTTATGGCTGCAATTTAATCAACCCTCTGTTAATGTTTACTTGTGAAGTTTATTAGGTCATGTTAGAGTTACAATCTTATCAATGGTCATGCTCAGAGTCTTACTTCCAAGCTGTTTTCAATAGTAAATGACTGGCCAAACCTGATTCTTCACTGCTTTGCAGCTTGTGTTGTCATTTGTGTCAGTAAGAAAGGAGTGTGCTGTGTTGTCATTTCAATCTGGAATATTCTACAGATGTGTTCCTTATGATGTAGTGAAATAAATGATTGTACGAGGCATCAGACAGGGCTCACTCCCACTTGGGCATTTCAGTCATGAGGCAGCATTTTCCCTCCCTGTTGTAGCTCTTCTAGGTGGGGTTTTCTTACTGAGAAATTGTGGAACTGTTAAACAACAGATGAGAAATGTCCATTTGGAATGGTTTCTTCAGAGATCATTCCTTTCAAATAAGAAGGAAATGGGAAATAGAGAGGAGTCTCAGCCATAATCCTTCATGTATGTGTATAATCAAATCCACATATTTTTGTAATTGACACTTTTGCAAAGGCCCATGCTTTTATTTGCACAAGCGTATAATTGATCATTCCTTAGATCAAATTCCTGTGGCTGCAGATGGGAAGGAATTTTCCCTCATATTCTGTGTGCTAGTTATTTGTGTCCTGCAGGTAAAGACTGAGCTTTTTATAGTACCATGTTAACCATAAGCTGTTCCTAAATGATCTTGCTGGCAATTAATAAACAGATCTTTTAAAGTGTTACTAGTTTAGAAAACAAACCCTGACATCTTTGTCTTCACAGAAAATATGAGCGAAAGGACAGTGCTGATGTAGAGCAGTGTAGTGCCCAGCACTGGATATAATTTTTCAGTGTGAAGCAGGCTTTTTTTTCTTAAGAACTAGGGGAATAGGAGTGGCAATACACGACAATTTGTTTTCAGATTGTACCTTAACAACACCCTGCCTTTTGTTTTGATGCAAACAAAAATGTAAAAGAGGTCAGTGTGCTTTCCACGGAGTTTACCTCCTAAGTTAAATTTTGTTAAATTCCTTTTTTGTTTGTTTTGTTTTGTCTTTTTATTTATTTATTTATTTATTTGCTGGGTAACTGCATATTCATTGTGCAATTTACCAAGATTTGATAATCTCACAGTTACACATATTATCATTAATCAATTGAATTTCTCATGCTATATGATCTCCTGTGTGACTGATGACCTGCACAAAAGGCATATTTTTTTAGAAGCTGTGATTTATATGATCTTTTAAAAGGAAGGAAAAGATAACCATTGCACATTCAGCTGCCTGAGAAGGTAAAGCACAGATAAGACATCAATGTTGCCTGGAGGCTTTATAAAGAGAGTGCATCCTGGTCCCAGATGAGGCTGACAATGTTTACATTCTCACAGAGAAGAAGAGCTAATCAAAGATGTGACACAGTTAAGTTCCCCTAAATTAGAAGATAAGGAGGAAGGAGAACTGAGGTCCCCAGGAAATTATTTTATACTTCATTGGCGCTCAAGAGGCAATCCAACAAGTGTCACTGTCAGAGGAGGAGAGAAACACAGGAGAGATGCTGATTCCTCAAGATAACACTGAAGGAGCAGGGCACTGCTGATTTGTTTCCTCAGCTTCTGGGCCCCAGAGAAATCTCACTGCAAGTTGCTTTTGTTGTTTATTGTTTCCCTTTCAGAACTTGATTTGTAATCAGGAATTTAACCTTTCTTTTATACATAGCTTGTTTCATGAATAAACTTGCCAAGCTTTGAAGTTGAGGTGAATCTTGTAAAGCTGTGCATGTGTGTGGCTTCAGAGGCAATGAATTCAGGGAGAGTGTAGCTTGCAGGCATTCTCTGAAGGGGAGCAGGTCTTGAAATTCAAAAAGTTGGATATTTTTGTGCACCATCTGGAAAATTCGGGTTTGGGGTTTGCAGCAGCATGTGCCACAAAGAGAGAATTGGCACTGGCAGAGTGTTACCAGAGAGAAATATGGAGGGCAACCACAACAACACGAGCCCTGAAGATTATTTAATACAAAGAAATGTAACAATATTGTTCCAAATGTCTGATCTCATTTAAAGTGGGCATTGAAAATTAAACTAGCTTTGAAGGAGACTGCATTCTTTGGGCAAGAATATGTGAACCCCAATCCACTATAAAACAGGGTGAGGGTTACCTGACCTGTGTAGTTCAGGCTAAAAAATCTCCTTAAATGAACTGCATTTGAAAAAACATTTGTCTAGAAAGATCTCTGTTTATTACCAGCAGGGTTCCTGCATGCAGGAATGACAGCAGCAACTCTCAAATGCTACCACTGCTTTTAGAGCCTAAATGTAGCTGGAATTCATCTGAGTTCAATTTTGAGCCAGTGACTCATCATCTCCATCTATTACCAAGTTTCTTTTGGAATATAAGAATGGAATGATTGAGTCCTCTTGCAGCTTCATATGTGCTAGTCACACAGATTTGGGGTGTGGGGTCTTCCAAGTTAAAGCATGACTTCTTTCATTGCTGCTCTGATCTTTATTAATTAATTAATTAATATCCTCCATTAGCTGAGGAACCTGCATTACACAGGACAGTGTGAAATGACTGCCAAATGCTTATTTGTTTTAATTCTGCATGTGCATCCCAAGATCCCATCTGTACAGATGTTTCCCATCATTCATATGTGATGTTGATTATTTTTAACTTCAATTTGTAAAATTAAATGTACTACTAAATTAATGTATAGAGATTAAGTAATGCTGTGTAAATATTCCTTTAAAAGCAATGGTGCAGCTATTAAGTTCTCTTTTTTATTTTCTATTTTTCAGATATGTGTAGAAGGTTGTTCCAGCTTCCATTACAAATTCTAATCTGGACTCAATGCTTTTTTTTGTCTCAAGATCATCTAACTACTACATTTTTATACTGTATAATTCTCTGGGTGGGACTTCCAAGGACCACAGTCTCTGTAAAACTGATCTCTGATATGGAAGACTCCTGTTTCTTTTGTTGGCAGAATGCAGCTAACGTTGGTAATCCTGCAAATCAGATGTAGTGACGTTACCCTTCATCTTTCTTATTTTAGTGTCCTTGAGGTTTTTGTTCAGTTTTATCTTGATGTGCTGGTTTTGCATTAATTGATTTGTGGTGAAGAGGGAAAAAAGGACTCAATAGTGAGTGCATGAGTATTTAGTCAACATTAGACCCACTGCATAGGATATTATTTCTTACTTGTCAAAACAGATAAGAAATTTTTTGGCCTACATGGAGGGGAGATACCACACATTTAATATTTTGTCTCTAGTGTCAAGGCAGGTGACAAGAATAGATAAGGAATCAAATGCTCAGTTAGTTTAGAGCATTTGATTGGAACTACTCAGAAAATTGTTCCTATTCAAAATCTAAAATTAAAATATTAACACTTATGTGTAGATTGGCCATGCAAAAAGGTGAAATTTTTAGAGCTTGATCCCAGATGTAAAAAAGTATCTGTTGGACACTTTCAGTAGTATTTAAGAGACTTATAATTATTAAGCTAAACCACTATTAGCCTTTTCAGTGATACAGTATCGTGTTGAGATTATGATAAGCAGGCAAAAAGATTGAATGTGCAAGTCCTTCAGCAAGGAGAGTTCATTCTGCTTGTGGTAGTGAGGGCAGCTCCTATCCCCCTGTCCTGGGGATAACATCTTTTGGTGAGGTTCTAAACATCCCACAATCATCTCATTCTACCTGCAGCCTCAGAGACAAATAATATTTGCTGAGGGTGGAGGGAAGCATCAAGACAATCACTCACTGAAACAAGATCACCAACTTCCCAGGCATGAGGACTCTGGAAATGGAGGGAAAATTCACTCAGGGATGCACATTTAAGAAGGCTGCAGAGAAAGAGCTGATGTCCTGCCTGAGAGCTGCTGCTGCCTGCTTTTGGATCAATGAGTCTTTTAAAACTTCCAGCTGGGTTTCATCAAACACTTCAAGTCCAGGGCAGTTCCTGTGACCATGCTGGAATTGCACCTGAGTGGCATTGAGAACTTGGTCTAATGTCCATCATCATTCTGGCATTGTCTTCTTTCCAACCACAAATAAATTAGTAACTTCTTAGGGAAAAAAAAAAAACCAAAACCAAAAACACCCCAACTTTTTCCATCTAGACTTTTATGCACTTAAATTTCCTTCTGACTAGCAAATATTATTATGTTTTGCTTTCATGTGATATGTAGGAACTTAAGAACAGTCTCAGTTTTTTTGGTGACTTGTCTGTTTTTGAACAGTTGCAGCAGGGATTTTGTCTTCTTTTGGACTCTTACAAAAGATGAATTTTTAGGGTTGTACTTTGCTTTGATATAGTTATGTATTAAAAATAAGATAAAACAATTTTGTTTCAGGAGTCACATTGCAAAAAACAAAGTAAGGAGTAACTAGAGGAATTTCAGTAACCTTCTCATGCAAGATTAAATACTTAAACATCATATCATTCAAGGAACAGGGACATATTTCATACTGAGAAAAGAGGATCTATCCACAGAATTACTGTAGGAAACATTTAAATCTCTGCTTGAGGGGCAAATAATACCATTCACTGTCCATCTAAAAGAGCAAGGCAGAGGCAGCTGATAAAAAGACTTGAAGGCAGGCCCCCTGCAGGCAGATTTCTATGTGATCATTCTTGTTCTACTTCTCTGGACAATGGGGGAAAAAACCCACAGGGGAAATAAAAACAAGAGTGAGGAGAAAAGTTTTTACTCATCTAAATTTGTTTGAATTCATGAAAAAGCTGCCCAAAAGCAGAAAGGCAGCTCAGCTTGCTCCTAAACACAGTTTCTGTGGACAGCATGAAATCAGGTAAACAGCTTCTTTTTCCAGTCCTTTTCCTGTCCTGTGCAGCTGGGTCATGGTCCTGAGGCTGACAGAGTGAGAACTGCTCAGTGCTGCAGCCAGCGCAGCTGTGCAGCCCTGAGCCACCCACACACCACATCTGGATTTTGGGCAAGGCAGTTGTTCCACATTTGCTGTGAACAGCTGCGCCTGAGGAGGAATAAGCAGGGTGTTTATTATGGTGAGGGCTGGTATCCACCAGTTCATGTGGAGGTTCAGGATTTCTGCTTTCTCCTGAAGGGAGCTGCTAGATGAGGATGGACACATCCTGATCTAGTCACAGCCTGACGAGGATGGACAAGGGTCTGCTGATAGCTGCCAGACTGTGGACTGTTTCTGAGGTGTCTGCAAAAAGTGACAGAGAATAGTGAAAACTTGCTACACAAGCTCTGTGCCTTTCCTGAGAAATATTTATGGGTCTGCAAGCAGGAGAAGTCTGTGGCTCAGTGCACAGCTCTGCTGGAACGCGCTGGCTGTTCTGCTCAGCACTACTGAGGAAATCATCTTCATCACCCTGCACAGGAAGCAACAGGTATGGAATCCCCAGCAGGCAGCAATTTGAGAGCCACAGGAGAAATCTGGAGGAGTGAGGAGGGAATCAGCCTGTTCTCCAGGTGGCAAAGAAAACGTGACGTGTAATTATTGAGTGGTGGCAGGTTCTGAGGCACAGCTCACTCCTCCTGCAGACCTAAGGGATAGCTCAGGTTCTGCTTTTTGTGAGAAGCCTGCAGCCTCCCTGTCCTCCCCCAGCTTGCCAGCTGCTCTTTCTCAGGATAGTGCCACTGTCACTCACTAGGTGTCACAGAGGTAGCACAGGATGTGCCACTGTGGCTCAGGGTGTGAAGTCATCAAGGTGCTCGTTTGAGAACTACTGTGTCCCAAGATGAGGACATCTACTCTTCAGGAAACTACTTTCCTGAGCATCCAGATGGCTGGGAGGAAGTTTGCTAGCAGGAAAAGGTTACAGAAAGTACAGCCCTGGAAAAGAGCAAAAATGTCTGAGAATAAGGAAAAGCAAATGTACCGAGAAGGATAACAACCTAAAACAAGTAACCGACCAAAAAAATCCTTACAACAAAACCACACCCCAAAATAATGACAGCAAAACAACAAAAAACTTATCACACCCCCTGCACCCCCAAAAACCCCCAAAACGAAAAAAAAAAACTGACATCCAACCACAACTCTCTACCTTCAGAAAAAAAAAAAAAAAAAAAAAAAAAAAAGAACCAAACCAACCCCTCCCAAAAAACAATCAAACCAAACCAAAACAAAACAAAAAACAAAACAAAAAATAAAGCCAATTTAAAAAAAAAAAAAAAAGGAAAAACAAACCCATCAGAGTGAAACCTGGCTCCCCTGCAGTGCACAGCACTGAATACAGAAGAGGGACCAGAAGCTGCAGTGAGTGAAGCTGTCAGCTGGTCAGGTTTGCCGTACAGAAGGGACAAGGTGTTACCCAGGGCAACAAAACATCTGTAGCTGCTTAGGAAGGTGGCTGCCTCTGCAGCAGATCCAAGACTCTGCCTGCAGCAGTGGCCATCCCTGGCTGGCAGCTCTGAAGGGCAAAACTGCTGCTGACAGGCAGCTCATCAGTCCCCAAGGGAGGGACAGGGCTGAGAGCACAGCAGCACTCAGCACTGCTGCCCTTTGAACCAACTCAGAGGTACCAGGATGCGTTAGATAAACATCTTCATCCAATTTAAGCAAAATAATTTATTCATAGGTGTCTCATGAGAAAGGAAGGTGCACCTTATTCAATATTTTATGTAGCTGATGTGGTTTGCAAAGGATTTGTAACTGACAGGCTAGTAAACAACCTTTTTTAAACCCCTACAGGAAAAAGTGGGCAAATGGTTGGATTCAAACTCCTGCAGAAAACATTGGAAACTCAGGCACTGCCATGTTTCTTCCTGTTAACAACATAGTATGTTTACAATTTTGCAGAATTCATGGGAAAAAAAAAAAAAGTTAAAAGCTGTTTTCTCCAGAAAGGCAATTATGATGAAATGCATTTAAAGATGTCATCAATTTCAATTACCTTTGAAAGAAAAAATCATAAAAATTCAAGGCTGAGATGCAGTCTTCCTTATGTTTAATTTCTTATCATTTTCCTTGTTGTTGATGTACATAGATGTTTATATTACATGTTTACAATTTTTCTTACTTCCATTTGCAATTAAGGCTATCCAAAAAGGTCATATCAGCATTTATGAACTGAATTATTCTGTGATTTCAAAATTTTCATTTTTGTTATCCCTCAGCATAAAAATCAATCCCATCACCAATTCTGACCTTGGAGGTGGTGGATTGCACTCTGCATCCACAACTGTGCAACACAAAGCATCAACAGAAGTAGTAGGGTCAGAGAAAATCCAACTCTGGGAGTTCACAGTTCCTTTTACTTTATCATGCACCCAGCATATCTGGGAGCAGACTGAAGGAGAAAAAAATCTAAGCAAGTTCTGGTACAAAAGAGTCTGTCTATAAATAATTGGAAGTGTTTTGTAGTGAGGACTGTAATTTCAAGTCTGTCTGTTTTATAGAGTAGTTGGGATTTAATTTTACTTGTTGCAAAGCTTTCCCAAGCTTTTCTCATTCTTGAGATTACTGAGCCCATACTTAAAGCAGTAAATTCTGCAAAGTTTATAGACCCTGGGAAAGAGGAAATTATGTTCAAAACTGCTGTGGCATTTTTTAATCATGCTAAATGGATAGCCAGCAATTAATGGGTCAGTCAGTGGTACAGTCATTCCTAGCAAGAGACTGGGAAATGGGACTTTTTCTAATTAGTGTGTCAGAGTGGCAGTTCCACAGAGCATTTAACCTCCAATTGTGTGACATTTTGATTCAAAAATTAACACTGTCCAATATCAATATCACAAATACTAAGTTATGATATGCTTTATTGAGTATTTGTTAGGAAGAATGCTTAAGAAAATAAAATATCTCTACAAAGTTCTGTAGTGATGAGTGCCTGGCCTAGTACTGGTCTTTTTTTGTTGCTGCTGTGTTTTAATAAAGTTTGGAAAAATTCACACACTATCAGAATAGCAAATCAAGGTCAGAACTTCTGGAGCACTGTAGAATCTGAAAACATATCACAGAGGAGAAAACACAACAAAACAAACCAACCAAAAACAAACCCTACCACAGCCAAGACTCTTGCTGCCTTTGAAGGAAATAGGGTTTTACACAACTTGTTTTAACAGAGTCAGACAATGGTTATCGTATTTGTAAACAGAGATTGCAGTTCTGCCTGTGAACACTGGGGCATTGCATTAGGATAAACAGCGTGGAAATATTCGTAGGTCATAACATCACATCTCAATCAGCTGAACAAAAGCACTGGTGATCAGATTGTTGCAGGGCTGGAGAGGGAAAGCAAGGGCATTTTAGCCTCATTGGAATGGGGTCCCTGGCCTGAGCAGGTCTTGGAGCACCCACCATGTCACCAAAGAGCTGAGGGGTCCCAGGCAAGATGCTTCATGTTGTCTCTCATTTCTTCCTAGCTGATGATGCTGTGAGCCAGCCTAGATGTTTCTTCCACTTCAAAGTCAAAATATTATTTGTAAATTGGCAAAGGTTCAGAAGTGAGACTGGCAAGTAATCCAACATCTGGGAGGTGCATGTTACAGTGATCTGTATCTTTGTCATCTCTGGCAGCTTGGCTTTTTCAAAGAGTAAGAAGCAACTTGATCAAGGTCTTCATGTGGGAAGAAGACACCATCTGATGCATTTCAGTTCTCACATCTATTAGAGAAAGGTACAACAAAATGTAATGCTTGGAAGCTGAATCTAGACAGATAATTACCATTTTATTGTAGCCTAAATTTTCTGTGGGGTCTTGTCAAAGACTGTCACTAGGCACTCTTCTGGACAAGTAAATCTGCAAAACAGCCCTAATATTCCAGTGCAACATCTTGATCTCAAGGCACATATTTAGCTTCTGACAAGTTACTGTCCTTAGTTATTCCTCTCTCCCAGACAGGCAGATAAGAAGCACCTCAAAGGAATCAACCACCCTATTTTTTACTCATATTTATTTTTCATTTATGGCATTTGGCAGAGCCAAAGCGTGAAGCAGCTTCCCTCCGCCAGGTCTCTCCAGGCACACCAGCCCTTTCCATCTCCTTGGCCCCAGCATTCCCATGGTGAAGGAGGGACAGGGGTGCTGCAGGCACCTCTTCTGCCTTCTGCCCACTGTGGGCTTCTGCAGAGAGAGATCCTGTATGGCCCTGAGCTAAAAATCTCCATGGCACAGCAGGGAAGAGCTGCATGATGCTGATGGCTCTTTGTCCCATTGTCTCCATCCCGGTGGCTGGAAAGGACCAAGACAGTGCTGTCACAGGAAGGCTCCAGCCCCTGGTGACTTCTACAGGATTTTAACAAAACCAAGTGGGATTTGTAGTTTGACAAGGAAAGCTCCCAAACTGTGAGTTGTTTTCCTAGACACAAATGCTAAAGACCAAGCACAAGTTTTTGGTGTGGAGAGACAGAGTTCTTGTTACAACCTGTGTTCTGCAAATAGGTCTATTGTAGTCATTTCTCAAAAAGACACACTATGAATCAAAAATCAATTCACATGTTGAGATATTCATTTTGAGTAATGGTACCAGGGGAACAAAAACAAGCCAGAAGTTCTCTGTTGCAATATTTTCGAAATGAAATGGTCTTGGCTTTGTTATCTAATACTGTTTCATTCTAAAATTGATCTATGTTTAGTGTTAATAAATAGTAAAAATATGTGGAAAATGAGTAATGTATCTGACTGGATATTAGTTTTCCTCAATTTATTTTCAGTTTGGCCACCAAACAGGAAAATCAATTATTCTCATGACTTTTTTGAGTATAAATAAGTGTCTCTTCCAGCATATTGTTTTCCACAGTTTTTTCCTCTATGGAGACTCCTACTTCTACCAGCTGTATTAACTTGTGATTTTCCCCAGATGATGACTTCTGACATTTTCATTTACACAAGTTCCCTTTAAATTTTTCTGCTGTTAGTTGTGATTATAATGAGTTAGCCTCTACTGTATATTTCATTAACATAATGTTTATTGCCTCCTTTGGATAATGAAGCTCTTAATTAAAATTGTATATATCAAGGATCCACTGGGTATATGACTAAATATTGCACTAAGATTGGTTTTGATTATTTTCATTGTCTTTCAAAAGGTTTTCAATACATATTGTAAAGAACCTATCCAAGTCTCTTCAAAAATTTTGGACAAGATACTATAAAACGCAGTACCACATTTTCCAATAAAATCAGAATGCTTTCCCACTTCCTTCTTATTGCCACTTAATTGGCAAGAACTATGTTGGATAAAAGATATGCTGTGAAAATAATAACACTGTTTACTGCTATTTTGTTTCATTAGCCTCTCCACGTTGGTGGCCATCTCCATCTATTTTTCCCATCATTGTACACATTGTACACTTTTTTTTTTTGCAGTGTAAGAATGTTGTCTTTTTCAAACTGTAAAAGTCATGATCTTTTTTTCAGAGCTATTAAAATAGGCTTTACTTAACAGCTCTTTACCTTGCTACCACCATTAAGATGAAAAACTAGTCCAGGGACATTTTTGGGCCAACTATAATTTCAGCAGTACGTGTGAAGTAAATATTTATTCAAATGACTGCTTGGGGCTAAACAAAAAAGAGGCATTCCAGAAGTACATTTGCATCAGGAGAATGACCAAAAGTCTACATAGAGCGTTGTCCTATTTCTCAGTGGAAAAAGAAAATTTATAAGAGGTGACACAAGGACTTAAATTTGGTGGGATTTTTTTTTTTTTTTGCTTCCTCCTGAGTGTTACATTTGAACATGTGATAAGTGCCATTATTTTTACTATAAAGAGCTGAAATTCCAGGTGTGGAATAAGAATAGGTTGAAGACCATGTAGATGAGTTTGCTTGGCAGGGAAGCCTGCAAAAATTACTGAGAGAATTGTAAATCTTACAGATAAGAGGCTGAGATAAAATTACAAAAGAAGGACAACAGATTTAGGATATGAGGAAGATTATAAAAGAAAAACATAGTGTCTGCATTTAGAAAGAGATGATGGAGGAGTATGAACATGGAACATACAACTGAAGAAATAAAAGGTAAGCTTTATCTCCTAAAGTAATATGGAATCAAGCAACGTTTTTTATGGATACATGGAAAACGAAAGAGGGCAGAGTAACACCTAATACAGATTTATCAAGGATTGATCTTGTAATATTTAATTTGTTCTGTTCTATTGCAGGGTAACATGTAGATAAAGGCAAAGATATAGGTATCCTCTAAATTGCCTCCTTTAAGGCTTTTGGTGCCCTCTTGAGTAATATTTTCATAGCCAGATGAGAAAAGTTTTTAGGTGGAGCTCCTGGAAGGTGAATGCAGAGGTAGGTGGCAAGGAACACTTTAAAAGAGCAGCTACTTGCAGCTCACTGATATATTGAATTTGTGTACCTTTAGCAGTTCCACACTGCTTAAGTCTTCCTTAGTTTTGGTGTTACTCAATACTGTTATTAATGGCTTGAACAGTGAAATAGGTTATATGCTTATTAAGTCACTAGATTATATTAACCTAAGTGAGCCACAAGCACTCTGGAGACTTAAGCAGTTAAGTACTTAAGCTGTGCCCAGGTTAGTATAACCTGCTTGTCATCAGGGCTAATTAATCACATTAACATCTTGCTAATGTGACCATACTGCTCGGGGTAGCTGTGATACCACTGAATGGTACTGCATTATGCCACATAGCTTCTCTCAAAGGGAGGCATTCCACACTTTCTCCATTTAATCACACTCCCCAGTCTGCTCCAGGTCAAGATGCTGATTTACTGGCAGGTCGCTTAGGTACATTTAAACATTTTATCATCAATCCTCCTGGAAACAGCAGACTCAGTTGTGCTGTGTTGTGTAATGCCAGAGTGAAGACTCACTTTATGCTAGGATATCATCTTGTGCAGCGTCAAAATCACACACTGCAGCTGCCGAGCTTCCCCTGCAGATTCCTCTATCCAAGTATTGATCAGGCCCTGTGTGTTAGAAAGGTCTGCAGAGTTCCTAGTACGTACACTAGAAGAGTGGTAATTTTCCTGTTTTACATGAAAATATATTAGATTACAGGAGGACTATGTTTCTAGCAGATCAATGCCAGAGGAGTTAATATCACCTACTTTTGTCTCCCTGTTGTATGTTCTAAAATTAGAAGCAAGCAGAAACACTGTGCAGCATCCTAATTGGCTTGTCACCAGGGCAGAGTAACTGACCAGCTTCTGACTTGCCAGAGATCAGAAGGTCCTCTTGATACATCCTCACTGGTCTGTTACTTAGCTTCTTGGGAAGAAATATTCAGAAATAAATGTAGCATGTATTTAATTAATTAGAATTTTAATCTATTTAAAGCATAATTTTCTATCTGGTGTGATGTAAAATATTTTAGTCATTTTCCACAGTGGAAAAAAATTATCTGCAGACATTGTAAGTCACATCCTGGCTGCAGCAATTTTACCTTGTTAAAGGCAAAGAAGGGGGCTTCACCACTGGCAGGTACAATTTTTGAGAGCAACATCAAAGTTGTATTTAGCATCATATAATCCTTATACAGATGGCTGAATGTTTATGGTAGTGAAGTTTTAGCTACCTACGTGATGCCTGGGGCTCTGCAAAGGAAACCTAAAATGCATCTTGTTGGCAGAAGAGTTTATGTACTTACCTTAGACCTGGCTGGTCCAGAGAAATAGAAGTCTTTCTCCACATGAATTTCAGTCTAGGAGACATACATTAACTAAACTTTTATTACATGAAAAACATGTCTAGACAGCAGCCTCAGCTGCACAGCTACCTTTGAAGATGAACAGCATATAGCCTGCAGCAGGGTATTTCACAGCACCTTTTGTGTTGAATCTCCTGACCCTCTGGCAAACAGCAGCCGCAGCAAGAGCGGCAAGATTCCGTCACTTCAGGGGGAGTCTCCGGTGGTGCCTCTGAACAGCACAACACAGCAAGGCACCTGAAAGCCCTGTCTGGGTTAATTAGCAGCACTGACAAGCAGGCTATGCTAGTGAGGCAGACCACTGCACGGCTGGCAGTGAGACAACTTGCTCAGAGAAGCCCCAGGTGCGGCACCGGGCTGTGCAGAATGCCCCTGGCATTGTGACAGAGCTTACTGGGCCTCAAGAGGAATCATTCCTTGGAGAGTGGGGACTGGAAAGTTTGGCTTCCAACTGGTCCATAAAGTTTTCTATTTTAGACAGTGTGTTTCAGAGTCATTCTGCAACTCCTCCAAGTCAGAGAGGCTGAGGGTAGGAAGCTGAAGCAGGTCTTAGCTGAGTCATGGGTCATGGTGCCTTAAGATCTCTCCTTCCTCATCACGGATCTTAATGTTCCCACTTTCCCTGTGCTTACTTCATCAGCTTCATCTGTACTCCCACCTGCTCTCCCCTTCAACAGTCACTTCTCATGCTGCCTTTGTGCAGATGAACCTACCCTGGGTTATGAAGTCCAGCCTTCTGCCGTCACTGGGAACCTGGCTACTTAATCCCTTTACAGAGCTTTTCTTTTCTTCCAAGGCTGGTGAGATCTTTCCTTCCTTTCAGTCTCTGCTTCCACACACAGCCCAAGTACTTCACACCTTCCTCTCATTCTTTTCCTCTCAGGAAAGCAGCTGCTCCTTGCCTGACTTACCTATTCTCCCCCTCTCTGTCTACTGAAGTGGACTTCCATCATTTGCAGCCAAGCAGCTTGATTCAGGGTAGACTTTGTGGCTTTTTTCTGATGGTTGCACACCATTTCCCAGTGCTTTGGAATATCAAGTCCTGCAGCCTTCTGGGAATGTGGCTCCAGAATGGCCACACTGTGCTTCCCAGTTCTGCCCTTATGGGTGCCCTACAGGACTCTCCTTTCACTACCACCACCACCAGCAGTATTAAATTCAAGAGAAATGGTGTCAATCTGAGCTACCCTCTAATTTTTACAGTAGGCCTAAATTGGACCATTTCTGACTGGAACAGTGATGGCAAGAAGAGTTTCAGCAACATCAATAACAGTAATTCTAGCCAGCCCTTTGCTGTGCCTCTCCCACGGTTGTTAACACTACAGAAATAGAAAGAAATGCCATTTCCTACTCCCCAAGAAGGAACATTTCACCAGTGCAGCTGGGTCCCAGGAGAAAGAAAGCCAAAATGTACAGAAACTATAATAAAATAAGACATAATGTTAAAGTTAATGCTTTGTGATAGACCACTGGCGAGGCTGTGGGTTGCCACAGCAACAGGACTACACACATCAGGCTGCACTGTGGGGCTGCTGGAGCTGCACATTGGGGCTGCTTAAAGGTCATCATCCTGCTGTCCTGAGCAAACACATCAGGAACTGTTTGCAGCCAGCTCCAGACAACTTGGGACCATGGAAAAATCAGTCTGGACTGACACATGCCTTATAAGTTAAGCTTTAATCAAGCCCAAAACATACATAGCTTATCTCAATCATCAGCAAAACAGCACAAGAAATCCTGCTTGGTCTTTAGTGTTGCCCCAGCTTTGGCTCACATTGAATGCTGGAGAGCAGGGAGCAGAGAGGAGACCTTATTCAGCTTCTGCTCTGGATACCCACAGACCCTTGGACACAAGCTGCAGAAGCCTCAAGTCTACTATGACTTGCCTTCCTTCTCTTCAAGACTCAGGATCTAGGCCAGCCCAAATTAAATGAGTCTGTTATCTGTATCTGTTTTGTTAAAAGACTGTAACAGTTGTACGTAGCTATTTAAGTGGGGTGAGAGTGAAAATCTAAGTTGTTGATAGGCTCTGGGTGAACATGGTAGCCAGCAAGCAATACCACAGAAAAATGGGAGCGAAGTCCCTGAGGGATAGAGCAGTTCATGAACCCTTGCATGCAGCTACAGATGTGAAAGAACTCCTGGCAGCCTAGACTTCTTTGTGAACCAGGGGAAAAACACTTCTGAGGCAGAGCTGCATTTTTAGAGGGTCGGATGGGAGACACTGCTCAGAGGGGTTGGCAGGAGTCAGTCGTGTCCGAGCAGGGACATGCCTGTCATGGAAGTTTGCCTATGTCTGAGCCTGGCCTCATGTGCTCAACAATTTTTCCCAGTTACCTCAACTATCAGCAAAACTAATCATTCATTGTCTGACACTTTATTGCTATTGGTTCATTGACATGAAACTTCCTACTACCCCATTCCCCCCTACGCACAGATTTTTTTTGTGTAATTAATCTCTCTTGATAACTCTTCTCCAAATACGCATTCACCCCTTCCCCCTTCTGTTTTTTTCTCCATTTCCCACCATGTGAATATCAACGAATTCCCAGATGTGCATTTCTTCCCAGACATTACCCATGGCCCAGCAACTGAATGCATCTGTTCTTCTTACCCACCATGTCCAAGGGTTTCCTGGCACAGCAGACAGCCTCTCTTCATAGTGCTCCAAACAAAATATTTAAGTAGCTCTCCACCACAGCTCCACCACTGCAAGTAACTGCCATGTTCCAAAGAGAAATGCTGTGATTAGAAACACTAACTAAATAACTTTTATTATAACCTTTTTATTTTGTGTTTTGTGTAATGATCTATACAAACAAAAAATGAGCACATCCATGGTCAGATAAAATGATCAGTAGTGTTTTCCAGACAAATTTGGGTCACAATTATACTTTAGAAGTTGTATAATTTTTCTTTAAACTTACCTTTTTTTAAACCCACATGAAAATGTTTTAAGAGCAATATTATGGTTGGAAAATCCAGTACTGAAGAGGATGTGCCAAAAAAAGAGCTGTCTGTGCCACTTGATTTACATCCCTTTGTTCTGCATTGCATGCTCACGTGCTAATTGGCAAACAGGATCCTGCATTATCAGGTGCGGGAGACAGCAGCTGCTGTCCAGAAAGATCAGAATGATGGGAATCCTATTTCACCTGTTGAAGGAGATTTTGGTGAAAGTCCTGGCTCAAAAGTCAGACTCTTTTTTAGATGAGACTAGGTGGCAGCCACAGGGCTAGGACCCAGTTAATTTTCAGGGAGAAAAATTGTGGAGGTACAATATTGTTGGAGAAAAAAGGATAATCTTTTGAGGATTAAGATGATGAAAGCTGTCCAGAAGATCTGGGGACTATCCCTGCTTCTGCCACAGAATTCTTCTGTGATGCCAGGCACAATGCTTAAAACCTTTGATAGATGAGCAGTAGCTCAGTATGGCTCCTTCTGAGGCCTCATTTTCAGAACTGCTGCAACAAAATCCGTGCAAGGTCTGATGTGAGAAATAATCCCAGCTGCCTTTCAACCATTCATTCACAATATGCCAACCTTCTATCTCATAGAGACATTCTATTTTCTAATGCTATGAAGCATACATATAATTGTGTTAAGAACCACAGAAACACCTCCTAAGCCTGTCTTCAGGTATTCTGAAGAAATTCCCATACCAATAAGTGAGACTAGAGGATTCAAAGCTCTAGAGAGGCACACAGCCAGAGATATTCCGGTGCCCCCAAAACCAGACATCTAGTACCACTTTCCCATTTCCAATGCATTAAACTGAAGGACTTGTGGGTATCACCTAAAGCCCATGTGAACTGTGTGCTTTTTGGTGCTGGAGACCAGAGAGGACAGCCTAGGACAACCAAACCAATCACTGCCAAGCAAAGGTGGTTTTTTTCCACAGTTTTTAACTCAGCTTTTCAGCAGAACCCTAGAGTCTTCCCCTGCTTCTGGCCCTTCCTTTTCTTGTCCAGACTGGTTCCTACATTTACCTACTCTAGTCTGACTCTTGTTCCCCAGCTTTTTCTCCAAATTCAGTATTTTGTCCTCATCAGCTCTTTTGGCCCATTTCTTCTACAAGCAACTCATTTCTCCTCTCCGGACTCTTCCCAGGTCCATATCTCTTCTTCCTGCCATACTAATTCTTAGGGTCGTCTTTATTGCATGTGTGCATATTAAAAGGCCCACTACCACTAAACTTCCCATTGCACAGATCCCTTCCTCACATACTTTTCTTTTGTTTTGTTTTTTATTTCACTGAACATGTTTCCCAACCCTCGCTCTGACCTCCATTCCTAAATTGTCTTGGGCCACTTCAGGTTTCCTCCTGCCTCCCATACCTGGCTCATATTTTCTGCACCTCCATACTCCACGGCCTTAGAGCGCAGTGAAGAGAGGCATCCTGCACCGACCCCTGGGGCCTGGCAAGCCTCAGCCTGAAGAAAACAGGAGCGAGCACCGAAGAACCATCACTCCTCCTGGTGCTCGAGGCTGGAACAAGTTCAGCCCTTCTCTGAAGGCAGCCCATGAGCAGTCGGGTCACGCACAGCAGCTGCAGCAGGAGCAGGACGAGGCCGCGGAGCGCGCCCAGGCACCTCGGGCAGCCCTGGACAAAGCACACTCGCTGTGAACCAAATCTCCAGGGATTTTAGCAGTGCTTTTCACATTTGGAGCCGCCTACCTAAGAAAGCGAGGCAAGTGTGAGTATTTGGGGTCACACTGCCCGTGCTGCCTGTGTCTAAGCATACCCGTGCCATGCGTGCCAAGGGCAGTGCTCCCACGGCCTGGCTGCACGGACACGGCTGCCTTTGTGGTCCCAGCCCTCGGCCACAGTTTCCCAAGCTCTGACTGTCCCCGACAGGAGCGCGGCGGTCTGAAAGGGCGGCAGGTGCTACCCTTTCCTAAACTCCTCTGCGGGAAACTTGGGAAGAAGGGCTGCGCTCCATGGGGCTGCGCCTGGTTAGTGGCAGTCTGGGGGCAGAAATAAAACTTTGCTTGAAACAGTTGAAAATGTAAGGGATGCCAGGAATCATTTCCACGGGAGTCTCTCTCCCTCCTGCCGGCGCGGCGGAGCGGCAGCGTTTACCGGAGCGCGGCCCCTGCCGGCCCCGCTCTGCCCAGCCTCCCGCCGCTGCGAGCTGCGGCTCACGCACAGGTCGGGGACTGCACACCCGAGTGTCACTGGCACAGGAATGATTATTACCAGATGCTAATTACTCGTTAATGTATGCTAATCACTGCTGCATGCCAGCGCGCTCAGAGCACCGAGTGCCAGGCAGAAGGCGCTCGGCTGGAGCGGCTCCTCTGCTCTGCTCTGCTCTGCTCGCAGCCTCAGCCCCGCTCCGAGAGCCGCCACCCCGGCTACGCTGTGCTCACACAGCGCTCTCCTCCGCGGCCGCCATCCCGCTCCCGAGGCGCGGAGCGGCCGCTGGTGATTCCTGACTGCCCCGAGCTCCAGGCTTTGCCTCGCGTAGGTTTCCTTCAGCCGGGAGACAAGCGCCTCCGGCTCCCCCGCGCCGCCGCTCACCCGCCGCGGGGGACCCAGCAGTGCCGCCCCCGGCTGGAGAGGCGACGATGATGTTCTGTGCGGGGACGGGAACGCCACACACACGTTCTAAACTTTAAAACCTGCCTGAACACGTCTCCTAGGACATGAGCGGCGCCGGGAGCGGGTCCCCTCGGCAGCCGCTGCCCCGGCCGGGAGAGGTGCCGCGGGCCGAGGGGCGCGGGCACAGGGCTCGCCCGGGGGAAGGGCGCGGGCGGCCCCCTCGCCCCCTCCAGGTGCCCTCGGGGCCGGCCGTGCCCGTGCCCCGCCGTGGCTGCGGGCGGTGCGCGGGAGGCGGCGGAGGGCGGGCTGCGGGCGGGCTGCGGGCCGGCGGCGCTGCGCTGCGCCCCGATAGGCGGCGGCGGGCGGTGCCGGTGCTGCCGCCGCTGCCGCGGCTGCTGGGGCTGGCGCGGAGCCGCTGAAGCCCGGCAGAGGGGCTCGCCGGCTCTCGCACGCAGCGGCGGCGGCGGAGCGCGTCGCGTCGAGCGGAGCGAGCGGGGAGGAGGAGGAGGAGAAGGCGGAGGAGGAGGAGGAGGAGGAGGAAGGGGAGGGGGGCACCTTCTCGGAGAGGATGCCCGGAGCGGCTGCAGGGACGGCGGCTACAGGAGCAGGCTCGTCAGGAGCAGTAGCAGCGGGGATGCTCCCAGCTCAGGAGGCAGCCAAGATCTACCACACCAACTACGTGCGGAACTCGCGGGCCATCGGCGTGCTCTGGGCCATCTTCACCATCTGCTTTGCCATCGTCAACGTGGTGTGCTTCATCCAGCCGTACTGGATCGGGGACGGCGTGGATACCCCGCAGGCGGGCTACTTCGGGCTCTTCCACTACTGCATCGGCAACGGCTTCAGCCGGGAACTCACCTGCCGGGGCAGCTTCACGGACTTCTCCAGCCTGCCCTCGGGAGCCTTCAAAGCTGCGTCCTTCTTCATCGGGCTCTCGATGATGCTCATCATCGCCTGCATCGTCTGCTTCATCCTTTTCTTCTTCTGCAACACAGCCACCGTCTACAAGATCTGTGCCTGGATGCAGCTGACCTCGGGTGAGTGAGTGGAGGCAGCGGCCCCGGTGCCGGGGGCTCCGCGCCGCCCAGTCCGGCACAGCCCGGCCCGGCCCGGGCACGGGCGGCTCGGGACAAACTTGCGGAGTCGGGGCCGCCCGGGGCGGGGAGGGGCGGGGGCGGGTGCCGGGGGCCGGGGCAGGCCGGGAGAGGATGCTCGGGGTGCCGCGACACATCGGCAGCGTCGCAGCGCGGTGCCCGTGCCTGCCCCGGGCCGCCCCGCTGCCCGACTGGGCGTGGGCCAAGGCGGGCTCAGCCCGCAGCTCTCCGGGGGCTGCCCGGGGATGCTGCCCGGTGTCGGTGCGGGAAGCGACCCGTGGGCAGCTCCAGCAGCTGCAGGGACAGCGGGAGGCAGAGGGTGGGTGTCCTCCGGCCCGTGGTCTGTTGTAAAGGTCAGGAGAAAATGGCAGTGGGGACAATTCGAGCTGGCCACGCTGGGTGAAGGCAGCTGCCCGCCTGTTGGAGCTTAGTCCCGCTCCCACAGTTCCACCTGGCCAAGGCAGAGCCCACTTCACTCCGTGGGAGGGGTTGGCGAGGTCTTTTGCTGGTGAACTGGAAGGGCAGGTGAGGTCGTTGGATGTGGCATGCATGAGTTTTGGTTGGGGTCTGTTTCACTTGTCCACAAGGTTTATTTTCCACGATATGTTAGGAGTGTAAAGAAAAATATTTCAGTTGCTGATTTTCTTTCAGAATATCTGACTTCATTTTACTTTCCCTATCACATTCTGTGTGTCCCTGGGGAAAGTGTGTGGTAGGAAAGAGGGAAAACACCAGGACATCCCTTTCTGCATTTCCAGCACAGCTTTACCTCTGAGTTAGTGGAGAACTGGTTATTTGTGCGCAGCTGGGAGGGTCTGTAGAATTAAGAGAGTAATACATACAAGCAGTTTTAGCAAGACAGAAAATACTAATTCTTCAATCATTTGAGGGGAAAAGGGGCTAAAATCAAAGTGTACCTGTTACATGTCCTCATGGTAAAACCCTGAAATTGACATTTGGGAATAAGCAGGAAGAAGCTGTTAGGGAAACAGAGCAAAATATCACCAAAATGGGCTCACAAACACTTTTTTGGTCCCCTTAATTGACCTACATTTGTTTCAGTTTCTGAGCAAAAATTCTTTTGAGTTTTGTATTGAACATCTTCAGCATTATTTAATTTGCCATCTAGTCCATAAGACTTGGTGGAATTCTCTGGTTTGTATGAAACAGCTCTAACCTTTTCTCTCTCTGATGATGTTTTTCTGTGAGCTGCTATACATTTTTTTGCTGTTTCCTTCACCGAAGTTTCCTTGTAATTTCTTTCTGTATCACTTGGGGAGTGATCTGCAGTCACTCGAGGCTGGTTTTTTCCCAATTCCAGTGAGTTTAGTTTTGTGTTCATTATCT
This sequence comes from Passer domesticus, assembly GCF_036417665.1. NCBI lineage: Eukaryota > Metazoa > Chordata > Aves > Passeriformes > Passeridae > Passer > Passer domesticus. The sequence continues at coordinate 11,934,614 of NC_087478.1, forward strand.
CTGTACTGGAACCCCCTTTGATGCTGGTGGCTCCTCTGTCCATTCAGTAACATGCATTCTGATATGGTCTGGTCAATTGTACACAGTCATGTCACTTGGCTCTGGGCAGAGAAAACTGTTTCATCTTTGCACAACTGATGTCTCCTCTGCTCCATTAAGGACTTCTGCTTCCAGCTGTCTCCTCTTCTTATGGCTCTGCTGCTAAAAGGTTCCATGAATATTCACTATTTTGATGCATTTCAGCATGTTTTTTTCATGTCCAGTATGCAGGAGGGCAGCACAATTTCCAAATCCCTTGCACTTTCCAACATCAACATCTAGGTTTGCACTACTTCATGCCCGGAGGTGCTAGTGAAAGGCAGACAAAATGAATCTGATTCCTTTACTGTGTTTCTGTACAGGTGAATAATAATGTTCAGAAACCACCATTACGTGACTGATCTACTGGGCTCCAGTCTGTACCACACTGCATGTGTGCAGGTGTGACTTGAGATATGTTTTCAGGCAAAGCAACACAGAATTTTTGTCATCTCCAAAGCTGGGAGGTGCACTGCTGCCATTAAAAGTCAACAAAGGGAGCTTTATGTCAGCAGAAGAATCACTTCTCAGGCTGCTTCCCTCCAAAATTAACAAGGGAATACATGCATAGCCAAGTGGTTGTTTGCTGTCTTTCCCAATTTGTACAAGAACGCCCTGGAAGAACTAGAAAAATATTGGGTGTTGAAAGAACCTGACTTTATTGTTTGCTGAATGTTTTACCTTAATTCAGTATTTACCTCACTGTTCATTTCTGTATTACTTAAAAAGTTTCCTCAAAAACTACCAGAAAGTCCATATTGCTTTGGGTTGCATCCTTTGAAGAAAACAAAGGTGGTGGGATAGAAGGAAAACTTGGAGTAAAATGTGCAGGACAGGAGTGTTATAATGATGTTTTCTCTGAGCTATATGACCTACTTCTGTTATTAGTTTACTGTTTGGAGAGTATAAGTAATAGATAATACTAAGCCTAAAATGCTTTCCTCACAAAAAAAGAATATAGTAATGTAATTTACATATGCATATAGTTCTGTGTAGTAGAGGAACAAGACTGAATCTGAAGTAATGAAATAAAGAAGCATGTGAATATAATTTTGATTTTGCTTGCTATTGTGTACTTTCATAGTGTTAGCATTTGGTTAGATAATACAACACTTAAAATTGATGTAATTTAAATCTTGTTAGAATCAGGTTTCTGGCATTGGATCATGCTTGGTTTAGGATTGCAAATGAAAGCTTAGGAAGTGATTTCTTTAGAAGAAAGATTTGGATCACAGTCTGTCCTGCATGAGTCATTATAAATTGTCAGCATGATATAGCTCTTGTTTTGAAAAGGTGTTTATTAAGTAAGAAAAAGATAAACAGTATCTTGGCCACATACACTTGCAGTCTTTGTTGCTGCCTAATCATGTCTATGACTAGACAGGTCTATGACATGATAAAGAAGAAAAATCCTAAGAAAAAATGTATTTCCTGTGTGTATGTGAGTACAGCTTATATTAGATGGTCCTATGATTTAGCCATGGCTTAGATTGCCTCTTTTGTTGCATGTGCATAATGATATCAGGGTACACTTGATACTTTGAGAGCCAGTGTTGGCAGCCTGGTTCTCCATTCCCTGACCTCCTCTTCTGCAAGTGCAAAATCATAAGTACAAGCAGTATGCACTCACCTAATCTGAGCAGCTGCATGATCACAGACTCTTGAAATCATTAGGAATTAGGTATTACTGTTCTTTGTTGTTCTACACCTAATGTTTACAGGAAACCTCACAAATAAAGGTAACTCTTGAGATTTATTCCTTTATAGGTTAAATAAATTAAACACTTCCATTCTGTCATAGTGATTTTTTTTTCACTATATTTGTCATTACTTTTTTTCCTTTACTAGGATGTTTCAACTTATTAGAAAGAAAAACATAAGGAAAGCAGAAGAAAAGCACAGAAGTGTCCCATGGACAAGCAGGATGAAACCAATATATAGGTTTTTCAAGGGATGCCTAAGCCCATGCCCACAGTAAGAGGACCATTGAACAAAACATAAAAATTCTGTACTTTGGCAAAGCACAGTCCTGTGATCTTAGACAGTGGTCTGTAACAGGGGCCCACAACAGCATCAGAGCAGCTAAAGCTCATTTTGCCTTCCAAATTATTTGTTCTCAGCACTTTTACTCAGGGATTTCCTCAAATGGATCTTGGCATTTAAAAGCTCTTGCTGGGTTTTGTTTTTTGAGACTTTGGTCATATTTTGAACCTGTGTAAACTTTTAGCATTTGCAGTGCCCCAGACCAATACACCAGACCCCAGCTTTATACGTGTTGTGTGAAGATACAGTGGGTTTTGTGTTTTAAATCTTGTGCCTGGCCGTTTCATTTGATCCTCTCAGCTCATGCATTGGAAGAGGCTGGGAACAGGGAACTTGGAGACACATTCCCTGTCCTGGCTCTGATTACACCTTTGCTGTATCCCCTCAGTTACATGGTTTTGAGACCTTTGGCTCCTTAGTCAGTCCTTAGTTGTTGGGTTTTAGCGAACTTGTGATCATCCCAGCTGCCCTGCCCATAGCCATGTCCAGTCTACTCTTATCTTTTCAGAGTCTGTGGGACCAGACCTACACACAATATTCAAGACAGTCAAGCCAGCCATTCATACAGTGACTAAATATAATTCTCTCTTTCATTCTTTGTTCTTTTCCTAGTAATTAGTAATATTCATTTTTTCCCTGTTAGTGAACAGAGAGCTGATGTTTTCACAAAACTGCCTATTATAACCCCAAGATCTCAGTCCTGAAGTGGTAATAATCACCTTGGGGCACATAATTTTAGGTAGTTAAGTTTTTTCTCCCTTAAAGAAATTACTTCATATTTATCTACACTGACTTTAATTTGACTTTTTATTGCCTAGTCACTCAGTGTTGTAAAGTCTTTCTTCACAGCCAACCCTTATCATAGCTACCCTGAATGAGTATCAGCAGCTAACTTTGTCACTTCACCATTTATCCTGTTTTCCAGCTCATTTATAAATAAATGAGTAGCTCCCAAGTTCCAGCACAGATCCCTGCAGGATTCCACCACTGACCTCTCTCCACTTGAAAAATTGACAGTAGTGTCCTACCATCTGTTTCCAATTATTTATCCTTGCAAGGGCATTTATTTTTATCCTATGGGAGTCTAGGATTTTTAAGACTTATGAATGATAGATTCATCAATTGTCTTTTGGAAATCCAAGTAAATATTGTAAATTAAAATAATGGTACACACTAATTTTTACTTCTTTGGAGAACTCTAGCAGTTTTGTGAAAAATTACTTAAAATAGGTGTATTGGTCCTACCTTACTTCCTTTCGTCACACAAATATGTCATGTTTGTACACATGCTGACATACACTGGGTTTTTTTGTAGTTGTACTGATTTATGTCATACATGTGTTGGTCTGTCTGTCATTCCCCAGGTTTTCCCTGGACTTGTTTTAAACAGGTTTTAAAAATTAGTTTCCTATCACTCAACTGCCAGATCTTTGAGGCCAAAGCAGCCGTAATGAGGAGGTTATTACATGCCACAGTTAAAAGTTTTTTAAAACAGGGAACTGTTTCAGAATGAAAACGAGAAAGTCTTCATTGCAACAATGCTGTTTGCCTTTATGCTTGAAATCAGTCTGCAGGACCAGGTGACTTTTATGTAAGAGTCTTAAAAGGCTTGACCTTGATGCTCTTGGAGCCTTTGTTACTGCTGGTTGACAGATCTTGGTGCAGGGGTCAGTTCCAGAAGGCTAGGGAAAAAACCAGCCTTGCACCAGTGTTTGAACAGGGTGTCTCGTAGAGCCAGACAAGGATCTTGTTCATGGCCTCAGTATCCTTAAGAATTTTTTGAGAGAGTACTTTACATTTATGTCTCCTGAACTTTGCACGTAGCATAAGAATTATTTGTTTAATAAATGATAGTTATTTGTCTAATAAATTATAGTAAACATAGCCAATTGCATAGACTGATTTGGATGTCATAATAACATGGGCTTATTTCTACAACCTTTATTTTAATATACCAAATGCAGTGTAAGATTTCTAAGAACCAGAATAATGGAATCACAGAACCATAGGATGGTGTGGGTTGAAGGGACCTTAAAGATCATCCAGTTCCAACCCCCCTGCCATGAGCAGGGACTCCTTGCACTAGATCAGCTTGCTCAGAGCCCCCTTCAACCTGGCCTTGAACACTCCCAGGGAGGGAGCATCCAGAGCCTCCCTAGGCAGCCTGTTTCAGTGTTTCACCACCCTCATAGTAAAACATTTCTTCCCAATATCTAATCTAAACCTACTTCTTAGTTTTACTTTGAATCCATTTCCCCTTGTTCTGTCACTATGTTCCCTTGTAAATAGCTCCTTGCCGTCTTTCTTGTAGGCTCCCTTTAGCACTGGAAGTCCAAAATTAGGTCACCCCAAAGCCTTCCAGGCTGAACAATCCCAGTTCTCCAAACTTTTCCTTCATCTTTCCATCCCTCTAATCACCTTAATGGCCCTTCTCTGGACTTGCTCCAAAAGGTTCATGTCCTTCCTGTGCTGGGGACCCCAGAGCTGGCTGCAGCACCACAGGTGGGGTCTCAGCAGAGCAGAGGGACAGAATCCAATTTAGAGAGAAGGATGTTGTGGGGGACCACGTTAAACACTTCACAGAAGTCCAGGTAAGTGACACCCACAGCCCTTCCCTTGTTCACTGATGGAGTCACCCCGTCATAGAAGTCCACTGGGTTGGCCAGGCAGGGCTGGCACTTGGTGAAGCCATGGTGACTGTTCCAAATCACCTTCCCGTCCTTCATGTGCCTTGGCACAGCTTGTGGGAGGATCTGTTCCTTAATCTTCCCAGGCACAGAGGCTGACAGGTTGGTAGTTCACAGGGTCCTCCTTTCTACCCTTTTTTAAGATGGGTGCAATGTTTCCCATTTTCCAGTCCTCTGGGACTTTGTCTGACTCCTATGACTTTTCAGGTATCAGGGAGAGTGGCTTGGCAGCTACACCAGCCAATTCCCTCAGGACTCTGCCATGCATCCCATTAGTTCCCATGGACTCGTGTATGTTCAGGCTGGTGGTAATGAACCTGGTCTGTACTTGCAGTCAGAAGCATTTTGCACCCCCAGTCCCCATCCTGCAGTCCATGTGCTCAAGAGGTGTGGGAAGAAAGGCTATCATTGAAGGCTGAGGCAAACAAAAGTTGTTGAATACCTCAGCCTTCTCCTTGTCAATTGTTACCAGTTTTCCAGCATTTCTTAGCTGAGGCTACATCTTCTTTGACCTTTCTTTTCTGGTTAATACACCTGTAGAAGCACTTCTTGTTACTCTTTGCATCTTTTCCTAGGTTCAGTTCCCGCTTCAAAAAACGTAGGAGCCATCCTACCAATGGGAGAATTATGAAAGTGTGTTATTTAGAAGAAATAATTATTTAGAAGAGAAAACAGTTATTTAGAAGAGAAATTACAGACTGTGTAGATGGACATCTGCATGTGAACACTTACTGCAGTGAACAAGTCCAGTCTTGTCCCTAAATGTGTATGCAAAAAATGGACTCCTTTGCCTGCAGTGGTTCCCATGCCTGTTCTGTCTAGGTCAAATATCTTTCAAGACACCCTTTCAAGTATAAAGTAGAAAGGATCTCAGAAGTGATTTAAATAAATGAAAGAAGAAAAGCTAAAAGGATGAATTTTCTTGCTATTCAAAAGAAGATTAAAAATTGACAGATGATGGCATATGAGGACCTACAGGGGAAGATTTCAAGTCATGCTGTGCTCCTTAGCTTGACAAATACTGTGTTTGGAAGCTGATGTTACACAAAAATGCATAAGCCATGAGGTATGTACATTTGTAAACTTTTAAGTTGCATTTTTCATTTGTTAATTGTCTTTGCTAACTCACCAGAAGCAAAGGACCTTACCAACAATGCTGTCAGCTTTTGTTGCCACTACGTACCCTCCACATGTAAATTGGGGAGGCACATGGGAGGCAAAAGGGAGAGGAAGACAAGTCCAGGCAGGAAGACAAGTCCAGGAATATTGATCAGGTTTTTGAGTTTGACGTTCATCACTGATGTTAATTTTAATAAAAGTGTTTAACGCTCCCATGGCACCTGCAGGGTGAGGTGACTGAAGTTATTCAGTGATCTCTGAACAGTAGTGGATGTTTGACCATCAGGGAGAAAATTCTGAAAAATCAGGGTTCTTGAAGGCTCTGATCATGTTATGATGAGTATTGACTCTGCATTTTGGGGACATGGGGTGCTGGAGCTGTGCAGGCAGGGAGGGAGCAGGGAAAGAGCCAAGTGCTCTCCTGGCCCACAAATGGACTGTCTCATCAAGCCTACAAGGACATCTAATTCAAGTGGGTCTGGTACATGTGCTTCTTTTTCCCAGAGGAGAAATCATGCTGCCAGTTTGATTTTCTGTACATTCAGCTCCAGAGGAAAGTTTCCCAATGGGTTTAAAAGAGATCCCTAGAACCTCCTTCATCCTTGCCTAGGAATGCCCCATGGCGGCCTGTGCGCTGCTGCTGTCACACTGGCTGTGATGAGTGTTGCCACTGGGAACTGCTTGTGTCCTAGTGTGAGTCAGAAGGTTAGTTGGGAAGGCTGTGAAAATTACCTGAAGGTTTTAGTGGGTAGTTTTGGGTGAAGTCACTGATGGGGCTGTGCAGCTTTTTTGGTTTCATTACACTGAAGTAAACATTTTCATATACTTCATGTTTGGCTAAAAACATGAAAATAAAAGATGTATCACATGAACAGTGGAAATGAGGGAGAAATGCTGTGCCCAGTGTCCCATCTCTAAGTAAGTAATTTCTTCCCCCAAATACCCTTTGCCCACAGTACCAAAAGTTCTCTTGTGCATCCCATGACGTTGTGCCTTTGGTGGCTAAACTCTCCATCTCCTCACAAGCTCCCAATCTCTCTCATTGACAAAGGCACAGCATGTGCTATACCTGGCAGAAAGCTATTTGCCTTTTGGTTAGATGTCCTCAAGTTGCCATCTAGATTTGTTAAAGGATAAACTATCCCTGTCTTTCCACTGGTGGGAAATTGGGATTTTTTATCTGCTTCCAGCTTTTTCACAAAACTTGCAAGAATTTAGTGTTTTGAAGGCTTGTAGCATCAGTCAAATTTGGTTAAAATTGGTCATCAGGCTCAAAATCACACAGACACATCTGTCTTGATCCCAGAGGGAACTTGTCTAAAATGTATCATGTAAGAAGTGAATATCTTTTATTTGTATGAGTGATTTGAGATTTTGGTAGCAAGACTTGTTTTTTGAAGGATAAAGGTGTTTAGGGAATGGAGAAGAGATATTTTCTTTTGGTTTAGAGTGTAATAAAAATTTCAGCGTCTTATAACTCTCCCAATTGCCTTTTATGAACATCCTGGGGGCTGTGGTCCACTGTTTGAAAAACAGTAAGATAACAGAATAGTAAGATATAAAAGGAAATGCATAAACTTATCCAGGCTATTTGAGGATGAATACCATTTCACTGGGAAAAAGTGTATGTGTGAGGGAAGAAAGAAGGGGAGAAAGAAACTGGGAAAGAGTTTAAAAGAGGAGAATATTACCTATTGAAATGTGGGGAGCTGAGAACTTAGATATGGTTAGGAAAGAGAAATGGGAGTGGGGTTTTGGAAAGAGACTGGTGTCAGAGCAGCTCTATTTTCTTGCTGCAGGAGCATCTCTGGCATAGAATACAGCTGCTGTCGAGTTCTTTCAGGGATTCCTTCTAAAAGTTTAATGAAGAAAATTGCTATATGCCAAAATGAAATCAAGAAGAGGGAAACATACAGATATTATCAGCAGTAAAAAGGCATGGAAGAAAAGAAGGCCAGATTTCAAACATGAAGGTTATTTTACCTTTCGTGAAGACAGCCTTTTTAGCACTGTGGTATAAACAGCATTAGCTTTGATCTTGCAAACATAAAGACAGCAAACATATCAGAACAGAAGATCTGTGGTATGATCAGGTTGTGTGGACTCAATATTTGAAAACTAACAAGATCCAGCTGTGAGGAATGGGAGGGTCACAATATTGAGGCATTACAAAGGAAAATATAAAAACATTTTTGCTCAAAAATGGTGAAAGAAAAAAAAAAACATGAACAAGGCTATAGCCTGGAAAATCTGCAGAATTCGATAACATTGGTTGCTATCAGCATTGTTAAAAATGCAGTGGCAGCAGCATGACAGTGAATAGCCAGATTATGCATTACTGTGTGGAACAGTGTGCAGCTCCCAATTACTAAGAGAGAATTATGGCTAGAATCCTTAAAAAAGGCAATATAATAGACTTCAAGATCTGTCTATTCTAAGAAAGATATTATCCATCTTCACATTGGCATTCAGAGATGCAGAAGACTTGAAACAAGCTGGCCTTAGAATAAGAAGGTCATGCTTACCAGGGGAAAAGGTTCTTCTATTTTCTCCTTGAGAAGCCAGATGCAAATTTATGAATTTCATTGATTTTAAAAGGTAGCTGATGGCGTCTGTGGAGAGCCTCTTTGACACAAGCACATCATGTGCTATTTCAGAGAATATTATTCAATCAAGTAATTGAGAGTGCATCAGAAGGAGAAAGCTATGGAATAAACGGTTTGAAATAAATTATTACAAACAGTTGATGAGTTGTCACGCATTCCACTTTCTTTATTTTTCTGGTTATATTTCCAAAGGAAAAGTTCATCGAGAAGAAAACTAGACATGCTGTACTTGCAAGGTCAAAGGCAGATATTCCGAGTTCAGAGGTTCAGAAAACACTATTTTTGAAACCTTGGGAGGTTCTTTTGTTTACTTCAAGAAGTCAAAAGTCAAGTGCTTTACTTTGCAGAAGTTTACTGAATAAGGTGAGTGAGTGATCTCATGCAATTACCATAGCCAGAAGTTGTCTTGTCCTGCTGTGCTAGACTGTACCTCTGTCCTGCTGTAGGTTATTGGTCATGGTGAGCCTTGTGTGCAGCAGAAGTGTGAATAAAATAGGGCACGGTCCCTTAAGATCAGGGAAGATCTTAGCAGTGTCTCTCCTTCCAGTCTGACCCTTTGCCTGTTCCTGTGGGATAACAGGCTTCTGCAGTGGCTGTGGAAAGTGAATGCTTCTCAGCTCCATGGAATTTCTTGATGGGATAAGAGCCTTGGAGGAGGTTATTTTGCCCAGATGTAACAGCTTGTAAGCATGAAACACTGACATAAGTGATCCTGTGCCTCTTGGAGAGACATTTCTGTACTGACCCATCTCAGCTTGCCAGGGCCCTACACAGAGATGTGGTTCTGAGCCTGTACCCACAAATGAGGCAGGTACAGAGTCCCTCTGCTGCAGAGTCAGCTGCCACTCTGGCCAGTGTCCACACTATTACATTTCTTACCTTCTAAAACTGGGTCACTAGAAGCATTCTGTTGGGAACCATTCCTGGCATGTCCTAACTTGCAAACTGTGCCCTGGCAATATTTTGGAAGATTGTTAGATGGAACAGACTACAAACACTCCTGTGACACATGCTGAGGGACAATTCTAACAATTTAATAGCGTCAAGTTTCAGTGCCTGGGAATGCTCCATGGTACTGCTTCATTTATCTCTGTAGACATAACCAATATGCAGCCAAGTCTCAAAATGAGGAGCTCAAGAATTAACTGTGCAGGAAAGTTAAGGTAACATGGAATTTTTTCCTTTAATTTGAACAAATTTATAGCTGTGACTTAGTGCCATAGTAAAAATTTCTGATTTATTTTGTTTAAATTGTCAACAAATAATCTCTGGATTAAAATTTTCTGTGAAATGTAGTTGTGTTTGAAACTAGACTTAGTATTCACCTTGAAAAAGACAGATGTTTGTAACCTTTGGCAAGAGGAAGAAGTGATCAAAAATGTAGAACAAACCATAAAAAAGGGTTTTCACTTAGAGACAGTTGAAGAATGTTACCCATGAGCCTAAAAATCGTAAATGAGACTTCTCTCTGATGTAGACTGTTTCAAAATCAGATTTCCCACAGGTATCTTCAGCTTGGCTAATGCATCTTTGAACACTATAAAACTGTTCTGCACTGAGTGCATACACTTAAGGGACATTCAGTGTAATTTCACAAAGAGTTAATTCCAAGTTTTAAGATTAATTTAATGGGAGAAGTATTAGACTTTCCATGAAAATAAAATTATTCATACTTGTAGCTTTACATTCCTCTGAAGAAAGTTAATTATTACTTGGTTGCTGTATCTTAGTATTTAGCCTTCCTATTACTGGTGAAGTTATATTAGACCATCATTAAAATAAAAAGGTTGAAATTGCAATGCATGGTCATTACACTAGAAAAATATAGCCCCAAACACTCCAAACATGCAGATGTCGTGCCAGCCGCAGTCATTTGTGCTCAGCTCCTGTCAGGCATTTGTATTTGGTCGGATTCCTCTGTTGGTGTGGCAGCACCACGTTAGTGTGGCTCAGCAGCAGCCACAGGTGACACTCGGCCATTTGTCAGCCTTGAGGAGGGAGGGGACAGTGCTGGCACTGGGAAAGGCTGTGCAGCTCAGGGTGGGTAACAGTGGAGACCCTCACAGGCCATCAGGTCACAGTCCTGAGTGACCTGCTCCCTGCTGGAGTGGGGAGGTTGGCCCAGATGGACCCCCAGTGGTGCCTTCCAGCATCACCCCGTCTGTGGTTCTGTGAGGCAGAGGGGATGGCAATGTGCTGCTGCTCTGGACAGGACACACGTGGCCCTGGCACATTCTTTGTGAAGTATTTCCAGCTGATTCAGGGCAATGCTGACAAAATTAAGGATGCATTGCGATATTGCCTGTGGGATTCTGGACGCTGATGTGCAGTTCTGAATGAGTAGCTTCAAAAAGGAGAACCAGTGAGTGGTAACATGTCTTGAAAAAAGAAAATTAGGAAAGCTTGGTTAGTTTAATGTGGAAAGAGGAACGTTGATAAGACGTCTGTCCTGACTAAAAACACCTGGAACAGATAAGAACAAGAGGAAAATGAAAGAACTGTTTGTCACTGATTTTTCTTTGACTCAATTTGATTTCCTAAACTTTTTCCAAAGGTGGTACTACATGTCATGTAGCATGGTTAGAACAAATCACAGCCTGTTGGCCTACTTTGCTATTGCTATTTGCTCTTTGGTATTTTCTAAAAATCTCAGAAGTAGTTTATGAACCTTCTGGAATGCATGGACTGTAGAGTGAAAACTAATGGTTCTAAACTCATGGCTAACTGTGATACAAGAAGAAATGGATATTATCTGGATATAAATCACTTCAGGCTGAAAATTAAAAGGTGGTTTCTATTAGAGCAGAAAGGTTCTACAGCAATTTTCTGAAGGAAGGAGATTTGGTAAAATACTGATCTGTGTACAAGAAACAGATGAATATCTGAAAGGCATTACAAAATGCAGTGTTTGTAACAGTGTGTCTTCTTCCTCTCTCATTTCTGAAAACAAACTCATCTGGGTGAATGTTCTTTTCTATGCTACTCCCATTTGTTCTGGTTTTTTAAGTAGTATCACTTCTATCTCTGTGACTTCCAGGATTAAAAATAGACAGGGACCAAGATCTGTAAATCTCTTAAGTGAGGCTCATTCCTACCTGGCATTCTGATCAAACAGGCAAGGGATTTCCTTAAATTCCCAGCAAAACTGTAAAACTTTGGCAACGTCAGCAGTTGCACTGGTGCAGCAGTTGCAGTGTGTCAGGACACAGTGCTTCATATTTTCTCTTTGCCTTCAGCATTTTCATGCAACTTGGATACTAGATTCCCTTAAGAAAGTAATGGTTATATTGTCTAAGTGCTGGTGTTTAAAAGTGGAAGCAATCAAAAAACCAAATATTTAAAATATTCTAAAATATCAAGGTTTCAGGAAAGCAATTTTACAAATCATCAGTTCTATGAATAACCGGAGATGTAATTTTTCCTAGGATGTTTCCTGGAGAAGTTGTCCCTTGTTAGTTTCTCATGCACCTAATTGTTTTGTGTTGCCATGCTGTTACATAAATAGTTAAGAAACTCCTAAAATCTCTTCATCTTTTTGATACACAGCTGCATGTATCATGTTTTGGGTGAACAGGTTGGTGTCAAGTGTGTTGGGTGTTGAAAGGGACTCTCTGAGTGGTCCTTGCTCACACAGGATGGGTAGCAGGGCAGCACTGAGTTCCCTCTCTGTCCTTGCTGCCTCTTTTCCTGCCTCCTGCAGCAGTTTCAGAGAGGGAGAGAGAGGAGGGAGCACTTTTTCAGCTGGATAAACAAGTGTTCAGTCCATCAAATAACTGTATTTAAGGCAGAGCCTGAGCTCCCAGTGAAACACTGTGGATGGTGTACATGTCTGTGAAAGCTCTTGCATCCAGTATGGATACTCACAAAATCCTGTTCAGGATTTTGTACCCTTGGAGGGACAGATCTGCAGATACAAGGGTCTGGGTTTAAATTTAGTCTTACTGAATCAGGGAGTTTATGTTTGAACCTGAGATGGTATATATAAACTGAGTGTTAAACATATCAAACAGCATTTCTTTTTAGCTGTATGGTACCGTGGAGGAATTGTGCCAAGGCAAAAGTGAGGCGGTCTGTGAAATTGTTAATGCATTTTTGTTTCTTCACAAGAGATGTATTTTCTTTTATTCCCTGGGGCTGTTTTTCCCCAAATCAAGTCTGGACCAAATGCAAATCACACTTGTACAGACAGCTCCATTTTACTTTGCACTTCATCAGGTGATGGGTAAGCACAGATTCAAGAGCAGGGATGTGCCAGAGAATGTGCAATGAAACACTCAGCTACACACATCTGGCTTAGCCTGTCAGACTGCAGTAGGGTGGAAGGACCAACAGCCTTGGCAGACCTAACCTGGCTGTGGCTGGGCCAGTCCAGTGTTTCTGCAGTACATCCAGAAGCAGTCAGGCCCCTGGGATATGATGTCAGTCTGTGGTAGCCAAGCCATCAAGCAGTTGCCTGGATCCAATTTTCTGGGCTTAAAATGCCTAGGGGATCCTGTCTGACCTCTGACTTCTATTTCAGCAGGACACAGGTCTTCTGCAGGTTCTATGTCATCTACACAAGATGTCTCACAAACAGGAGAACAGCTCAAGTGATTAGGCACCAGCCTGCTGGCAAAGTGAATCAAGCCCTGGTTCTACTCTCAACTTGCCTGTATAACTTTCACTTGGGTTTTGCCAGTGTAGAGCTGAATCCTGCCCTCTGGTTATGCTTGCTTGTGTCTCGAATTTATGAAGCTGAGTGTAGGGAGGATTGTTTCTGATTAGCAATATTCTGTCAATCACAGTTCCTTCTTAATGTGCTTTTGCCTGGGATTAAAATAAAGCCACAGTGTCATGAATACAGGTATCAGAAAATGATAAAGGAATTTGAATTACCTGATTCTAAAGGAGATTAGTGGATGGTGTATGAAGAGCTGCAAAATACGTATTGGCAATTGCTAAAGAAAGCTGTTGTTATTTATTGCTTCCATTTATCATTGTACTAAAAGTCAGGTTCTAATCATTTAAGTAAATACCTCAGTTCTGCTGAGCTTCAGTGATGCCTGGCAGAGAGGAACAAGTGAATGTGCACCTAACATCAATTTCTGGAAAATCTGAATGGTCTAAAATGAAATCACATTAGTATTTCTTTATGTCAGTTCTCCAGTACCTTAGTTTTTGATGTTGTATCCTCAACAGGCATTGTGATAGGTCATTAATTTATATGTGGATTTAGCCAATTGAAAATAGGGGCAAGGAAAGTCATTGTAAATGAATGCCCATTCTTTTGCTCTGTAAAATAATGTATTTAAATTGTGAATTCTCAAGTTCTCCTGGAGTACATTATGGTATTATTGTGCTGGTCTAGAATCTGTTATTGTCAGTGAAAAGCTGGTTGTTTCAACAGAATACATCAGCTGAGCAAAGGATTTATAAGCACATGCTTTGATGGACTGGAAAGGTGTTTTGAGTGTTCGGCTTAATTGAAATCTGAAAAATATGCCCACCCATCTGAGGTTTTGGAAGTCAATCAAATATTTCCTGTATTCACTTTTACATTATTTATACAAATACATGCATTATAATAAATAATAGGGTAGCAGATCCCTACCAGAAAATTTAGGAGTTGACTTCTAAGAACCTTTCAGCAGTCCTGACTTGGTACTGAGAAATCTTACTCTTGAAAATAATCCTATTGTGTCTATGTCATTCAGTATTAGAGGAGCTATTAATTCTTATATTAGACTTAGTTAAGGCTTCCAAAGAGGAATGGCTATATGTTTGGTACATAACATTCTGCTAGCATGGAGCCACATTAGGATGCAGTGAGAGACAGTGAGGTGGGAGTTATGTGTTTTGCTACTGCAGAGCTTAGTAGCAGTTTTAAGTTAGCATAAGTGAAATTAATTCATTATCTCATGGCTAGTGTACCAAATTGTCATGTGCTGTAAAATGTATAAGCACATAGTATATAGAAAGGTCTACAGCAAGAATTGCCCTAACAGTTGATTGGAGAGTTGTAAAATTAAGTATAGTATCACTCCTTAAGAAGTAGAGTGTACTCTAAGTATTGGGTGAGTGCAGTGTGAGTCAGTCCCCTGAAGAGCAGGATCCAATTGCTGTCTCTCAATGTAATCAAAGACCACAGGAGTGAAAGTGAAGTATTTGTGCAATTAAGATTATGAAGATAAACTGCTGCCTAAGTAACTAGCCAGGCACTGTCAAGAATGCATTTATATTTCTTGCTAACCTAAATAATTTAAGTAACAATAAGTTTCCAAACTTCACAGTTATCCAAAAAAAAATGAGACCTTACATTGAGGTTACTTCCTTCTGTCTCTCCCTCTCTCCTTCCCTCTCTTTCCAGTGTGACCTGTGTTCCCACAGAACAATGTTCCTACGGAGAAGGGAAGTCCCTCTGGAGCAGGGACTGGATTTGATTTGGTGTTTGAACAGAGCTCAGCATAAGCTGAATCCTGATTGTGGCCTCCAGCTTTGACTGCCGTGCAAATTGCAGTAGAAATAATAATTATTGTTTGAATTGTATCTGAGTGGTGTGAGTAGCATAAGCTTGATGAGCTACCCAATTTGCAACAATAGTAACTATGTACTGAGCAGAGCCTGCTGTGCGACCTTGGGGAAGTCATTTCACCTCTCTGGGCTTTCCTGGCTATAAAATGAGACCAAGATAATTTCTTTAAAAATGCTCTACAGGCATGAACAGTTATTACTGCAAATAACTGATTGCATGCTGATTCTGGTCTGCTTTGTGCAATGTGACCCCTTGCCCTCAGAGAAATTCAGAGATCTCTAGGCCATCTTAGAAGTAGACAGTGTAAACAAGGAAAAATGTTAATTACCTAAAAAAGGAAAAGGCAAAATTAAACATATTTGTGGATGTACATCACTGTGAGCAACCATCTGCAGAATGATAAATAGTGGCATACATACATAAACACACTGCGTTGTCATTCCAAACAGCATATTCTGTGTGTTTATCTCTGCATTAATGAGGTACTTGGCTTGCCTTTGACATCTGTCACTTTGCAGTCATGGCAGTGCAGATCTGAATTTGAGAACAAAATTCATGGGTGCTTATTTTAGCTTTTTATTCCATGTACTGGAAGTACTAGTGGTGAAACACATTTGGCCAAACCATGTTTTTCCCTTGGACCGCAAGACCAGGATGAGTGTATAACATAACAAGATGACATAGCTTGAAATGCATCAGTTCAGGAACCCAAACAGGTACCGAGGCTGTCATCATCATGGGCAGCTTCAGAGACTGCTTCCATACAGGGAGGAATGACTGACAGATAAGCAAGGTTTAGCTAATCCTATTTATTTGGTCACTTCATCATTCAGCCAAGTGTTACACTTCCTTTTTGACTTGCTTTTTCTTTCAGAAAACAACTGCAGCAAAGCCAGATATGTAGCTCATGGCTCATTTACTCACAGTGCCAGCGAGTGTCTCTACAGTGATTCTCTTTTCAACATACATGAGTGACAGATTGTTCAGACCACTGGTTCTCAGCATCCCCAGCATACTGGTGTTCTGCAGGGTGTTCTGCTGGCAAGAATTGCTGCAGGGAACAGATGTACACTTGATACACGAGGAGTTACCAAAGACAGTCGAGCCTCATCCTGGGACCTTGCCGACGAGTGCACTAGCTTTAAATTCACACCAGATTTAGCATTCCACTTTTTCCTTCTTCCTATGCATGATCTGGTTGTTCAGCTGTGGCTGTTTTGAGTGCATAGGTGAGGGAATGCAGGAAAGATAACATGCATAGAGAGGAGGATCTGAGTGACAGAGGAACAGCAGCCAACACTGATTTTCTGCAGCTGAGTGAAGAGAGGCAACCTCACCTTGATCAGAAGGACCAAATCTTAGAGACTTTCAGTGGTCTGCACCATGAAGCAGAATTTAGTTTTTCTCAATAAGGAAGGATAGCTTTCTCCTTCTTCACCATTGGCTCCACTTAGAGAGGTATTTCCCATACAAATATATTTACTCTTTTTGAAAACAGTCTGTGAAGCTGTGCTAATTCTCACACAAGGCATGCTGGTGAGAAAGTACAGGTAGCACAGAATTACAGGAATGGATAAATAAGCACTTTTTGTGTGGTCATGCTTGATGGCTGCCCAAGTGAGTTCTACTCCAAAATTTTAAAAGATGGGTAGTCATTTTGCTAGATTCCTGTTGTCTGAAAAATAGAGAACCTCTGAATTGTCTCTGAGAAATTCTCAAAGGCTGCTCGTGCTATGTATGCTCTGGTTATCACTTGCAGCTCTGGCAAAAGAAATTATGTGAGCCTGGAAATAAAGGGATAATAGTGAAACTCCAGGTAAATAATCCTTGTTATTTTACTACAAGTATATCTGTTTCTTCTCTAATGCAAATACCCATCTGGGAAGAGTTTCCTTCCAAAAAGCTTGAAAGTAATAAGAAGATAACAGTTTTCACCCAAGGCTAGTAACGTGGCAAAGATCTGGATACTGTTCCTGAGCTGTGAGTGCTACCTGCAGAGATGGTGGATGGATAATTTCAATCAGAAGCACTTTGAAAAATCTGACATGGGGCACTGTTCCAGGAAAGCAGTGCCAAGGATAATTTTATTCTTCAGTGAGTTTTTGGGTGGTACTTACCTTATGCACTGAGAACCTTTTATGGGTTATTTCTTGAGCCACATTTTGCCAATGAAACTTCTGCTCCACAGCCAGAGAACACTTCTGTCTGGGGGAAAAAATCCATAGTGTTGGCAGCAGATTTTATGACATATTGGGTGATGTCATTAAGGGAGCTGTTAGCAATCTGTCATTTACAGAGCAGCTTCAACTAGTCCAACGTAAGGGAAGTGATTTAATTCCATGTCTGCTTGGATTTCTCCTATATAATCAGTGGCGACTCAGGAGAGTTAGGAGGCACAGCATGATCCTCTCCTGATTACTTTGCTGTCATTTCCGATTTATGGCCTAAAATACAAGAGAATAAAGTCTTCATGCCCAGAGGGGCTCATGAGGGGTTGGCACAGGGGCTCCCCCAAATCTTTTAGCTGTGGTGGCTGCAGAGGCAGAGCACTCTCGTGCAAGGACTAAGTAGAGTCTGTAGCTTCTGACTCAGGTTATGCAAACGTGGCTGCTGACAAATGGCAGGGGGAAGGGACCTCTGCAGGAGTGTCCACAGAGGCACATGAAGCTTTTCCTGATGAAAGGCAGCACATTAACCAGGCTTGTACCCATCCCCTGAAGCTTGTTGTGGCTGTTGCAGCCTTCATTTCACCTGCAGGTAGTTTGATCCTGTCTCCCACGAGTTTTCCCATGAAGGGGAATGGATGTCCCACAAGGAGGACAACTAACTAGAAACGGAAACAGGGCATGTTTTTATGCTGCCTCTTTGAAAGCTCCTCAGGTCTTCAGTGTAATATTCTATTTCTTTTGGATATTTCTGGTTTGGGTCCAAGAGGAGAACAGCAGAAAATTGTCCTAAATTGTGCTTTGGACAAGCTGCATAGCACATCTAACATCCTCCTGCTTTTCTTGTAGGACACAGGAAGCTGGCTTGGGAGTGCCATCATCAGGAACCAGGCTGGTCCTCCTGCCTGTCACTGCAGGGTGCAGAGCAGGGTGCTGTGATGCACCACCTTTTGTTGCTCCAGTTTGTTGCCAAAAGACATGGAAAGCAGAAGCACAGGTTGCTTCAGAAAATAATTAGACAATTAAGAGAGAAGAGATGCAGTAATGGCTGTTACTGGTCTGCACGTTTGTCACAGCTGGGCAGACTGGTGGGAGTAAGGATGGTGTGATTGGGGAAAACCAAATTCATCTTGCTTCTAAATGTCTGACATTGTCTGCTGTTGAAAATGTCATTCCAGGCTAGATGAACGTTTGTTCCCACCAAGTATATCCAGTGTTGTGTATTAGTTGCTCCTCTGCAGGTAGGTTTAAGAGAGATTGTTTGTTCTTTCTGTGGGCAATGACATATTCCAACATTAAGTGCCAGTCAGAGGATTGCCTGATCATCAGCATCCTGGTTTGAATTTTGAAAATGCTTTGGGAGACTTTTTCTCTTCATAAAATGAATTCATGGATCTATGGAGTTCAATGCCAGACAGGTCCATTAGTCAGCTTTACTGGGTAGCACACACCATGGAGTTTTACCAAGCTGCTGCTGTACAGAGCAGTATGCTAATACTGCTTCCTTTACTCTGTAGGAGCTATAACAAGGTGCAGAGAGTGCTTGCTGCCAGAGTCAGGATCATTCTTTTCCCCTCCCAGGAGGTGGCTACTGAGTTTATTTTCTTCAGATATCCTACAATCTAAAAAATACTGTTGTGGCTGACAAAGAGCATAACATCTGTGAATGAGAAAGGGCCCTAAAGTAGGAGCAGTGTCTCATAATACATACTTAGCATTTACATAGTGGCTTTCAGCCAACTGTTTCAAAATATTTCTTGCTTATGGATAGACATATCCCATTTCCCAGGTTTTAACGACCAAAGGCAAAGTGCTTTGCTGTCTGCCAGTTTTTCTGTTACATCAGTAGCAGAGCCCAGAATAGAACCCAGCCTCTTCCTCTGCTCTGTTGTTGTCTGGGTCTGTTCAGACTGGTGGGATTCAGGCACAGCCTGTTACAGGGCTGGTGGCTGCACAAGTGGCTGAGCTGGGGAGGAACACAGGACCACAGTGCTATGGCAGATGGCACTTCTGACAGGCAGCTGCTGTCCTCGCAGTCCTGGGAGGTGGTGGGAATGGTGTGGTAAGGATGAGAGGTCAGAGGTGAGAATCCTGAGGTCTGAACATACTTTACATAGTGGGAATCAAAATTGGCAGCAATGTAGATTCAGATGAAACTGTTGATAATACTTGAATTCTCAAATTTTATTGTAAACTAACCATGAGTCAACTAACCACAAGTAGTCATAAGCCAATACCCTTTAGAATCAAAACTGCTCATGAAAGTGCAGTGTCACAAAACCCAAGTACATTTTGGAAGGAATTGCCATTTAGAGTCACATCGGATTCAGATTCTCATCTCCAGAATTTGGTGTAGAACTCTGAAGGTTAGTGTGACATTTTTTGTGTTCACACAGATCTCCAAGAACTGTCTCTAAAAAAATCACAAAATTTCTGAGATACTTGGTGAAAGTCTGAGGGTGAGCAAAAATGGGGAAAAAATAAAATTACCTCAGAAACTGCAGCCTGAGATTCAGTGGTAAAAAATTCCAAATGTATGTTTTTTAGGATAAAAGAGTAGTCTTTAACCTAGTAGGAAAACCAGCTAGTGAGACAAAAATTTAGAAATCTGGGTAAAAAGGCAGGGCTGAATGATGATCCTATTTTAAAAAAAGCTTTATGTAAAGGACAGAAAAACAGCAGAAATGGTAAATAAGTCTACAAGAAAATGTATGACAGTAAGTGCTAGCATGCAGAGAAGTGTTAGAAATTGGAAAAATACCTGAGAGATAAATTTGTCTATGCAGTCATTGTCTATAAAAGCAAAGTTTAATAAAAAAATCAATACTTGTAGGTTTTTTGAATGTTAATTGTATAATTTCTAATAAGCTACAAGGCTTACATCCTTATCACAAAATTCCTCTAAGCAGGAATTAAGAAAAAAAACAGAATGAGATTTTCAGTTTCCAAAAATAGATTGCCAAGAGCAGAGGTTTCTTCTCCTTCTGATTGCAAGAGAATCACTCTGCAATGTTTTACCAAAGAACAAGTAGTACTGAGTAAAAGAATAATTGAAAAGTGATTTTTCACGGATTTTCTACCTTTCTATTCTCTCTGGTGGATTTTGTTGTGCTGTCTAGATGAAATATTCACAATGGCACTGACCCCTTCCCTTGTGCAATTTGTCCAGTGTTTGCTTGGAGATGTTCAGAAGTAGTGGAGCAGAAAATCCCTTGCTACAGACAGCATTTGCTGGGGATTACTCTCCACACTGGTATATGTTGAAGGAGATTCACTGGGCAAAATGATGAAATGGCTGCATGGCTTCAAGACTAGAAATATTTTTTGAGTGTGATCCAGCCTGGAAAGCTGTGTTCTTTTCTCTCCTTTTTGAAAGGGGTAAAAATACTGAAAATGCTGAGCAGTTATTTGAAATATGTATATCTGAGCTTCAGCTTAATGTGAGAGGTGAAGACAGAGCTGCCTCTTCTTTTCAGTTCCTAGGAAGAGTACTCTTGGGGTGGACTGGGGCTCCTCATTTCCTGAAATAATGCTGAGTATTTGCTGTTGTGCTGCACTTGTCCATACTGATTCCACAGCATTGCACTGTGAAGGGCACTCTAAAGCATGGGGCTTAAGTCTCAGATAATTGAACAATCAGGATAAGTGTACACAGAAATACACGTGTGTCCTGCAGAGTGACCAAGGGATTTGTGTTCTCTCTTTTGCTAATTGGTCAATTTTCTCAGAACTCAGACTTGGGAACTCATCAGAGTAGTGACTCCTGGCTTCTGAGCAGACTGTGCTTCTCTTTGGGTATTCAGAGTCACTCAGAACAATTAATAACTTACCAATTTCTGCCCCACAGCCTGTCTCCATTGTCACCTTTGTTGTCACCTTCTGCTCATTACAGACAGCTAAGAATGGCTGACAGCAGAGCAGGTGCAACTTACAGCATGAATACACCTTTGGCTGCTCTGTTCTGTGTGTCAGATATGTTGCAGTGGCCACCTGGCTCCAGTGCTGGTGTTTTGGGACCTGGAAACATCAGAGAATTATCTCTTCCAGCCTAAGTAGATGTGTCAGAGAAGCAGAGAGGACAGCATCTCATGTCCTGCTTCCTGCTTGAACTCCTCCTGTGTTTCCTAGGTGTCTCATGCCATTTTTATTTCTCTGTAAAATCCTTCCCAAAAAGTCTCATCTCTTTTTGACTTTTTTTTCTGGCAGTTGATGAAAATGGTTTGTGGCAAACACCCAAGAGGACAAGTCTCACTGAATTCAGCACCTGTGACAGGAGCTTACTGCCTGTCTGGATGAAAAAGAAAAGGGCAGCTCCTTGGTGATGGGGGCAGTCAAGGAAGCTCTCAGTCGTAGGCTTGCATCTACTGTGTGCATCTCCTGGGACTGTAGGCAGGTAACAATCCTGGTTTCATTTCTGTCAGTCGGCTGAGCAGGAGAGGAGGTTATTCTGGCAAACTTCAGCTATTCCATGTGGTGGGGAGGTTGTTGAGATAACCAGGATGAAGGAGAAATACAGATGGTGTCAAACATGGAGATAAGACAGCAGGAACCTGTGCATGGAGAAAAGCAGGCCTGTGATATTGCTGATTGCAGGAAGAGCAATCTGTAGAGCCATCTAGGGCAAGCACAGGGTGGTTCTGTGTGAGGGCTCCCTTTGTGGGGCTCCCATGGTATGAGCATGGAAGGTGTCCAGCTGGGATCTGAGCCCTGCTGTGCTGAGCCTTGCCCAAGAGGTACAGAGGCCAGTGTCCCCCAAAATGTTCTATGTTCAGAACAGGCAAGGCAGGAAAGGAAGCAGGGCCAAAGAGAACAGAAGTGGTTTCAACATAGTGCCTGGAGAGCTGGGATCCCAGTCTCCATCTCCTGACTTGTGACCACTCCCAGCCATTAAACTCCCAAAATTGGTCGTGGGAGGGCTCTTTGTGCTCATGTCCATGGATTGAACTGAGTGTTTTTAAAGAATGCTCTACCATACTTCACTGGTAGATATTAGTGGTAATGGCATGTCATTTGCTTCACAGTGCTCATTTCAAATTTCTTGGTCTCTTTCTCTAAATCACTATAGCACAGCTTGGCTCTGCCTCCAGTCCAGCTCTGTACCTGTGCTTGCTAAAATTTTTTATACTGAATAGCTGCAATAAATGTACAGTATGAGCTTTTCTAATGTGGTTAACTCAGTAGTTTTTCATTATTTGGTTTTTACAATATCAAAAGGTCTGAGTGCTTTTATGGGTGGATGACTAGAGAATTAATTTTTGTGAAAAGGATCTCTTTTTTAGTTAGGAAGCAATTCTAAAAATGCCTGAAAAATCCTTAATGATATTTATTCTACTCATATGACCTAAAAATAGCTAAAGCAATTTGAGTAGGAATGAAAAATCGCTTGCATATGGAGTTTCAGCTGTAAATGGAAGGCAACCTACTCTCAGATCAAACAGTGAGGTAAAAGTCCAGATTTTCTAGTTTCAAAGTGCAATTTGGTACTTTGCAAAAGAACCCTTAGTGGCTTTGAGCACATCACAGAGTTTCTTCGTTAAGTCAGCTATGTGAATTACTTGCTACTGATGTCTGCTGAGAAATGTGTTAACATTTCTAGAAGTGCTTAATAAATCACATCACGCTACTTTGTAGTTGGGATGTGTTTGGATATAACCTGTAGCTTCATTTCATGTAGACCATTCCACCCCACCGTGTTGGTTGGGTTTCTTTGGGAATTATTGCTGGAGAGCAAGAGGTTAATATATAACCTGTTAAAACCTGTTTGGGCCTCAGGAAGAAAAGGTTCCTCTTTCCTGCTTTGCACTCTCTAATCACTCTCTGATCTAAGAGTGTCGGAGCACTTTGCAAACTTCCATGAGCTGAGCCTCTCAACCCCAGCAGCAGCAGGGCAGCTCTGCTGATGGCTGATCAGGAGAAAACTGAGGCTGAAAGGAACTTACACCAGCAGTCTAGACTCAGGTCTAACTCTGAAGGTGCTGTTTTTTTTGAGACTGGCTGCTTGGGAAGGATGTGTCATGTCCAGATCCATAACCTAAAGCTCCAGTCTCTTTATAGCCAGATTACCCTGCTAGGATTACCAAACATCCCTCTAAATGGAGCTCCATACAGAGCTGTAACTGCTTGAACATGAGGGGATTGTCACTGTATTAGAGCCCAGCCAGTGACCCACAATATGTCCTAGATCAACAAAAAACTTTATACTATGTTTTTAAAGAGGTATTATTTAGTATTGAATGGCCTTTTCTGTCTTTTTCATTCTTTATAAATGGATGAATCCAGGTTCGTTCTAAGGCCATAGTCCTTGGTGCAGCTGATGAGAATGTTACACAGTGAAACTGTGTAATGAAAAGCCTGTTCCTGTGAAATCTCTCAAATGACAGTCCTCTTCTGTGCATGCAGGGATTCAGGGACCCCAAAAGTGTGGTGCTCAGGAGTCTGATGCACAGGGACACACTGTCTATCTGCAGTGCCAGGAGGACCTTGCCTTAGCTCAGTGCAAGAGCCTGGAGAGCAGCATGAGATTGCAGTGAGAAGGGAGAAGTGTCTTTTTGGTGGCTGAGACACTGTGCACTGGTGTTCAGGCTGGTCTCTGTGCTGGAATCTGGTACAGAGAATGAGGTGTCCTTTCTTTCATCTGGAAATTCCATCTTCATTGATTTTCATACACCAAAAAGACGAAGAGGATTGCCTCGAACACCTAGTCTGACCTTCTGGCTAATGTGCTCCACAAGGCTTCCCTGAATTAATTCTGGTTTAAATTAAATAAAGAAAAAAAGAAGCAGAGACTGGATTTTCCTGCCACTTCACCAGGTTCCTAATAAACTCATATTTCAAAATTTCTAATATTACTACTTCTCCTGCAGTTACTATTTCTTTTCCAGTTTCTTTCTAGTTCAGATCTGGATTAGAGAACACCATTTTGTGTGTGGTTTTTCCATTCCTACCAAAGGCTTTGCATAGGCATCAGGCTGTAAGGGAGGACTTGTTGCAGAAACACTGGAGGATTGGGTAGGGGCAGGAGGGATCTAGCTCACTTCACTGCAGTGTTCCTGAGATAGCTTAAGGGAGCAAAGACACCCTGCACAAGCCTGGCAGCAAAGGACTGTGAGGAGGCTGGGTGTGCTTACAGGGAGATGAGCTGGAATTCCTGTCCCTAAGACCTGGAGGTGTGGAAGGAAGCTATCTAAGTAGCTTGTCAGCTTAAGATTATTTTGATAAGCTTTGAAGCTAGTCAGCAGATGAGATTGCTTAGGAAAAAGATACTCCACAGTGCAGAACCTGCTGGGATTCTGAGCAGTGAACCCAAAGCTCGTGGGCCTCAGAACCAAAAAGCCAGAAGCTGTGGGTCCTGCACTGTAGGAGGACAGACAACAGCCACTGGGCTGATTACAAAGTCAGGCATCTATTTCCCATTTTTGCTCTTCTTCATCCCTTCTTCTCATGGAACATGACTCAGCAGCCCTTCAGAGCAAGGCTGCACTGAAGTGTCAGGTGAAGGTGCCTGCTCTGCTTGGCGACTGAAAGCCTCTTGGTGTGAAGCAGCAATGATCAGACTGCACAAAGATCTGTAGTCTGGTAACTTTGTGAGATAACTGTCTAGGGTAAGTACCTCAACGTCTGATTGTTTGCAGTATGAATGTACTTCACTTGCCATGAGGGGAACGGTTTTTTCCACAGATGCTTGCTTTCCAGCAGGGAAGGGCAGTGCAAGCCACAGCTCTCATAGATGGAAGGTGACAGGAGCTCCTGTCCTGATATATCAATCATGACTAACTTTTCTCCTCCCATAGTTCAACATATCCTGCAAACACAGCCATTTTCTGCACCCTGTTGGGCTGCCAAAATTCTCCAATCAACACCCCAGTGCCAAGCCACTCACTCAACCTGCCCACGTATCTGATTCACCCTGTTTCCACAGACAGTGATCCGTGTCCCCATCCCTCTAATCTGCCATGGTCACTGAGCCACCTGCCTGTCAGCTGAGATGCCAAAGAAAAGTCCAATATTAACTGTTGGTATTTTGTAAAAATATTTTACCTGTAAAAGTGTTGCATCAAATGCTGGCTTCTAAGGAAAACCTGATTTCCTGTACAAAATTTGACTGCTTCTCTTGACTCAATTTCTAAGATAATAATTTCTTGCAAATCCCTAAAGCAATGAAAGGTCATACAAAAAAGGCCACAGAATATTTATGTTAGAACGTGTGTATTATTTTCTTTCTGTCAAAGTCTGTATAAAGAAAAAGAGGACTTTATTTAAGAAGCCCAAGGAGACCCATGGCTACCCATCTTCACTGCAGCAGACAAGAGAGCACTTGCAAATGGTGCTGACAGCTGGAGGCAGATTGCTGGGGATTAGCAGAGCTGTGACAGGAGCACGTCTGACCTCTTAACTGGCTGTGCTCTCCAGTCTCCAGCCCTGCTAATTACCATGTAGCACAACTAAATAAATAATGCATGCTGCATTCCTCTGAACTTATAAATAGGCAAGTGTTACACAATCATGTGGACCTTCCCATTAATGGTGCTCTGTGGTGCCCTCTCTGCTTGAGTAGACAATTTGAGAGGGCATCTGTCCTGCTGCTTAGTGCGAGACTCAGGCAGAGGTGATGCTTTTCATTTCTGCATTTCCTAGATGCTTGCCACTAATGCTGTGTCTCACATCCCTAATCCATAATGATATGGCTGGGAGCTGCTGATTTGCATGAATCACTCACATTCTGGCTTTGGCCACTATCAGTTCACATTGTAAAAGCTTTTCAATTGCTTTATTCAATGATAAACAGCAATAAGGAGAGATTTCAGTGTCTGTTTATAGGATTTAGTGGCAATATTGGTTCAGAAGTAATGTATGCAAAGGCATTTTCAAATCTGTCCATGGAAACGTTTGGGAAAAAATTGGTTGTTTTCAGAGCTAACCTCATGGTGTAATTCCAAGATGAGCCATATAGCTGATTGGAAATTTTAATAAAAAGATTTTTCATTAGAAGATGCTGACTTGCAATGATCAAAACCACATGCAGCACTCTGCCAGTTCCAGCAAAACTGAAGGCAATAGGAAAGGCGTCTCCTGTCTCAGGCAGGAATCACCCAGGGGAATACTCCAGAGAGTGAGCATTGTGTGAGATGCTGAATACCCACTATCAAACATTTCCTTTGAATCAGAAAGCCTAGATACCTAAATCTTAGAAACTGTCCCCTGGCCAGGAGGATGTCCTGGTGGTCACTCTGATGGCTGTCCCAAGATACCTCTTCCATTTATGGAAATCTCCTGAAAGGTTTTGGGTGCCGTGTGAGGACAAGTGGGCATCTTTCAGGTTAGCAAAAAAGCCATTCCCTCTCCAGGGTCACAGCACACACATGACCATCCTGCAGTACTGGAATCCAGAATAAATCAGTTTCTTTCCTGTTTTGCCTGCAAATCACTTGCTCATGGCCATGCACAGCAGCCTCTGAGGTGTTATTTGCTGAGCCATGGGTGTGCTGAGCCTGATGTGGTGTCCCAGGCTCCCCTCTGGCCCTGGCTGAGCCTCCTCCAGCTGCGCTCCCTCCCCTCCTCTGCAGGCAGGGAGCAATCCTGCCTCTCACTCGGGGTGACTTGAGAAAGGAGGAATTTTCTTGCACAACTTGCCTGCTGTGCAGCTCCACAGAACCAGGTCTTAAAGCTATTGTTGTGTTTGCCCCTTATGGAGAAAATAAACAGGCCAAATAAATAAATGAAAAAGGCCAAAGGCTTTCTGTCCATGGCCATTCTTTAATTTTGTATGGCTCTGTTTCCCTTGTAACTTACAGGAAGGCCTTTACTATCAGTTGTCATAAATAAATGAATAAGGCCTTATTAAAGACCATGCATTCCTTTAAACTTTCTCAAAATTTAATATCTGTCCTTTCAGGTCTTTCTGAGAATTCAGAGTATTTCTTGGGGTGTTATTATGGTGTGTTATAATGCCTTCTTCCTGTATGAGATTACTAAGGAAACCTTGCCATAACCAATATTTCATCTGTCCAACATCTCATTACTGTTGCTTCTGAAGAAAAAAAATTGTAAAGATTTTCATCCCTAATGAAAATTAATTTCCTTGATCACAGAGAGAATAACATACCTGTAAATATATAATCAAGAGCTAAAACCTTTAGCCATTTCTGGAAGCTTTTCCTTGTCATAACATTGATAGCATTGTAGTCAGATTAACTTTGAAGAGGAATGTTTTATGCTTTATCCTTTTTGTGGCTGTGGATGTGTCATAAGGTCACATCCATATTAGTATGTTTGCCCTGTGCTGTTCAGTAATTAATTCAGTCATTATTAAAATAACTTGTTTAGATGTTATTTTTGGTTTCAGTCAGTGCTTTCCCATTTGCATTAATATCTGCAAAATTTCAGATAAAAATGCTATAATGAATTTCCTGACATAATAGATGCACTAGGGGTGGCTCTAAGGAGCTCCAAAGTGAGAGTTACCTGGTGCATGAGTAACTATGTTTGGTTTTAAGAGTTTTTCTGTTTTGTTATTACTGCATACTCTTGATAAATAGACCAGATGGAAGGTTTTAAAAAACCTATATGAGCCTAACAGTCCTTAGCAGTTCAGATAATTTTATTTGGCTGAATACTGATGTGGGAAATTTAACTGGAATACTCTCCAATCTACCAGGCCATTTGAAAATGTGATGAATTTGGAGTTCCTGTGAATGTTGGCCACACATTAGGCAGACTTTGTTGCCACTGAACTGTCAATTATACCATTACACTCTGTCCTGTGAAAGCAAGTTCTAATGGAGTTCATAAATTCAGGTGACCAGTGTCCAGCCTCTTGAGTTGCACCCTGCAGACCTGGTGAGGTTGGACACGAGGCAGTGTCACAAAATCCAACTGCATGATTCATTTCTTCTGTTTCAGTAATGCCAGCAGTGACCTATGTACTGTCAGAACAGTAACTACACCAAATAGCTTATTTTAAGTCAGCAGAGGGGTAGAATGTATTTCCAAAGATGTTTCTTTTAAAAATATTTCAATGGTTTCATTATTTCACATCATTGCTTGACTGTTTCTTGTGTCAGTAGAGAATGAGTCTCAGCTGGGGCTCAGAGATGAGTCTGTGCCCTTACAGAGCACACTCAGTCTGCTAAACAGCCAAAGGATAGTGCCTTAATCACAAACATGAGTAGGATTATTTTTAATTTTCTGTAAAAACTTAGAACAGCACATTTTCATTGACTTAACAAGGGCTAGGCATAATTTTGTTCCAGGAAGAAATCACAAAATTTGCTTTTTCAAGTTTTTTTGCTGTGGTGGATCCAGACCCAAAGAATCAAATCATGGGCCTCCACATGTAGGGTGGGATTAATTTTGCAAGTTAGGCAAGTTTATGAAGTCTTTCCTTGGGTATGCCTGGGCAAACCTGTGATTTCCTCTTTGTTTCTCTCTTATTCAACATTGATCTTGGTAAAAATAGTGGAAGTACTGAAAAGTGATGAGAATCAACCTCATTGTCAGTAGAAAACAAAAAACCCAGCTCTTCTGGTGAACACAACTATGGTGAATCATCACCTGGTGAGGGAAGTAGCACATTGCAGAGAAGACTTCAGTGACCACAAAACTGCCAACGCCGAAATGGACTCAGCTTCCCAGTGTCCTGCATTCACTCCTGGCCATAACCTATTGTAAAACTTTTACTGTTGGATTGGAATCTTTTGCCTGTTTTGGATCTGGCTGTTTATCATTAGCCTGTTCTGCATCTACTGCAGTGGGTTGTTGAGCACAGAGGTGATGGATGCTTGTCACATCTTTCCTTAGGAGCTGCTGCTGCCTGTTGATAAGGAGGGTTCCCTCCTCCTCTCCTGCTCTTTTCTGTCTTCTGCAGACTTTGGGTTAATTTGCTCTTTGTCTAAGCAAAACCTAAATCTATGGGACAAAAGTCGGAGCAGGGACTTTTGAATGTCACATGTGTGACCATAAAAAGCCCAAATATGCCTATTTATTAATGTGTATTTTTCCATAGTAAATGTTGCAACTTTGTGCTTTCCTGCCTATAACTGTTCTTTTCTCCTTTCAATTATTTGTGTCTTTTTAATACAAAACATTTCAAATCTATTTCTGTTGCAAGATGGTGTAGGGTAATAATAGGCATTTATGGCACTCTTTGTTGAGCTGCAGAAAGTGTTTTAAAAGCACTAAAGCTTTATTTTTCTCTTGGAACGTCATGCTACTTAGAAACTAACATCTTCATCAAGGCTCACTTATGAAAGGACGCTGCTACTTCCTGTGCTCACTGACAGTCCTTGGAACTTATTTCCTTCCCTGCTTTTTTTCTGGAGACTCTGTTTGACGTAGGTAAGGTCATTGAAACTACAGAGAGATGTGAGAAGATCCAGAAAAATTAGATGGCTGAAATAACAGTGATGGCTTTTAACGTGATTTCTCTTTTTCTCTGTTTGCAGGCAGATGGGAGAAAAAGGTCTGTATTGCAGTCATTTACATGATTGCCTACTTTGTCCCTTGACCTGAGAACCTGGGTAGTGGTAGGTAGCATAAGTGGCAGGCAATGAGAGGCCAAATGAACAAGAGTTTTCTGTGTTTAATGCGTGCCTACTGCTTTTACTGAATACAGCTAATTTCTGTCACTTCCATACACAGACATTTCAAAGCTGAATAGTGATTAAAGGGGGAAATTCAAGCTATCTTGCTTTCTTTATGTGAAAGGTCTGCATTAACAGTTGATATTGTTAACAGTTCAAAGGCAATGGATGAATTTTCTGTATATCGTGTCAGTCTTTGTGGCAAATAAACATTTCTGCAAACACTAAAGAGCTCAAAAGATTTATTACTCATCTGAATTCATCTTTTTACCGATAAATGGTGGTGGGTGGGAGTCTCAGAATTGAAAGCAGAAGTATTCAGCAAGACAAATTTGGGATGACAGAAACGTTCTGAATTAAAAAAAAAAAATACTGCAACAGAAAAAGTAAGTGAGGAAAACTTGGACAAACATCTTGGGAATAAGGCAGCTGGAAGAGAATTGGACAGGAAAATCTCTATTTCCCAGAAATGTAGGACAGGTTATGAAGCTGCTTGTGCAAACAAGTGTGCTTGATTTCATGCCTGTGCATGCACAGAGAGGGAAGGGTGGAAGCAGGCGCAGCACGGCCCAGCTGCTGCTGGCTCCAGGGATGGAGCCCCTGAAACAGGGAGCCTGCTGCCCAGCAGGAAGCACACCTGAGACCACCACGGACCCTGGGGGATGGAGGGAGAAGGGCACTGATGATAAACACGCTTTGGGTGTGTCCCAGATTAATTCCAAGGCACCTCAGATCGGTGAGCAGGAGTAAAGGAGATAAAACTTATCAGCTACAAACCATAATTCAGTGGTAGTTATCCTTCCCAGAAAGGTTCATGAAAAGGATTTGTTTTTCTAGCCAAGCCCACAGTTAAGGATCTAAGAGGCAGGTTGTGGGGGTTTTAACCACAGAGCTAGTGATTTGTTGACTGCCTTAAAATAAGTTATCTAATAAACAAAGCCACAGTTTAATTACTTGCTGCTTTTGAGGTAAATGATGTGATCTAATATTAGAAAGCAAAAGACCATTCTAATATTTCATTACAACCTTTAAAATTGCCACCATAATTTCTTCTGCTAGGGCCAAATAACTTTCTGTTGCTGTGGTGAGATATCTTAATTACATACAATTCATGACTTAGGTAGTTTTATATAAAAGCTACACACAGACATGCTTGGATTTTTTTTTAAATAATTTGAATGATCTGGAAGCCAACAAGAAGAACTGATGACTCTTTTAGATAATGGACTGCTGTTATTTTAAATCTGAACACAATTATAAAAGTGTTCTGAAAATGTAGACCAAATAATTAAAAGACCTTTTTGGAGTTCAGGTAAAGGTAAATGTCTCTGGTGTCCTGTGTAACAATTTTGGGCTAGTTTGTAGGAATCTTGAGGACTTTTTGGGTACAGTTTTATGAAAAACACATTAGGGTCCTCCAGAATTTACCATCTCTGGGTGCAAAAGCACTCTGATGTTTAAATAAAATGACTGATAGCAAACATTACGCCTATCCCTCTTAAAGGCCAGGTTGTTTTGCTCATCAGACTCATTAATGAAGACATTGTGCAGTTTGCCACATTGCTAATTCCATTTATACAGTTGTCAAACACAATTTATTTTTAAAGATTTTAAATTACCTTGGAAACAGAATATTCTTTTGCTGACACAGCAGATTGGAAACCCAGAGCAGTGGAATCTGTATGAGGAAAGTGAGGATTACCAGGCTCAGAGAGCCACCAAACACATCCATGGTCAAGAGGCAGCTCCAAGGCTGGGCAGGGAAGCCCATCCATGAGCGTCAGCATGGCTTATGGCCAGGTGCTCCCACCCCTGGAATATATCCCAATGAAAACCAGGAGAAGAGACCCAAGCCCTGGGTCAAGCATTGTCCACACATCCTTTTCCCACAGCTGAGCTGTTCTCTCAGCAGTCTTCACTGCCTGTATGGTTGTGTTCGAGGGTGCCAGGACGAGTGAAGAGATGATAATCTTGACTCCATGTTTCAGAAGGCTGGTTTATTATATTATGATATATATTATATTAAAAATGCTATACTGAAACTGTACTAAAAGAATAGAGAGAAAAGAATCATCAGAAGGCTAGAAAGGACAGAAGAGGAATGATAACAAAGACTTGTGACTCCCAGAGTCCGAGCCAGCTGACTGTGATTGGCCACTAATTAGAAACAACCAACATGCACCAATCAAAGCTGCACCTGTTGCATTCCACAGCAGCAGATAGTTATTGTTTACATTTCTTTCCTGAGGCTCCTCGGCTTCTCAGGAGAAAAATCCAGGCAAAAGGATTTTTCAGAAAATATCATGGCTACAGTGCCTGGTGCCGGAGCAGAACTCAAATGGAGCAGCTGGATCCCTGGGAGGAGGACAGGGCACACAGAGCCTGGTGTGCAGTCTGCACACCCCTGTTCCCAAATCATTCAAACACAACTGCATCTTTCAAGCTGGGCCTCTCAGGTAGCTCTCCTGCCAGGTGGCACAAGTCCTGGGTGCCTCCAGGGCTGCAGTGGGCTCTGGGGTCAGGTTACTCTGCTTTCCTCCCCCCAAACCTGCACCAGTGCCTGCCCTTCACCCCCATCACAACAGGACACCTCTCCACCTTCATCTCTCCTGCTCCACCTGCCTGGCCCGTGGAGGCTGCCTGTCCCCATTGGAGGCCCAGCCAGCAGCATCACCTGGATTGATAGTTAAAATAAATAAATGGCAATTAATAGTTGTGACTGCTGCTGCTTTCCATTGAGGAGACTTGTGTAACTCTCAAATTCTTAATGGTGTTTTTTAGTTGCTCCTCACAAAACCACCAGTCAGGGAGATTTTATTTGCCATCCTCTCTGGAGCACACTTTCAGAAATTCACCTGAGCTGATGCCTGTCTGCCTATCTCAAAGCACACACTGGTAAGGAAGATAAAACTGCTCAGTTGTGGATACATATTTCACAATGGATTTGATCATGATTGTGAGTATAGTTTCCATCCTTTTAGTGAAAGGCTCTAGGTGTCTGAGTAGGCAGAATGCTAACCCAGACATAATATCTTTGGAAAATATCCTTGGCTGTCTTAGCTGAAAATGTACCTTCAGGGAGCTGATGAATTCAGTTGATGAGGACTTTTTTAAAGAGCAGATATACAGAACGGGGAGTTTGTTCACTTTGTTCACAAGCATTATGGTGGTAAAACATGAGGTTTCTTAAAAAATGAGCAGACCTACTCAGGATTCAGTAAAGAGCCAAGTGAATAACCATATGTAATTCCTTCCCACTGCTTTTCTGAGATGCTTTTCTTTATTAATGTGAAGGAAATCCAGGAACAAGGCTTGCTGATTTGCACTGAACACAGCTACAGCAGGGAAGGAATGAATCCTGGCCTTTTTGGGAACTTAAAACTTACTGATTTTTTTCCCAAAACAGGTTGACATATATTAGTTAAGAATTCAAATTTTAAATATGAGTAAAACTAAATTTCTTATATTCTGCAAAGTCTTGGGTTAATAAGGACAAAATATAGTCAGATTTGGACATTGTAAAGATAAGAAAATTCCATGTACTGGGGCACTTTTTCTGAATGAAGACAGAATGGATGCTGAGGAAATTACTTATAAAAACGTGCTAGCCCTGCAGACGCGAGTACTCTGGCAAATCTGTATGGAGTAGGTTGTTTTGTTCCATCTGTTTTGGGACATCTCACTGCTTGTCCATCTGAGTTCTTACTTTCTTCTTCCATTATCACACACATCCCTGTCCAGAGCAGAGCTGCCCTGCCCAGGCTGACCAAGTGCCACAGATAAGCTCATCTGGGGTAGGGCTGGCCAACCCAAACTCTTCCTTCTGTCCCAAAGCCAAACAGTGGCTAATTTTGCCACTTTCTCCAAAGTTTAATCCAGTTATCACAATTAGGGCTGTTTCTTTGGTTTTTGTTGGTTTTTTTTGTTTTTTTTGTTTTTTTTTTTTTTCTAAACAGAAAGCAGATAAATAGTTCAAAAGTTGAGAGGTGGAATTGATATGTCTGTCACACGATTTCTTGCAGTGAATCCAAACAGCCCCAATCTCTGAAACCTCTGCAGGTACTTTCATTCCCTGCTTACTACACTTTCAGCTCCCAGAGAACAACATGATTTCTTTTCTGGGTCTGCTAGCAGGTGCAGGACTTGTCATGGTTGTTGCACAAAGCACTTCACCATGAAAATGAAACCTAGCTAATACAGCTGACAGTGGCTATGGAGACAAAGTGTTGGTTTCAGTTTGGGATCTTTATACTTTTCAAAACTCTCTTGAACCCACCATCTTCGTGTCAATTTTTCCGCTTACTCTAGCAAAAGCCATCCTATCATAGAAATCGCAACATTTTCAGTGATTTTAAAATTTTGAAATGTATTCATAGTATTGGGGTTGCACCTGATTTTTTGTTGTTTTTATGCAGCCCTGAAATGGAAGCTCCTCTATCTGCTTTGGCATCTCGTCTTTATCACCTGTGGATAAATCAGCAACAATTCCCTTTCAGCAGAGTACAAGATGAGAGAAGACAGTAATTTTTTCCCAGAGTATGCTTGCTCCTTTGAGAAATCAGATTTTTGTTTCCTACCTAGAGCAGTGTTTGCAATCTATCACTTCAGCAAGGCTGTCTTAACAAGGCACCAGCAGCTTCCTCACGTGGGGCTGCACGGTCACAGCACTGCAGTTTTCCCAATTAAGCAGGTTTGCAGAATCTGTTCCAGGTGTTGTCAGGGTGGGTGCTCAGTCATGATCTGAACAGCCTTATCTACAGGCCAGGCTGCAAACAGTCTGACTGTCACCCTGTCAGGGCTTTGGTGCTGGTTGTACAATGATCTTCCCCCATGGAATTACCATTTCTGTGGATGGGTGTCATCCAGCTCAGCTCAGCATGCACTTTTGTCCATAGCTCTCCAAACTGTTGCTACTTCCCAAACTTTCACTAGTTTTTTCCATCATGAAGCCAATACTGGGACAATGACAGGAGCCTTTGTAACTTTGAAAGTGGTAAATTTGACTGCCGTACAGTTTCACAATGGTAACTTGATTTTTTAAAAAATATTCTATAATAGGAATGTAGTCCTGCAAAACTCTACATATCTGTGAATACTTGGACAGCTGGGCAGTTCAGTGAATAACTTCTTTTCATTATGCTGATGGAAGTTTTTTTGCTGATGACACATTTCCAATAAACATCAGGCCTTTGGAACAACTTTCAGTCCTTTGTATTTAGGGCCAAATTAGCAGTTCTCAGTTTATTTGAGACCTGTTTTAAATATCCCAATTCTTGCAGAATTTTTAGCTGACCTTAGGATATCATTTGCAGATAACCTGGGAGCTGAGAGAGGTGAACTGTTTTGTGCTGTCTCTCTAGGACTGTCAGATGTGACAGGTACACTGCCCAAGCCAGAAAGGTCATTGTACATTGCTGCAGTCTGTGTTCAGCTGTGAAAACACTGTTTCCTCCATCCTTGCTGTCCACTTCACCTTGCGAAGACCATATTTTAGTTTCACTTGGTCTAATTTGCTGCAGAGTTAGGTTATAATCTATTTGTAGTAATAAATTTAAATTATTTAAAATTACTTGAATTTTCATAGACTCATAGAATAAGATAGGTGGGAAAGGATAAGGTATATTTTTGATAAGGTAGGTTTTGTTCAATTCTGATCTGATTTTACTTTATTTTTTCTAACCAAACCTCTAGAAGAGCTCAGACAGTGGTTGAATTCAGTTATGCATTTTCTCACTGACTAATGGTGCTTTTCCTTCTTGGATTTTGCTACATGGCAAGGTGGCAGGGGAATGGGTTGGTGTCCTCCAGGCTCATTCCCTTGCTGCCCCTCTGCAGGCAGACTGAATGGCATTCAGAGGATGGATCCTGGTTACTCACCAGAAGCACCTTCTGTGCTGCAAGAGGTATCACAGG
Organism: Passer domesticus; assembly: GCF_036417665.1. Taxonomy (NCBI): domain Eukaryota; kingdom Metazoa; phylum Chordata; class Aves; order Passeriformes; family Passeridae; genus Passer; species Passer domesticus. Next base: position 11,970,314 of record NC_087478.1, read on the forward strand.
TTGTGTCTTAAATGGCATAAAGAGCCCTTTGCTCTTGGTGGGTATCCTGGCTGCATCTCAAAAACCCACACTGGGGTAGCACTCAGGTGCCATGCTTCCCAAGGGAAGGAAATACTGTCCCCCTATCTTGGAATCAGGGACTTTTGCCTGCCTATGTACAGTTTATGGTCAATCATCATGGAGCTGATTCTTTGCAGCTTGCTACAGTGGGCAAGTCCTTCAATGATTCTAGCAATGTTTACACCATTAACCATTTGAGTCTCTCACAACTGCAAATTCTCATTGGTGCAGGGCAAATTTGCTCCATCCTTTAGCTGTTTAACTCACCCTAGACAGCTCTAGTTTAGAGCATTTTCCCTGCACTAAAACTGTCTGGATGTTTCATAACTGACAGGAAAGGCAGGGTCCCAAGCTGCAGCAGTCAGCCTCTTCCTAAAGCATAAACCCTTTATTGGGCCAAAAGGACATCCAGTGCTCTCTGCCATTCTTCCCTCCTGCTTATCATTTGATTTATTCCCAGAGTTGTTGTTTGTGGAGTATTTTCTATTATCCTTGTTCTAGTTCATTTTTGTTCTCAAATTCCAGATTGACAAAAGTCTTTATCCATGGACAGGAGGAATTCATTCTGCAGTAATTACACAAATGTCTTTGCTTTTCTTTTTGTTCTGGTTGGGAGTACCCATCAGAGCTCAGCTCTTTACCTGCCCTTGTGGCCATACCCTGAGGTTGTTTCTGTGAAATGTCCTCCTGTTTCTTTACCTGTAAAGCTGTTCTTAAACATGCATGGCCATGTCCTCCCACCTCCACACACACACACACACACACAAATACATATATATGTATGTGCATATATGTCCCTGCACCCCAAAATACTCAACATTGTTATTTCTTGCAGAGCATTTAAACAGTTGCTGTGCACTATACCTAGATTTTAACTTTTAATTAGAAATGTGTGTTTCTCTGTAATTTGTAGTGATATGAATGGTGGTAGCTAACCCTACTGGTTTCAGTGAAGCTTAACCTGATTTGAAAACACCTTTTTTAAATTGAGAGAGTCAAGCCATGTCCTAAAAGATGGCACCACCAGCTGTGGCCATTAGAGCAGCTGCATTTGGACCCCAAATGTGAGCTGAGAGGTGGTCAAAAACAGCCTCTTCCCAGCCAAAGGGAAGAAGTATTTTCTATTGAGAGCTGCAGTGGATGTGGTAAAATAACAAGGAGGTAGAAGAAAGGGAGAGGTAAAAGTGTCTGAAGACACTGTAGCAGGCTCTGTAGATAATTTTTTTCTGGAAGCACAATAAGGCAGTGTTATCTATTGATTCAAATACGATGAATATAAAGAAGTAGGTGGGTAGATTTCTTCTAAAATGCAGAGGAAAAGTCAGCTGTACATCAGGATATAAATGAGAAGGTTTGACTATAAATGAGATGGCACAGTAAATGACAAGATGTATGAGGAAGAAGCTTTTTGGCAATGACAGTAACTTGTTTTGTTCTCTCAGTCTGGAAACCTGAGAGACTGAAAGAACAAAAATGTAAATGAGTGCTTGGAGTTTAGTGATGTGTACAAACCTCGGGCTGGAGTCTTGTTTAGCCTGGAGGTACCAAACTGAAATTTTAAAGAGCTGGAGTAATACAAAGCTGAAATAAGAGATAATCAGGCTCTGTATGAACAGCACGAGCTCATCATGACAATCTGGGCTAGTTGTCATGGGTGAAGGTTTCACACCAGACAATGATTCTTCAGGTGGCAATGGAAGGAGTTGGGAAAAAGCCATTTCAGCCAAGGAGGAGGGAATGTTTCCAAACATTGTCATACATTTTCTAGCTTACACTAATGACTGTAAACATTGTAGTGAGTCAGTAAGTGACTGCCATGGCCAAGTTCATTAGTACAGAGATCTGGAACATCTGTTTGCACGGGAAAATTAACACAGAAATTTTCCCTGTTGGTCCTACTGAGATTCATAAAAGTGTTTGTCTGAATCAGAGTCTAGGAAAAGCAGTTTATTTTTTCCTCTCAAGTGGAATTCACATTGTAGGATGTTCTATTTAAGGAACCCAAACAACTATTATTAGCAATTCTTTGCAATCTTTTTTTTTTTGTTTCAGATGTAGTTGATGTGTAAATACTGATGGTGGAAGGAAGATTTTTTTCAGGCATGATATGGCAATGATGCTGCAAAATTCTGCTACACAAATAACCTATAATCTGGAATTCTGTTATTTCAAAGATTGTGCTGAATATTTTCTGCTTTTCTAAGTGAGGATTGTAATTCAGAGAAGATTTTATAGTTTTTTTATTATTATTATTGGAGAAATTGTGGAGATAAAAACAAGTACATAAGATTCTGATTTGTGTGTTTATGTTAGAAGAGTGGCTATGGACAGGATGATTGGAGGTAAGAGCTACCCTCTCCAGCAACAGAATTTTCATTATTTCCTTTGTTTCTGAAAAGATTCTGTTGAGGAAATGAGAACAGAGGAGCCACTCATGAAATCTCTTTACCTTTTTCTTAATCCTTTCCTCTTCAGTGAGGTTGTTTTTCAGCTAGAGGAGAAATAACCATTGTACTGTTCTGTACAGAATGTGCAGCCTGGAAATCTGCTTTTTTGGGTAGGCTTACAGACTACTGCAGTGTGGGCTAGGGAGACTTTGATGCACATGCATGAGATTGTCTTTGTATTTCCGTGAACATCAAGGGTTATTGCTCCACAAAGAAATTATTGACTGTAGGTTACTCTGGTAAATGTTTGCCCTGAGGTCAATAAATCTTGATATGCATCTCAGCAGAAGTCAATATCTACTTATTAGTATTATTTTTTTAAGTTGAGACTATTGATAAGAGTACAAAATGGCCAGGTGCAGGTGACAGGTTGCTGATAAACAACTTGAAGATGTCAAATGAGAGCTGTTATGTGACAGAGAGGCAAACTGGTAGTATCTAGAAGATACAGCCTAGCTTTTAAAATATATCAGCTACATCTGATAGGCTGTGAAACACAGAACACCAGTGCTTGCAACTCAGGCATCCAGGGAAAGAAAGAATTACTTAGTCACTGTGTATTTACCAAATAGAAAATCTACATGGGAGATATTTTTAAATTCAGACAAATAGTAATATTTCAGATGCTTCATGCATTTAGTGGTATTTATTATTGTGCATGCTTCTTAAAAAGTAGCAGCTAGAGTAGCAAAGAAACCTAACATCATCAGATATCTTGGATATGTGCTATTCTCCCCTCATAATGTGGCAAATACCCTATCAACAGATACTCAGGATTATATTGTGCTTACAACCAAGAGAAAAAAAGCCTAGAGAATTAAAAATGTCCCCTAATGCAGTCTGTTGGCATTTCTAGGGGACCTTTTATTGTTAAAGCTTTCTCAGAAGCAAGATAAAATTTCTAGTGAAAGCAAGGAAAAATAAAGAAAATAACCCTTCATTTTGCTTTCATCAGTGGAAATCAATAAAATGCTTAGTTGGAGGAATTTATACTGTCTCTCCTCACTTTTTGTCAAAAAATTACAGAAAATAAGGGAAATTTCTTGTTGATTATTCTTATTGTTGTGCCTAATGCTACAGCACAACAGAAACCAGAAATATTTACATCCAGATCCATACTGTACAAAAGGCTCCATGTTTGAATTGGTAATAGTCACTCCAGGATAGCTTTCATGTTTCCAGAGCACAAACATCTCTAAGGGATGTAATGATTTTGTTTCATTGTATTATCTCCATTTTTTACTTTTCTTGCAAGTCACAAAGGAAGGAAAATAAAGGAAATAATGGATTTTTAATAGTGCTATGGTTCTCAAGATAGATATTCTCAAGAAAAGGGTCCAAAGTAGTAGTTGAAGAAAACTGCTTCATGATACCTTTGATAATGTAAGAAGGAAGAAAAATCAGATGGAAATAATTACTTGCCTTTTAAAAGACAAAAAAAGCTAGAAGATTCTTCACAAGAATATAGGAATCAAAAGCAGTTCAAGTCACATAACTGTAAAGGGAAAACTTGCTATATACTCACTGAAAAGTGCAACAAATAAAACTATCTGAACCACATTTTGTGAAGAGACTATCAAAGCTGAACAAATTCCAACTTGTCTTCTTGAAGGAGAAATTGTGAGGACAAAATTTGTTAAACAACTGAAAGGATGTGATAAGACAGTCTAGATCTATTTAAATCTGCTTTTTGGGGTTCTTCATAACTCTGTATGTATCATGAAACAGCAAATGTATTGACAGAGACCAAAGAGGTTGTAAACCATTTAAATTAAGTTTAAAATCTGACAAAAACCCAACACTACTTCCATATGGAAACAGTTTGTAAAATGACAGACCTTTATAAACCAGGTCTTGGTTAAAGTTCAACAAAGATGCTCACCTAGATGGATGCACTGACTCAGTGTCAGATGACTCACAGGAGAACAGGACCACAGATGGGAACGGATTTTTTATAACCACCATCTCAAAAATAATAATAAAAAAATTAATTACGCTGTATCATGGAGAGAACGGCCACGGCCTTATGATCTCAACATGGTCTTACAACATCTCCAAGGCAGACATCTACCTCTGATGATTCCTTTATAGTTAAGTAAGAGAAAGAATTTCTTTTTTTTTCTGGTTTTGGATGAGATAAATGTCTACTCCAAAACTTCAGAAATGTCTTGTTTTTTTCATTGCCTCTTTTTGTGATACCTCTAAACAAAGTCTGAACAGCAATTCAGATGTAGCTGTTCACCAAACTGGAGCCTACATTCGAACAGGTGAATCCCCCTCCAAATGCCTTAGACTGCAAACATATGCATTTCTTAGAGCCTCTCTTCAGAAAATATGTAAAACTTATTGACCTGTAACCTTACAAAACAATCAAAACCAGATGAGCCTTCACTTCATTGTATTGATTCAGTGAGGGCCTTCTACTTTGTTGAGAGGCTGATTTTAAACTTTAAATATTCCTGTCTGTAATCCCTGGTGTATCGGTAGATAAATGTTTTATACTCAATCTGAGATCTAATTTTCTTTCAAAGGACTACATTAAAGGGAAAGAGAATAAAGGTGATCTTTTAAAAACTTTTATTTGCCTAGTTAATAGAGCAACTGGTGGAGGGAAAAAAAGAGATCTTGTGTATCTGCTTGATGTTCTGAAAATGAAGTGTTGGACAAAATGACCTTACACTGAGATGACATTTTACTTCATTTTACGTAAGTTGTATCTTCTGTATCATCTCACTTCTGTGACAATTTGTTTTTCCAATTACTGAGCTACACAATAGGTACTTCTTAGAAATGTCATTGCTTATACTGATGAAGGAGAAACCCAAAGTTCAAATGTTTCATCTCATACTACATAAGCCACTAAAAGTAACTTAAAAATTACTTTTTAAATATATATATATATGTAATATAAGAGACTACTTACTGAGTATTCCTCTTTTTCTGAAGTGATCACAGGAGGGAAACCTACTGCCTAGAATGAAATACATATATATTGGCTGAGCACATATACCCTATGTATGAATTTTCTACCTCATGTCATACACTTTCCCATATGGATCTGACACCTCCAAGAAAGTAAAGAAAGGAGGTTGTGAGGAGGAGACTGCAAATTCAATTTAGGATGAAGATGTTCTGTTTTAAGAGTTGTGGTTTCTGAAATAAGGAAAAATTTTGTCTGTTTCCAAGAAAATCATTGCCCTCCAGAAAGTATTTAAACATCATTCAGTAAAGGCAGATAATCATTTAAGGAGAAATAAAATACACCCTCTGGGTTAGGAGAGAGTGGGCAGCTCTTGGGATAGTGGTGGTAAACCTTCTCCAGCCTTCCCAGTGCAGCACCTCAGTTTATACCTAGCATCTTTTTGACACTGTGAGTTTGCTCTCTAATAGACTCACAGGCACTGTGCAGCACAGTGAACAGAGAGATCACAGGATGTAGGAGTGATTTACATGCCACAGCCTTTGAAGTAAATGGCCACATAAATTATGGCATCTGTATTTGCCTCCCATTAAAGGAGATAATACTGTTGTTGTTGTCATTATATTTGCTGTGTTGCTTTAATACAGGCATATGTGCACCAATCTGCTTAGACATTGCTTTTGGGTAGGTAGGAGCCCAAGCAAAGCTGTTCCTCTGTTAAACAGAATGGATGTACCTCAATCTGGGGCCTGAGGCATTCAGGCACAGGGGAGCTGTGGTACCCTCAGCTAAAGAGTAAATCAAGACACCTTAGGAAATGTGAGGTTTCCAATTCTTCTTTCCAATTCTGCACTTGCAGCTTTCCTGTGGACAATTTTGGTGGAAATCCAGAATGGATAGGGTTTATTTGTAATTGGGCTTGAAATTGCATCCTGAAAAATGAAGAGGATCAGCCTCACAAATCTTACTCACTGGGTTGGCTTTTAGTGGAGTGCTCCTGCATTGGCATCTGTGTGAGCTGTGGAAGGAATGAACTGGGCTGCGAGGGGCTGTCTCACTCTGCTCACTCTGCTCACATTCCTCACTCTGCTCACACTGTTCACACTGCCCTCTGCTCACTCTGCTCACATTCCTCACTCTGCTCACTGCTCACACTGTTCACCCTGCTCACCCTTCTCACACTGCTCACCCTGGTTCACACACACTTGGTTTATTCTCAGCTCCCTCTTTCCAGGTTTCTGACTGTGCTCCTTACAGCCATTGCAGCTGAGGAGCTCTGCTAAGAACATCAGCTTGGTTGCTGGTGTGCAGCCATGAAGTGTGGAGTGAGCACCTTCTCTGAATAGTTTCTTCTGCATACAAGATTGGCTGCAGGCACAAAAAGTGAATAAATTCTCAGCAAAATTCCGTCTACATCAGCGCAGTTTGTTCTTTTCCAATTGGCATGGTACAACACTTAAGCCTGTACTTGGCTTAGTAAAACCTGCTCTGTATATCTGTTGATCATCCCTCTCTGCAGCTGCTGGAGAAGGAAACAGAGATTCTTGCTTTTGCTCTTTAAAATCTGCATTTATAGTGCATTGAGGTACATCAACCCCTGTGGGAATCCCTACATCAACTGTCTCTGTAGGAACAGAGGGTGCTGGGCTTCTCCCTGGCTTGCATCCCAGGGGAAGAGTTGAGATCTCCAGCCCTTGCTCACCAGCCTTGAGCAGGTGGAACAAGTCTCTATGGACTTCGGAGGCAGCACTGCAAACAGCAAATTTAGGTGAGATTAATTACCCTTTTTATACTGGGTACTCAAAAGCATCCTAATCTGTACAGCTAAATGCAGGACTGCTGCTGAATACATTCTAACCTTGCTGGATATTTAATATATCATTATGTGTAATGACTGGCATTATTTGTGTTAAAATGGTGCTGAGACACTCAAATTTGGCATCTGTGGTTATCTTTGTTTTGGTATTTCCTATCTGTAGGATGCTTGGCTTTGGAAGCCTGAACTTCTTATTTATACCTTGGGATAATTAACATATTTCATAGGGGAACACAGCAGAATAAAGGATTCAACAGAAACTGTTACTTTTAAATTAACAGTTAAAAATAACAATTAAAAATATCAATTTAACTAATATTTTCCCATAGTTTTACTTGCATTAATAATGTTGGTGGGCAAGGTTATTGGAGTATAATAGCAATTTATGTGTTGAAATGGCTAATCGAACATAAATGAGGCAGATTCAGTTAACACTACTAAAATAATTAGCGTTTTTTGAAGGAAAAAAAGGACAAAAATCAATATGGAAGAAAAATATTTATACCATCCAGAAGGGTTCGAAAAATTAAAAGGAAAAAGCATCTTTAGAAAAATGTACTTTAAAGTGTCTTTGAGAAATAGATCAGAAGCAAAATAAACAGCCATTGAATGTTCAGAAGTTCAGTGTTGTGAAACTGAAAATCTTTAGGAATAATTAAGGTGGATAAAATCTCCTTGTATTGCTAACAGTAGAAACCTTAATCACAGAATTAGGCTTGATGAGACAAAGATACCAGTGAGAGTGTCACACATAAATCATTACTGGACTATGATCTTACTCCAAAGACCAAAGTCTTAATTTTTTTAACTGAGAAATTTGTTTGCATAGAGGCTGCACAATTCTGCTGGATGGCTTTAGAATGTTTTTACTCATGCAAGGTAAGGAACATCTATAAGCCTGCATATAAAATGAAACTCAGTGGCATAAATAAAAATGTCTTAGAGATACCTTAATAGGAATTTCTTCATCCCCACAATGACAATTTTGCCAAATTTTGATATGCTAAATTCAGGGATGGTCTTAAAAAACTTAGTTGAAAATTGTGTGAGTTTGGTTTGGGTTTCTTTTAAGATAATATGTTGGTCAAAATATATTTCATAGCAAAAGTAATACATACAGCTCAGGGAGTATGCTCCAAAGAAAATCTATTCAATCGAGAAGCATCAAAGCATTCAAGCAAGACCTTGAATGAGTTATTAAACAGTAAATAGTCTGGGAATGAAGGTAGAGAAATATATATGAAAGGGAAAGCAGTGAATGTGATGAGCCCTCTGCAGAAGCTGTTTTTTCCCCTTGGCCTGTAATTTAGATATGAATTTATTCTGCAGTGAACACATTATTTATATCTCTGCTCACCACCTTTTCATCTCATGCTTTTGGGCTTGGAGTGACTTTAATGGGAGCAAGGAACAAGACTTAGCATAAAATAAAGACGTCATCCTGAGAGAAAGACCAGGGTTTGGCCTCTGTGAAGATCAAGTCCTGAAATATTAAGGGTCATAACAGCTGCTGATTGCTTGCTGGAATTTCCCCTAAACTGTTGCCTTAAAATACTCTGAGTTTAAATGGAAAGTGTCATTTTTCCTCAAGTAAGCTATTTCTCCTTAGCCATTAATTGGAGAAAGAATACTGTGAGCCATCTGTTTTTCTGCTCAATTTCTGCAGGTTATGTAGCAAATTTTAGTGATTTTTGTTTTTCCAGTTCACTGATTTTTTTAGTGATACAGTATTTTCAGGTAATTATTTTAGCTGCTAAAGATCCTTTATAGTAAAGGTTTGCTATAAATGTACACATCCACAAATGCATAGGCTGGAAGAAAGAATATTGAAAAGCATTTCATCCCTAGATTATCAATATAAATCCCAGCCAAGCCTTGTAATTAATTTAGAGCTTTAAAATGGGCATTTTTCAGCCTATCCAGCCTTGTTGAGGAGTCTTTTTGTCCAACAGCCTAGGAACAGTGGTTGAACTGAGGTCTCTTGTCTACAGCATCCTTTTTATATTAGTTTTCTCTCTCTCTGTGAATTTTGAAGCATTTGTTCTTGGTGGCCCATGTTTTCCTTTGTGGGCTCTTGGACACTGGGATTCATGATCATTGTTCTACAACTCTCAACCTCAAATTTGGGCACTGGGTAAAAAAAGAAGAAAGTTGGAAAGGATTTTTAACTGGAAAAAGAAACTTTACAGGAGGAGGAAGACAAGAAAAGAGAGAATTTTTTTTCCTAGGGACATTACAATACTGCTGCATTTTTGCCTGAAAAGTAGACATATTTGTAGAATAGCAGTTTTTAGGCTCCAAGAACACACCATAATCAGCTAATCATAGCCCCCAAATAGACAGGCCACATTTTACCTAAATGAGTTTAGGTTGAAATAGGACAGATCTTTTAGAGGAAAATCCTGTGAAGTATTTAGTGTCTAGTGATGTGATATTTGTCAAAGAACTGGAAAGATGTTCCAGTGGTAAATCATCCTTCCTACAGAGAGTATACACCATATGTCTGAATGGAAGCTCCTGATTCAGTTTCCAGATCTTGGGTCTGTTTGTCAGACTGAAAAACCCTCTAAATCCAGTCTGTGTTTGACACTGTGTCTTGGACTGTGAGCAGATACTTTTTGTTCTTAAATCTCTTGAACACCCTGAACTTTTTCTCATGAACTGTATTTTCCAACTCTTTCATGATTCTTTGATCTTTTTTCCTGAACTCTTTGACTACTGAATACCTGTGTTGAGCTGTGGGCATCAAAGCTGGACACATTATTTCACATCCCATTCAGCATTTCCACATTAAAGGACTCCATTCATTCATCTAGCAGAACGTCTAACCCAAATACATGCTCAGTTGAAAACCCCTTGTTTTCCCCCAGTCCTTTCCAGATTTGCTGGTGTTCTTAACAGTGTGGTCCCTGCCTGCTGGAGTCTGTGTTAGTTGGTTGTGCTGGTTCCCAAAGCAATCCAATCCCCCCTGTACTGCAGGCTCTGTCTCCTCATCATTCAGCCCCTTCTCTAATCTTTATCCTGTCTTTATTAGTAATGATTTTCTGTATTCTTGCATATCAGGGATAAAACATAAGGAAGAGAAGGGCTAAGAATAGCTTTAGGATCTCACTGGAAACACATGCTCAAGAATAATTCCTTAAAGAATGAACAATAACTCACACTTTAATCCTTTTAATGTATGCCACGTTGATTTTTATATCATTCAGGTTAATCAAAACATCACATTGTACACACCATCTAAAGCAGCTTTTAGTGGTCTATTGTGCCATCATTGTTACTTTTAGCAACTTGAAACCCCATAAAAAATCAAATTAGTTTGACAAAATCTGCTTGCTATGAGCCTGTGTTGATTGGCAGTAATTACATTAGCCATCTTTATTTCCTTATTAATCAAGTCCCTCTCAGCCATTTCATTATTTTCTCTATGATCAGTCAGGCTCACAAGCTTTAATTACTTGAGCTGCCTTGGTTACCTGCTGAAAATACTGGTACAGGAGCAGGTTTTTTCTGGTTGTCTGAAAGTTTATGTCCTCAGAAGGACCTCTTAAAATTCCTGGTGGCATGTGGAGAAGTTTATTTAAAATGATGAAAAAATTAAGAAGGAGAATATGTAGCATTTTTGCTTACAGAACATTAGCAATCAAGACACATTACAGGCAGGTTGAAAGATAGTATGTGGCTTATGTGGAAAACAATTTTCTGATTCCAGAAGATTTTAACATCCATTTGGAAATATGAGAAACTTGATAAGTGGGAAAATGTTACATGAAAATAGCATTTGTAAGTTTCTACTTTCTGAGCATTTTTACACTTATCTCTGGACCTGTCAATCAATATTTTTTCTCAGTCAGTCATCAAAATATAAACAAATCAGGAAATTGCTGGAGTTTTCTGCCAGCGAATCTTTACTAGAATTCCTTGCTAATATATATATATATATATCTTCAATTTTGAAAATAACAATGTCTCGCTCCAAATTAGAAACTCTTCTTGTTCTCTAACACAAGTGAAAAATGAAGCTGAAGTTATTCATTATTCACAGATGCAGATTTACAAACCAAGTATCCCCAAAGAGAGACCCCACTTTCTTCTGCCTCTGCTGGCCAGAGTGCCCTGATCAGCTGGAGGGTGCTGGCAGGGTCTGTGACAGGGGCACACAGGAGGGTCCCGTAGGTTTTGGAGCTCAGCATCCCACAGGGAGGCCTGTGCTCCTGCTGGCTGCCTCTGGCAGGGCTGCTGGGGCTGTGCAGGTCCCACCCCAGCACAGGGAGGCAGTGCTCTGTCTGAGCAGACACACAGCTGGGGGCTCACCTCTCTACTGGAGACTGCAAACACGGAGGGAAGAGAGCCAAGGGCAGGGCCTTGGGCAGTGTGTGCTGATCCTCTCGCAGACTGACAGGAATGAGAGTAAAAAGATGAGAAAGCTTTGCTGTTCTTTTCCCCAAAACTGTGTAGTCACATACTGAAAAGTGTCCTTGCCTTGGTCACTCACCTGGCCACCCACTGTCCCAACCAGGGACAGGACAGTCACCTTAAGTCTGCAGCCACAGCACAAAGGTGAGGCTGGATCAAGCCCAGGTAGGAAATTGAGAGGTTTTTTCATGTCATGGGAGAGATGGCCACAATACACAGAGTATCACCATACAATTTCAGAAGGCTTCAACCCATGCAGAGCAACACCTCACCACTTCAGAAGGCTGCAAGCATCTGCCCTTCTTGTTCTTCAGCCCAACCTTTTATAAACTCGTGTTGCTGCACTGCCCCTGTGTTCCCTCTCTTCCCTTTGGTGTTGGTCAGAGTCCCTGGGCACTCCATGGCTCACTGCTGTCAGTGCTGCTCACCTGCTTCCACAGCTGCACCCACTGGGAATGAGGCTCAGCCTCAGCCCCACTCCCAGTCACCACAAACTGTGCCTGCATTTTCAGACTCTTTGGTGTAATGTTCCCACCTGTGAGTTGGTGCCTGAATCCACCCAATGGGAGAGCAAACCCTGGTGTGCTGCCCTGGAGGAGATGCAGAAGCACACCCTGTGAGTGCATTATCTTCCTTTGTTCTTTTCATCGTGCTGTGCTTTGTAGGTAGGGGTGTTTATCTTGGTCTTGATTTGTTTCCAAAGGAAACTGAATATCAATAAAATAGCTACCTAAGTCCATTTTAAAAGCCCATGGGGACACCACAATTGCTGTGGTTTCTGGAAGCCCTGCTGCTGCCAGAGGACGCCTGCACAGAGGGACTGGGCAACCCAGTGCTTCACTGGGGGTGCCAAGCAGTCAGGAAACAAAGGGTGGAAAGAAAATTGGCTTTCTAGACTCCTCCACCTTTTACAATACCCGCTGCTGCAGTTAATGCAGTATTTTCTTAATGCCTGAACTCCCATGCAGTTTTAGGATGTTTGAGCTGGAGGAAGGTGCTGCCCTCATGTTGCATATTTGCTTGTATTTTTCCTTAGCTGATAGCAGTTTTTGTCTTGTGTAACAGCCGGCTAAGCAATGTTGTACATGGGGATTCATCATGCCACCCTCATCCACAATACTCTGCAGGTCTCCCAGAAGAAAAAAAAAAATTAACTCAGCCAAAGCATGGGAGCATAGTAGTGTTAATGAATAGATCAATTATAATCTATGCAAAAAGTGCATTTCAACGCTCTGGCACTCACAGATGTGAAAATATTCATTATTGAATCCATACCAGCAATGAAGATATTGAGCTTTAAAAAACAGGAAAAGGGTGCTATTTTTTACTCTCAGAGTTTTAAAACTTTAGTTTTATAGTATAGTTACTGAAAAGACATCCTTCTAAAACATCAATCCTTGGTCTTGACCTCTCAGTTGATGCAAGCAGCCTGCTGTGATCCCCTTGAACATCACCTTGGCTGTGTTAGCTGGTGTGTGAGCAAACAGTTGGTCAAAGTTGGAGGGGAAAAAATGCTCTCAAATCAAAATCACATATTGAAAGTCTTGTCTTTTCATCAGAATGTGGTGCTCTCTTTGTGGTAGGGGATCTTATTGCTGCTTCCTGACCTGTGTCGCTGCCACTCACCAACAACAGGAGCTTAACCATGACATTGAAGAATCCTTCTTGCTTAGAAAAGAGGTTTTATCATAAGGAGGCTGATTTACAGGGCAAGATCATCGTGCTTTTCCTTGTGCTAAACATTCATGTGTGTATATTTTTAGATACTTTAATTTTAAAATGTTCATTCCTATCTGAAACCGAGTTTTAATTCCTTATTATTTCTTAGGTTTTCTCGTATCATGCCCATTATTTTTTATCTTATAAATAAAATGTGTTTAGGGACAGACGTTTGCACAGATGGTATATTTTAATAGGCTTCGTACCAGCCTGGTATTAGATACTGTTGCCCATAAAAGTTAACTTTCAGTTTTGAAATTCAGGATTTCAATGTCATTCCAATGACCAGCCATAGCATTTTGTTATGGCTGGTCATAGGAATGACATTGGAATCCTGTAAAGTTTGTTATTATACTCACTGCTCTTTAAACCAGATTTACTGCTTGTGTCATTTGGGAGTTTAGGTTACCTACTTGACATTTATTTGAGCACAGCTCAAAATGTGCAAATTTTGTGTTCATAAAGTAAAATGTGCTGAGAACTCTCAGGTTTACTATAGCTGTATCTGAACACAGCATTTTTCTTTGCATCTCAAGTGAAGTCAGTATTCATGCAAAATACTGTTACAATGCCAATCCAACAGCTTTAGAAATCCACTTTGGTTTGGATTTCTAGCACCATTCCCTGTTTCCCCCATCCCCTGCCTCATAGGCTGGCACAGCTGGAGGAGTCAGTCTTGCACATCTCCAGTTTGCTGAGGGCTAAAGGAAAAGATGCTGCTGTGTTTGTATCCTGATTCCCATTGGTGTCAAGCAAGTATTTCTTCCACTCCATAAATATTCAGAAGCAGAGGGAAACTTCTTTGCTTTGAAATTATTTGTCAAGTTATCAAAATTTACAGAAAGTATGAAAGATATTTTTTTCTAGAAAGTCTTCTGCATAATTCACCCATCTAATTTCTTATGAGATCTGCCTTACCAAATCTTTCTGCTGACTCAGGCTGGTGTGATCATGTACTCCTATCAAATGTTTACAAAACCTACATTTTCAGTTTGTTGCAGGGAAATGTAGAGAGTATATTATGTTTTATAGAGAGATAGATTGCTGTTGTAAGAAAAGGAAATAAATTTCTCAGTGATTTTTCTTCATTGCCTATGAAAATGGTTTATTTGGCTTGATCAAATTCTCTCTGGAACCAAATTCAGTCCATTTTATTGACTTGTTGCTGCAAACAAATCTGATGAGGTTACCTGTGTAAGTGATAGGACATGAAGGACTTGGCCATAGATACCCAGAAGTCCCATGATAATTTAATTTAATAGCCCTGGGTAGTTTCCATCTTCCCATTCTCTTTTCTCTCCTACAAACACTGTGTGCTCGTGTTTTGTGCTGATGGGTAAGACATCCCTTTTTTGGCAGCATTTGCTGGGTTTGGGTGGTGGATGGCTCATGCAGAGCAGAATTCCACAGGCAGCAAGTGGGATCTGACAGCAACCTCCAGGTCCACAAGGCCAAGCAGTGGCTGCTTGCATTCATTTACACGAGTGCCTGCTCCCACAGATGAAGTCAGAGCAATGACTCTGGGGTCCTCACATTCACTGGTGTGGAAACTGGGCTTGCAGCATTCTCCAAGCAAATCTTGTTCAGGAGCCCCCACATCTTTACCAAGATATCTAATAAAATTAACATGTTGTAAGGTTAAGTGATCAATAAATCATACATTTTGTTTTCTTACCGCCTTCTGTGGGAACCAGTAAAACATGATTTTATTAGGAGAGATTGTAGCATTTAGAGTCCCCAGATGGGCATCTTTCCATGATGTTTTACCTGATTGTGGTGACTCAGCAATCAAAAGGCATGGAAAAACTTGTTAAGAAGCTCTCTTCACTGAGGAGGCTGGAGGTGGCTGTGTGCTGGAGTAGAAAGGGATGGAGAGTCACAGCTTCACGACCAGAGCCCTCAGATATCTTCAGGCTGGTGGCACTGCACACCAGCTTCATTCATGGCAGACCTGCAAACAGGGAGCAGTGCACCTCAGTGTCACATTTTGTGTGGATGAGAGCATGGCACGTGGGACTGATTCCTCTCCTTGTGTGAGAGCCAGCACAGGCAGGCACAAAAACAGCCACAGACCATGGATGAAATGCAAAGAATTATTTTTTTTACCTCACCAACCACAGGATCCCTGAAGCAGATGTTGCAGTTCTGGAAAATGCTACATAGGCAATTAGTATTTTTTTAACCTCTGGTTCACCTTCCTCCTTCTTAGTGTTTAAGTCCTGCTGCCAATAGATCTAATTGAATAGAAACCTGTGATGAAAATTAAACATTCAAAGCACGTGCTGGTCACAGCAAAATAACCATTACTGTTAATGGGAGTTGTGTGAGCATACTGAGTGAAGGATTCACCACTTTGCTTTTAATTCCATGTCATTTAGAATGAATGAATGAATAGGAGTGTGTGTATCTGGGCTTGTTTCCTTCCCTCTAATGTAGAGAAGATCAAATCCTAATTAAGGGGAAATAATTATCAGTCCATCCTCTCACAGTTCTCCTTCCTGTGTTCCACTGAAATGGTTCTGAGTATGCATAGGTGGAGTCAAAGATTAGCAGTGATTTGTGTCCAAATTCTGACATTTCATATTGCAGCAGCACTCACAGACTCATAGAACAGTAAATCTAATGGCTCTATAATTAGGCTGGTTTGTAAACAAATACTACTCTTTAGTTGATAGTGCAAAATGCTCTTCTGCAGCATTCATCAAACAAACACTTATTTGGGCACATAATTTGAAAAATGTGGGTTATTTAGTGGACTGAGATTTCTTGTCACACCAGAATATGATGCTAATTTGCTGCTGTCTGACTAGTTTGTGCCTTCAGATGACTTCTGGTAGTGAGTGGAAAATGAGGTGCCTGAGGGACATCAGGGAGGGTGCATCTGCAGTGCCAGGTCCCCAGTAGGACACCCTGTTTGCACGGGGCAATGCTCCTGCTGCCTGTCCTGGGGCTCACAGGCTGCCTGAGCCTGTGAGGCTGCACTCCTTCCATCTTCAGTCCTCTTGCTTCTCGCTGGCAAACGTCAACCCCAGCCTGAAACAAGCTGAGACGTGTGGGTGCCTCTCCCTCCTTCAGGAGAGCAGGGACACGTGGGTGCCTCTCTCCTCCTGCCTGTCAGGGAGCATGGACACAGCCATAGCACCTCATTCTGTCCATGTTCACATCCTGTGGCTGCACTGCCTTCAGCTGCCTGCTCCAGGATGAGTGCTTGAAGTAAAAATGATTTACAGCAACTGTTCTGTCTCACAGCTTTAGGAAGATCATGCCATAGCAGGAGCATCAGCATATGAAGCATCTCTTGTCTTGTATTCACTGTACTGGAAGAGTACAAATTGCTCTGAAAAATCACTTTAAAATAATGGATTCCCACTGACAATTGTATATGCCAGTTTTAATGAATGTTTGTCAGTGAGCTGGAAAGGATTTGGAAGGAGATCTGTGCAATGTGGGCCACTTTAAAGCAGCATCAGCAGGGGCTTTTCATGTCCCCAAATGGAATCAGTATGACCAGAATGACTTTTTCCAGCCTGGAATGTGGCAGTGGCAATTCTTTTACAAGAGGAAAGTTGTTCATTGTTTTAGGAGAACAAGGGTCAGACTTCCTGGAAGAAGGGGGGTGTCAGATCTACAGAATTTCTCTGAGAGGGGTGTCAGATCTACAGAATTTGTCTGAGAAACTTCCAAGAAAAGCAGAGGGGGAGAAACTCACATTGCCCCTTAAAATGTTGTAGATGGCAGTTCATAGACAAAAAGATTCAGCTTGGTTCTCAAGTGGCAGTGAGAGTTTGCAAGGTACAGGATTATGAAAGGAAGTTTGCTTTTGTACTTTGTGAAATGAGCATATTTAAAATAGAGAGAAAAACTTGAAATGCTGCAGACCATGAAATGAAAATTTCAACTGCTATTTCAGGACAGATTTATGCGCTGGATGCTGTGCAGCCTGGTGGTTGTGCTGCAGCCCTAAGTCCCACAGCAGGACACCTGTTGTGGCCACAAGCATTTCTGGCCTTCTTCAGCAAGAAAAGCTGTTTTGACTTGTGTCAGTGGTTTAGTGACCAAGCCAAGAAGCCTACAAGTGTATCACCATGATAGCAGGGGAACATTACAATACTTTTGCTATTTCACTATTTAGGAAACCCAGAGAAGACTGGAAATGCAGTTGTCTGGGTGGCCCCAATAAAAGCAGGGAGTGCAGTCAGCAGGTTAGCAGGGGGCTGTGCAATGTGTTGGCTCACGTGGAAAAGTGAGCAGCGTGGGGCCCAGCAGGATTTCAGTGCTCATACCTGCTGACAGCTGTCTGTAGCTGTGTGTACAGCATGTTTCTCTGTCAGCTGGCCCAGGCAAAGAGCATCTTACACTCATGTACCTCAGTGTCTTTAACTCATCTACTGCCAGCACAAAAGCCATTAAGCAAGATCTTAATTAAAAAGGACCATTGTCTGAAGGTGGTTGTCCTTATGTGAAGTTCCTTCAGTTCTCAGCTGTCTTATACATTTGAGTTAAATGGTCCCTCTGGAAGAATTAGAAAGAGATGTAAGCAAAATCTCTGTGGGAGCACTTTGAAGGCAAGAGCATTTCCTCCCAGCGAGAGTCATGCAGAAGACAACAGGCAATGTCACAGAGCAGGGTACTCATTTGCCACTTTAAGTTATTTCCAAAAGATTTTTTTTATAGTTTCATTTTCATAATATCTAAGTGCCTCACTGTCCTGGTTCATCATCATCCCCACGTGGTGAAAAGCAGAGCAGGTTCTATGTAGATGTAGTCAGCCAGATGTAGAGGACTAGAAAAATAAAAGACTAAAGGTAGGTTGATGTCGTATTTAAGCATGTTGTGTTCTTCAGCCCAAGAGACCTCTCTAAGGTCAGATGGGAAGGTCAGACCATAGCAGGGACATGATCCAGAGTCACAGAGTCCTTGATCAACTTCTGGATTATCATGGGGCCAAAGCAGACAAGTTTAGAAATGCAATGGATGTCTGTTTGAGCTTATCCTGGTTTGATACAACAAATTTAGAAAAGATGGAACTTGGGTGCAACCTTTGATTTCATGATGTTGTGATCAGCATATTCAGTACTTTTGATCCATGCTGGAAACACAAGGATGGTATTTCAGAGATATGAAACAGCAGGCAAAGTTTCTTATTTTCAAGCCATGCTTTATTCTTAATCAAAGCAAGAACAAATAGACCATCAAAATTCCTACCCTGCAGCATCTGAGCAGAGAAACTGGAATGAATGATGTGCTGGTGATGAATAGGCCTATTACCTTGTAAATTGTACTGTATAGTACCACTTGTAACAATACAAGATGTTGCCGCATTTTTTTCATTTGTTGATTTGTGGCATATTACGCTATTTTAGTTCTCATTCTAGTGGCAATATGGACAGGAAAACATATATCTGATGTTTATTGAAGTTCAAGTTGAAAAGTTGGTTTCATATAACCAGCTCCAAAAGAGCCATACTCTATATAAGTAATAATAATAATAGTCTAGAAGGTACAGTTTTCTGATATCAAGTTTGGAAAACTTCAGTTAAAGATCCTTGTCTCTCTGGGATCATCCCTAGATGCAAAAAATGGAGGATTTTCAGGGCTATAAAGTTAGGATAAAAGCTGGTGGTCTAAGCTAAAGTATTGCCAATCCAAAACTGCTTGCATACTCTCTGCTATAGATGAAATTGTTACAAAAAATTCCAGAAAGGAGTGCTAAATAATTCTTTCTATAGGTAAGTGAGTGGTACTTTAGCCCATTTCTGTCACATGGGTATGAGGTAGAACCAGCTAATTCATTGCATTTAGTGTAGAGAAGAAATTAGTACACTGGACAAAATGGCTAAATTCAACTAATTTCTTTCATCAGAAAAATGGGGTTTCTGCTCCTTCAGGAAAAAAAGCCCTGCAAAACAACTTCTTTGTATGGACTCATAATCATGTAATGAAGTCACATCTACAAGAGGTCACAGAGAAAAAGTCCCACTGAACATCAAGGCTGTCTGCTCGACCTCACAGTGGTGCTCAGGCACCAAAAAATTCTCAGAAGGCGCCTCCAGCCCCCATGGTGGCTGACAGCTTTCTCACGAACTTCCTCCTCAGCTGTGTCACTTCTGTCTGAGAAGGAGCTGGCTCAGTGTCCTCACTGCTCAGTTTATATGTTGATAAGTTCTCTTCTAATATATATACATACATATATATATATACATATATATATATAGTATAAATCTGTTAACAATACACTCAAACCTTTTTGTTCTCATAGTATCCCCATCTTGAACCTTGCTCTTTTTCTTCTCTGACAATAAATTCTTGCCTCTGCTGTATTTATACTGAATAATCAACTTTCTTCTGCACATTGCTGCCCAAACTACTTCTTTAGTCTCTTCTTGTAAGTCAAACACTTAGTCCTGCACAACATCATGAATGTCCCATCTCTGTTCTTGCTCCACTCTCAGTTCATCTTTGTTAAACATTGCAAGCAGTGCTGCATTTTCATATTCAAGCCTGTGGGGGAGGCCTCACCATTCCCTGTGCAATATTGTTAATGCTTCCCCATCTCTGTGGAAATACTTCTTGCATGTTCTGGGATCTTTTTTCTTCATTGCTGCCTCTTGGAGGTTTGCAGTGATTCTGTGGTCAGCCACTGCTTCTGGGTATGTAGAAGCATCTGTCTAGACAGCGAGGTGTCTGTCCCTTAGCAGTTCCAGATGATGAGCTCCCTGCTTATGCCAGAAATACTCATTATCAGTCCTTAGCTGTATGGCTTTGCACTTTGCACAATTGATTTCCATCCATTTCTATTAATTCAGACCTCAAGGTCATCTGGTTATTACTGTGTGCAATCCCAGTTCTCCTCTGAATTGACAGAACTCCTCCTAACTAGGTATCATCAGCAAAGTATTACCACCCTCTTGCTTTTTCTTACCATCTTTAATCAAATTGATCCCCAGAATAAATCTTTTAGGAAATCTTCTGGTAAGCCAGAGGGCTGCTCTCAGTTTTCATTGGAAAGGCCCCAATTGCATCTACTCTAATTTATCTGCATTTTTTCAGATACCACTCTCTGGTTTGTGGTAGCAAACCTTATTCCCTCTTTGGGTTTCCCCTACAGAAAATGTGTCTTTTAAATAAATACTTAGATTCTGTTGTAACTTTTAATTTCACTGTAAATATGAAGATTGATTTAAAGTCAACACCTTTTGCCATAAATAGAGTTCATTTCATGACAAGTACATAATTAACTTTTTCCTAATTATTTGTTGGCTGCTTGCCAAATTAGTTCAGTCACAATATGTATTATTTAGAATGATTCCAATCCAATTATTAGCATGGCAACCAATTGAAAACACTTAAATATTAAAACTTTGGCAGACTACAGTTTCCATTCGGAGGCAGGTCAGAGTAAAGCTGCAGTAACTTAAAACAGGGTTTTTTCCATACTTGTGTTAGCACCATTTGTTGCCCAGGACTGATGCCATCCTCAGAAATTATGATCTAAGTCTGTAACTGGGAAAAGCTTGATCCTGGAGTAAGTAACTTCAGTGACATTGTCTTAAGGGTGAGTTCAGCCTTACCCTTAGGTACATAGAGTACTTCCAGCGGGATGTAGTAAGCCACGTGTGTTTGTGCAATAAGGAATGAGGTCAGCAGGTTGAATTCTGATTAATGATTGACTTCCAGCTAATAAAAAAACAAATTAAATTGGTACATCTCAATTTCTTTATTTGAAAATAATAGTTTAATTAGGCTTGGAACAAGACCCTTTAAGTCTGGTGCTGGAAAATGCAGGGCTTTCCTTTCCCTTCTTCACTCCCACACTTTGAACTCTGACCCTGGCATTCCTTGCTCATACTCCTGTAGGGCACAGATGAGGCATCTGACTGCATGCTTTTAGTGATGGGTGTCTTTCAGCTCCTGGAGACAGCGCTGTGTTTTCCAGGCTGTCCCACTGGCAGCAGGGCTAGCACATGGAATGGTGCAGCATCCCTCTCCAGCAAGGCTCGGTGCTGCCTCCCACGCTGCTCTGGCAGGGTGGTGTGACCTTAGCTTGTTTCTCTGTCACCACCTGGACACAGGGGCTGCTGTGCAGTACAGGCAAAGGATTTCACCTGTAATCAAAACCTTTTAATGCTTGGACCTTTCTGTGAGACTTGCTACAATCACTCTCATTTCATTTTCCCATCATCAGTATTTAGAAAAGGTGATGATGAAAGAGGATTAGTGTAGAGGAGGCATTGTTGGTGCTGATGAGACAGTCATTGGGTTTTTTTACTCTTGAACATCAGGCTAGAGGACAACACGGAAGAAATGCTATGTACCAGCTATGGATTTGTATTTTCATGTAATCATATAATCCTTTAGGTTGGAAAAGACCTTTAAGAACTCAACTGTTAACCCAACACTGCCAAGTCCACCACTGAACCGCGTCCCTAAGTGCTACATCTGCACATCTTTTAATACCTCCCAGACTGTTGATTCCACTGCTTTCCTGGACAGCCTGTGCCAATGCCTGGCAACTCTTTCAATGAAGAAATTTTACTTAATATCCAATCTAAACTTCCCCTGGTGTAACTTGAGGACATTTCCTTTTGTCTTGTCACTTTTACCTAAGAGATTGAACCCCCACCTGGCCACAACCTCCTTTCAGGTAGGGAGCCTCCTTTTCTCCAGGCTTAGCACCTCCATCTCCCTCAGCCACTACTCATCCTCCAGACCCTTCCCCATCTTCATTGCCCTTTCCTGGATATATTCCAGCACCTTCATCAGCAGTGAAGGGTCCAGAACTGCACAGAGTGCTCGAGGTGTGGCCTCACCAGTGCCAAGTACAGGGTTCACTGCCCTGGTCCTGCTGGCCACCCTGAGTCTGGTACAAGCAGCCTGCCTGGGGAGAGGTGTGCTGAGTGTAATGCCACTTACAAACTCACACCTTTAATTGCCACTTACCGTGAAAGGATGGTGAAATCTGAGCAAAGTTTGGCACCACAAGGTGTCTAGAAGAATCAGAAATTGTTTAGAAACAGTAGCCTGAGCTGCTGTGAGCTCATTGCTAAAATGGGGGCTGTGCTCCTGCAATGCAGGAGATGTCACTGCAGGAATCAACTGTGTCTGGAGGAGAGGACCTGGCATGCTCTGGATCTTGAGTTCTTCCTTGACCTTCCTTTTCTTGTGACATATTGTCTAATTTTATGCTTTAGCTTTTTTTCTTTTTTTTGGTTGAGTTAATCTAAATCTGTATAAACAGACTAAACCACTGAGACCATTATTTGGCTGTAGTAATCTCTGCATGCAGCAGCTGCCTGTCAGAGTTGCAGTGCAGAACCTAGAGGCTTTGTGCTGTTCTCTGAGTAGATCTATTGCAAAGCTGAATCATTAAAAATGCCATCAGTTTAAATGAAGCAAAGAACATCCTGAAGAGCTGCATTCTGGTCTCTGCTGCCCCAGGGCTGTCTCTCACTGTCCCAGAGTCTCTGAGCTCTGGTTTTCACTCCAGAGTGAATAAACCCTTTCACTGGCATCATGAGACGTACGGCTGCAGCTGAGGTGACTGCCCACTGTGTGACCCTGTGCTGGTGGATGATGGTGCTCCCCTCACCTTGCACACCTGGGCACGGTGGCTGTGCACCTCTGGGAAGGAAGTTATGGTTGGCAGGAGTAGATGACTTCATGCTTTCTACTGAAGAGTTCTTTCTGCACAGCAGAGATTGGATGAATGGCATCCTCAAAGTGTATTTCCCTGCTGACTATGTGAATTCTTATAGATTTACCTGGCTTAGTGATGGACATGGTAGTGCTGGGTTAACAGATGGAGTTGATGATCTTAAAGGTTTTTTACAACCTAAATGATTCTATGATTCTCTTATTCTAGAGTCATAGAATAGGGTTAGGTGAAAATACCTGCTTTGTATCAGCACTGGGGTTATGATAGAAATAGGGCTTACATCTGTCTTTTCAAGTACAAATTACTTGAAACTTTTCAGGGCAATGTCCATCCCTTATAGCCCATCTAAGCACCTAGCATAGTGGGTGCCTGAGCTTATCTGAAGTCTTAAATGGTCACTGTACTGTATCTCCACCTATTTTGTCACTACTCCATGAAGGCTATTATTTTCATCCTGTGAGCAGTACAAGACGTGATGCATTATACACTTGCATTCTGTTAATAAACATGTCAGTTTTTAGTTATAAAGAAGTTAGGTTTAAAATTTTTAGTAAATGTTGTTTTTTTTAAACTAATGTACTGCAGTGGTCTCTTTTTAGTTAGCCACTGTAACATACATTACATGTCAAAGTGCTTTAGACTGTACAACACAATATGTCAGCATTGTGCAGCAGCTGAATGCTAGATACATTTTAGAGGCCCAGCAAAGGAAAGGAGATGCTACATTGTTGGGAATTCTTTCTGACTTTCAATCAAATACCTGATCTGCAATGCCAAACACAAACTGCATTTCATTTAAAAATGCTGCTAGGTAGTCTTTGATTGAACACTCTGAACCTGATCAGAATCTAATTTGGGTTTGCATTGCAAAAGACACTTACATTAGCACCTCTAGCAGATCAATAACAGGTTTTAATGCATACTAATAAAAAGGGTCCTAATTCCAAATACAGCTTTAAGTTTTGCAAGAGCAACATAGTTCTTGCTAATCAAATCTTTGTTGAACAAGAAGCAATGAAATGGAGTACTGTTTTCAAACAAATGTCTCAGAATTACACTAACTAAATGCCACAAAAGGAAACCACACTAATCTATTTTTCACGGTTGTGAGTGCAATTAAATGGCCCATTTTAGGGGAAAATGTTTGTTCATGGGGGAATCCTGACTTCTTCCTGATGGTTAGTGTGCCTGCTCTCAGTGTGTGCTGCAGTAAAAGGTTTCCCTTTATGACAGTAAAAACCATCATCATCAGTAGAGCTAAGAAAATATAGAAGAAATTATGTCCATACATGATTGCTCATATAACAAGTAGAGTATTGACTGGCAGAATGATTTTGCTCTAAGGATTTGCCATGGTTGTACAAACTCCATTTTTAGCTAATTGATACTGAAGACAACCCTTTGTCTCTGTTCTATTGTACCCCAGCCAATGCTTCACTGGCAGACTGGAGCCCTAGGAGTCTGCTGCAATAATAACTGTCTGTCAATTTACTAATAATATTTTAATTCAAAATTCTATATAGACAGGATGCAATTTGATTTTCCAGGATTTATTCTTATTTTCTCCATTACTGTGTTAATTACATTACTGGGTTTGGTGAGACTCGGTGTGTCTCCCAGATCTCAGCAAAACTCCAGAAATTGATCTTGGCGGCTTGTGCAGCGCTGCAGGTGATGCACTGCGTGGGAGGCAGAGGAAGATTTTATTGATCCAGTAATGTCATTCTCCATACTTCTGTCCTCCCACTGAACTGACTGTTCCATCTCTGCTGCAATAATTTACGTGTTGCAGAGCCACAGTTCTCTCTCTGGTGCAACACCAGCCTCTCAAAGAAAGATGCTCATGACCTCCCTTCACTCTCCTGAACCACATCTATTTCTTGGGATTTGTATTCTGATTCTGCTGTGGCTGGTTGAGGGTTTTGGTTTGGTTTTTTTTTGTGGGAATATGTTTGTACTCACCCAAAGTATTGATATAATTTTTACTGGGCCTGCAGGAAGAATGGCACCTGTATAGTTTGTCATAAAAGACACCAGACATATAAGTCTGCATTTGTTCACCAAAGCAAACAAAACATCCAGAATGCCTGGGGATATATTCATAATATATAGGAGGAGGCAGTCTTTTTGAATATAAATCAAAATTTATGTTCTGGAGTCCCTGCTTCTATAGTTTAGGCTTTTTCATTTTGTAGAAAAAGCTACAGTGATTTTCAATTGACAAGGCAAAATTATTTCTGCAATTACATAATCAAGCCTCACAGCAGAGTTGTGTTTCCATAGACAGGGGCTATGGTGAGTGGAGAGCTTGTGTCTAAAGTGGGGAGTTGCTGGGACACAACATCCAGGTTGTTGATTTGAGATTGCACTACCAAGAAGGTCATTGCATTTCAGGGTCACCTTCTTTTTGTATTTGATCTACAAAGGTTGATTAAAAGCAGAGCAACATCTGAATGGTGAGTTCTTCCTTCGGTGTACATCTCAGAGACAAGGTGTGGTTTCAGGAGCAAATGGCACTGAGTCTGGAGTTGCTGGGACACAACACCCAGAGCTTCCATTTCATCTCATGGAGGTTTCTGCTGTGAAAGAGGAGATGGAATATAGCATGACTTGGGTTTAAAATGCCCAGAAACTTCCCTTCAGAAGTAATGAAATATTCTCCCTAATGTTGTATCAAGAAAAAAAGTGCTGAGCTTCTGTGCTATCCTAATGTGGCCCTCCTGTGAGTGCTCTCCTTCCCAAATTAAACACCCTTTCCCCCTGCAGCTGGCCCTCGAGGAAGGGCTGCTAGCACTGTTTTCAGACAAAAATGATGCTCACCTCTCAGCTAGCTCCTGCCTGGCATCACTGTGGCAGGTGATGAGAGCTCCTGCATGCCATCTCTGTGAAAGGCATCACCATGGCAGGCATCACCGTGATGCTTGCATGGCATCACCACCAGAAATGGTCTTGGCAGCCCATGGCACAAAGGGAGCACACAAGGTGCTCCAGCCAGGGAAGCTGCTTACACATGAAAGAGAAAAGAAGGGGTCCCTGGAGAAGGCATTCCTCAGGTCTACTTTGGTCTCCCTCCTGGCAGGCTGAAGTTACAGTTCCCATGTACAGTTCCACTGGAATGTGGGGAGCTTTTGTAACAGGACAAGGAGACAGGGAGGTGTCTGGATTTCCCTAACCATGGTCCTTGGCAGTGCAGCATTACAGTCACACCTGAAGTGCCCACTTGCCTCTAAATTTCACTTGCCAGACTGTAGGGTATTTGTCATACTACCTTAATAAACACAACAACAACAGTAAACACATCAAACATGTGAAGCTCAAAATTTCTCAAGAGTATTCACCATTATTTGCCTGCTAATTTGTTGTTTATATTCAGGAATGCAGTGTCCTTTTTGCATTCATCGTTCATATGAATTATTATTTCTCACTTAAACTTTCTTTTGTTTCCCTTACTGTTATTTGCTGTAGTAGAAACCATTTGAGAAAAATAGGTTTTGATTATTGTTCATTCTGTAATAGCAAGCTTACTAATGCAAAACGAAATCTAGATACAGTCCAGAAGTTTTTATTAACATTTTATTTGCTGATATCTTAAATCTAGAAAGGTTATATCAAGTTTAAACTGCATTAGCATTTGTATTGAGCAATAGCTAGTCCCTAATGACTTTAGAATTACAGTTTACTGCTGTGAATACTTAATCTTTCTTACAAGCTTTTAAATTAAAAGAATAAATGCTGTTAAAAAGAAAAAATCAAGTAATGTACATGATAGAGTTGCAAAACTATACTGTATGATTAAATAAGCTATAGTATTTTGATTTAGGACTCCAAGGACATACTTATTTTTCATGGAGAACTATATACGGTAAATAAATAATTCTAAATACAGTTCAGCCAAATATAATTCAGTGAGGCTGGGAAGAGAGGAGCCCTGAACTGTATCTCATTGCTTTCTGGAAGCACCAGATTCTTAGCTTTTATTATTTAAGGTCTATGTGTTGTCTTAAGACCCTGATGCCAGGCTTGTCCATGTCCATCTGCAGCTTGGGAGCCTGAATTCCTGGAAGGCAGTGCCAGATTTCCCCACGAAAGAGTGGCTCTGGTTGAGCTGCATGTTTCATTCTGCTAGCAGCACATTCTCAGGACAACTGTTACCAACATGCTGCATCCAATCTACAGAAAAGGTTGCTTGAAATCCTCCTGCCAGATTGTTAAACTCAAAGACTTGATTGGTGCAAAAGGAACCCACATTAGATATAAAGCTAAGAATTTAGTCTACTTCAAGTTTTAAAGTCTTAAGAGCCCAATGAGAGAGTTATTATTACTCCAGTTATGATGATCACAATGAACACCAGCTCAAACTGTTAGAATTACACATATGCAAAGCTTTTTAATCCCCATCCATTTCTCTGGTGGTGTGCTCATCCTTCCGTTGCTCTACTGGGTTCTGCTGCCAGTGTCTTAAGTATTGGGGTACAGAGCATCCTCAATATCCCAAGTTGCATCCGATGTGGATGCTCCTCCTGGGATCGTCCTGAGATTGTTTTTGCCTCTACCAACATGACTGCAATTTGCATTTTCTTCACTGGCTTGCCAGTCTACAATAGGTCAGAATCTCCTGTCTCTCTTGCATGTGGGTGTAGCTTCATTACTTCTAAACCCAGTTCACTCAGCTCCCACACTTCAGTCCTTAGATGACCAACAAATCCCTGCTGGTGAATTGCCTATAGCCCTGGGTCTGCCAGTATTGTTGCTGGTACAAATCTGTGATCATTTAGAAGGAATTTTAAAGAATATTCCTACTTTTAAGTGAGGTACTGAGAAAACTGATGGTGTTACTTGAATAGAGAAGAAGAAACCTTAAAGCCTGGAACATTTTGAAACTTTAATTGCAAATAATTCTTGCAATGCTTATCAGGTGAATTGTATGTATTATATAATGTGAAACACTGCTCTAATCATAGCAGTGATTATTATGCAAGGCCTTTTTCCAAGGTAGGTCTTGAAATGCCCTAAGGACACAGCAGGGAAGTACTGGGGAATTCAGGATGCATTTTCACACTTTCATTCTATTTTATTCCCTCACATTTCACAGCACCTCATGCTAATCATTTGTTAATGAAGAATAGGGACTTTCCTTGTTGTCATTTGTTCCTGAAACCATACCTTGTCTCTGAGATGTACACCGAAGGAAGAACTCACCATTCAGATGTTGCTCTGCTTTCGATCAGCCTTTGTAGATCAAATACAAAAAGAAGGTGACCCTGAAATGCAATGACCTTCTTGGTAGTGCAATCTCAAATCAACAAACATAGAAGAAAATAATTAGGAACTCTTTTTCAGTATCATAAGGCTGTAGAATTCAGTTTGTTTTGGTTTTTTTTTCCAGTGAAAACTTTGAAAATTATGATACAATGATACTCACACAGAAAAAGCAAAAACAAGAAGATGTAGGATAATAACAGCACTACTTTCTAGCATCCAGATTTCACATAAATTGGAGTATTCCACAGCACCATCACTCTAAATAGACTATTTGCTGTACCAGAAATGGAAGCCTTCATCATGCTGCTGTGCAGTAAAATCCAGTACAGCTCATAATAATCAAAGCTGAGACTTTAGACAGTGCAGGTTCTGCTTTCAGCTGTCTCCTGGTACTCAGGAAGATCCCAGTCTTTCCGCTACACCTACTGTTGCATGCATGTAATTTTACTGTCTGCAGTAGTTCACAAATTCATACTTATTCTGAAATCATCCATGCCAAATGACTGACCATAAGATGATTTATTTGCTTTCACAGTGATGTCACTGACATTGCAATGGAGTTGGTTCTCTGGCCAGTTGTTTATCAAAGTGAGTAGCTAGGTACATAAAGAATGGACTGTCAGCCATTAACTCGATATATTTTGTAGGGCATGTGGTGGGTCTAAGTTGAAAATGTGTGACTTTTTTAATATTGGGGATTTTTTAAAATCCTATTTCCACTTGCAGGATGTTTTTTATTTAGTTGCACATATGTTGAAATGATAGTATTCACTCCTAGTATCTGTCTTCAGAACCCAGCTGTCGTGGCTTTCAGTTAGTGACACCTTCGCCTGAATGTGAGGAGTAAATGTTTCTCAAAACAAGCAGGGGTTCACAGGGCAGAGTTTGAGGGTAGGTGTTCAGTCTGGCTGGAGGTCAGTCAGCCTGTGGGTTGGTCAGACTCACATCACTCACCTCCCAGGGAAGGTTCCCCCCACCTTCACTATGGTTGCAGCGACGTGAAGCCTTTGGCCTTGTGAAAAGGTGGGTATTGTATTTGCAGGGATCCCTGACGAAGAAATGAATGATGAGTCTGACTCCATGTTCTCAGAAGGCTAATTTATTATTCTAAGATACTGTATTATATTAAAGAACACTATACTATACTATACTATACTATACTATACTATACTATACTAAAGAATACAGAAAAGATACTTACTGAATGCTAAAAAGATAATAATGAAAACTCGTGACTCTTTCTAGAGTCTCGACACAGCTTGGCACTGATTGGCCAATGAGTCAAGATAACTCACACTAGAAACCAATGAAACAATCCCCTGTGGGTAAACAATCTCCAAACACATTCCGCATGTGAGCACAACACAGGAGAAGCAAATGAGATAAGAATTGATTTCCTTTTTCTGAGGCTTCTCATCTTCCCAGAAGAAAAATCCTGGACAAAGGGATTTTTCAGAGAATGTGAGTGCAAAAGGTGGGAACTCAGGTCGCCTCCGCCTTGGCAAGCAGAGAGACAGATTTTGTTTTGGTCACTCTCTCTGCTCCAGTTGGTCTCCAGTTACCTCCTGCCAAATGCCAGCATTTCCTGTGGGGTAGAGCACTTTCTGTCTTTTGAGAATTGGATTTCCATCAAGTCTCCCTCCTTGGTCAGGACTAGTGCTGTCATCCATGATGTTTCAGGATGGGGAAGAAGTCAGGAATGTCCCTGACCCCACCAACATGAAGTACATTCCTGGAGAGATATCTAGATGTCTGCAGTACAGGGATCTCTCAGTGTGGGTCGGGTGCATCCAGAGAAGTTGTGTACACCCATTCTTGGTCATGGTTAGGTCCAAAGAAGGCCCAAAGCTGTGTAAATCAAACACAGAGCACTCACTGTGGGGAAAAATTCAGAGGCAGGCACCTCTCATGACTTGGCCTGGTGTTGAGTATCACATCTGTGGTCTGAGACACGGAACTGTGACAGAATTCCACTGTAGCCACCAAGTCCTTTTGTTACTCTGTGCCCAATCCAGAGCAGGGCTTGAGCCTCCAGCTCTCGCTGTAACCCCTGATGTCCTCCTAACTCCTGTGAGGATGGCAGGCTGCCCAGGCTGGCATTGGGAACCCCAACACTCACGTGGCTCACGGCTCCAGGTAATTATCTTCCTACTGGAATAAAGCAAGTGTTGTTCTCCCCTTCCCAGGCATGCACTGACACTGGCTGCTTTCTGGAGCATGTGTCTCATCTATCTTCCCAGTTCTAGATGGGACAAAAATTTACTCCAGCATTTAATGCCAGAGTAGGGAAATTTATCAATAAGACCATGGGGACATCCATCTTCCTTTGTCATTGTGGAAAATAAGTCTTTATGATTCCTCAAGTCATACTTTGTATTTTTTAATAGGCCCAGACTCTCCTTTTGTTTCTAACCTGGACATTCTTTTTTTTTTTTTTAGTGTTTCTTCTAGCATGCATGCAGGGATGCTGTGGGATGGTAACCATGGTAACTGCAGAACATGGAAGACATCATTTCAGCCCCCAAATGCATATTACTGGGTTTGTGTTTGCTGGACATGAATTGTCTCGATCCCTAAACAACAGCAGGAAGTGAAAAGAAGTTACTTGTTTCGCAGCAATTAAGGGAGAAACTCAGACACTTAGCAGACAGTGGGAGAAATATGCATTAGGTGTTATTCTGTTTTGTCCAGGAAGCGGCTAGAGACAGATAAGACCAAAACAAAATGTAAGTTCTGGTTTTATATATGTTAAAATATATTTAATGACAGCATTATGTATATTTAGTAACAATAAAATTATCTGGTCTGAGACTTTCTTAACCACACAGGGCATTTCATCATCATTGTGAGCACTGTCAGGTGATCTCAAGGGTCTGCTGTGCAGGGGCTTCACTGACACAATGCCAAAGCCTTGGCTCTGTGCTACAAATGATGGGCAATTTGTCCTTTCCTCCAAAACAGATGCAGCAAATAGAGCAGTAATGGGGCTCAGTCCTTCATCCTCAATGGCCAGCTTTGAGTGTTTACCTACAGAAGGGGATCTCCCAGGTTTGTCCCCTGGTGAGGGAGCTTAGCACCTCAGGAAATCATGCTAAAGATGGAGGCCCCAGGGATAGGAAAGGGAAATTGGGGAGCTAGAATTTGTTTCATGCGATTTAAAACTGCTGGGGAGAAAATAAAATGTGAAATTATACTAAAAAACACAAGTGATTCTACTGTACTGATATCTCCAGTGTGATAGACTTGGCCTCTTGTGTGACTGCTCAGATATAATGTTCTGTGCAGGACGACCAAAACATTTTCACTTACTAGACAGAGGTGCCCATTTGACCCAGGGTGATATAGGCTGTTGCTGTAGAATGCTTTTTCGCAAAAACTCTGATGCTTTCTCTCCCATCCCCTTTCTCCATACAAACAATCCTATTTCTCCTGTGCACAAATGTCCCAGAGGAGGCAGCTCTGTGGCTCCAATGGTTTCTGTTTCCAGCTACACAACAGATTGGGGATTTTAGGGACCAAGCCAAAATCATGGCAGTATGTAGTAATGTTGGGTGTAATCATTTGTCTTGCCCATGATAGCACAGATATTTGCATCTATTGCTGAATAAAATTACTTTTTATAAACGCACTTCAGTACTAAATAGTTCTAGGGATTTCTTTTTATGTGCATTCGAAAATTAGTGCCTTGATGAATCACAAACAAATGAACAGTTTCTTTTCCTAGAAATTACTTTTTTCAGGGGACTGCTAAGCCTTGCCCTGAGGAACTTAAAAAAATTACTACACTGCTTAGGTTAATAAGATTATATTTATAATACCAAATTTGTAATAACTTAAAAAATAAATTACCCTTTGCTTTTGAACTGATATTTACTTTTCCTTTCTCTCAGAGGGAAACAAACATTAAAATGAGAGAAACTGAGTTTTACACAGTAATAAGAATCCACAAGTCAAATATTAATGAAAAACAATAATGGTGAGAACTGTTGACTTAAGAAGAAAAGAAAAATTAGGCAGCTTAGTACTCCTTAGCTAGTCTAATGCTGAAATTGGATTTACTTATTTACATTTTTAGGAACCTCCTCCCTTTATGACTTTCCACAGCCTTGATATTAGTATTGGTATTTTCATTGTATGGAAAAACTTGTGTTCCTCCATTACGTCAAAAAATTTCCTGGGCACAAACAACCATTTTTGCAGCAGTGGAGGAGAACAAGCAGAGCAACAGATGTGTAACAGCAGGCACCTTTCATGGCCACACTTCTCTGCACTTCCACATGGATTAACAAGGGCGCATACAGCTCCCAGTGAATGTTTCAGGGTTTTCCATGCTGTGTTTCTCCCCTGCTTTGATCACATTTCTCATGAAAATTATGGATTTTTCCCCAGGTTTTGCTCATGGGCACAAAAACAATGAGCTAATTCTCTCTTGTCGAGCAAAGTAGGAGGATACTGCAGTGACTGCTGCAAGTTCAGTAACAACTACAACAGCAATAATATTAATGCTTATTAACTTCATAAAATCATTACAATGAAACAGCTAAATTTTTTTTTTTTTTGAAAGAAGGAAAAAAATCCTATAGATGACTTCCAATGTACAGTGGAGAGTAAACAATCCAACAAAAATATTTCAAAAATATAATGATAATCGATGAATAAATTGATTACAAGAAAAAATATGTTTTAAAGATTCATGAATAAATGCAGCTAACTGAATCACTCATCATGACAATTAGCAAATCATGTCTGCATGAAAAATGTATTGTCAAATGTTTTGTAAGTGAAATCAGTAAAGGAGGCTGTCTCTTGTACAAAAAGGAAAGATTAATTTGTATTTTTAACTGAAAATTGAAGACTATACTTTATTCTCAGAAAGAATTTCATTTCTTACCTCAAGCTGCAGACCTGTTCCCTTTCAAAAGGTTGTAAAAATATTTTTTCAGCATTCAAAGGATGTCTTTCTGCGACCCTTTCTCCCAGCAGAAAAATAAGAAAAACATCTAAAGTTCAGATGTTTAGAAAAATATTGCCCTGAGGTCAGAAACCAAATACAAGAAATTCCCTGCTGAAAGTATTTATTCTCCCTACAAGATGGAAGCTGTGACAGGTGTATTTATTTTAAAGGGAAGGTGCCCCAGCTTTCTGCACCAGAGCTTAGAGGAAAACACTAATAACTCCAATATCAGTGGCTGTGGAAAAGGAGACTTGTCTGGCAAAGCAGTTCCTGTGTAAGGACTGATATCCCAGTAACATCCCAGGCACCCGCTGCAGGAGGAGGAGCAGGGCCTTGGCAGGTTGGATGTTGGATCTGCTTCTCAGTTATTGGCTTCTCTTTCTCAGAGTCTGGCAGTGAACAAGCAGGACCAACTTTAGCTTTGAAATCTCTGAGGAAGCTGCTAATCCTGATGGAGGCATTCGTTTCAGTGGCATTTGTCTCTTCCTAGATGGCATTGACCCATCATGGCTAAAATGGGAGCTATGGTAGCTCTTTTGTGCCTACATTGCTTACCTTGTTGCCTACACACTTGTTGAACATGAGGTGAAGCGTGGATGAGCAAATATACTCTTAACATGTAATTTCTCATAGTAATTAGGAATATCCTCAGAGCTCCTTGATTTTGTGAGCTCTCCAAGCTTGCCTTCCCTGCTGGCTTAAGACTTCATGTTCAATTTATTTTGGTTTGCAGTGTATCATTTGTGCTGACACGGTTTGACTTGGTTTTGACATTGCATTATTGTCTTCCCAGCCTTGTGCTGCTGGCTGTGTGAGTGTCTGATGATACTCAGTGGCATGCAAATAAACAGACAATTACAGTTAGTACAAACATCCATTGTATTTTACAATGTGCAGGCTCCGTACTTGATTTCCAAACCTGAAGATGTGTAAGTGGTTTCAGTATGCTGTTTTCTCAAAATACCCATTACTGTCAGTCCCAAGGAAAATACCCATTGTAAATGTCTGTATTCTGCAGTCAGTGCTTCATTGGCCCAAAAATCTGAGAAGGGTCCTGCTTACATGCTGGGTATCTGCACTTCTCCTTAAGCATCCATCTCTCATTTGGGTGCTTGCCCACAGGCTTTGCATCCATCCCAGTAGATCAAACAGCTTCCTATGTTATATTTAATTTATTCCCAAAAACATACAATACTTGGGTATATTTCAACCCATTTATAGTGTGAGATTAATCCAAATCCTTCCTCGTATGTCCCAGCTGTGTATTGGATGATAAAGAGCAGAGTTTTTGCAGTGTTTGAATATCCAGTCCAACATGCCAACAAGTTTTTGTTTTGTGACCACTCTGAAGATGTGATATGTGCTGTGATATTCTCCATGCTGAGATCCACTATACAGGATCTATTTCTCTGCCTCTGTGTAGTGCTGCCTTCAGGCTTAATGGAGGCTCCAGAAGGGCAAAATTAGCTCAGGCCTTAGCCTGCAGTCTCAATGCAAGGTGGATTTGAATGAAAGGACTGTGAAACCACTGTGAGGCGGTGTTAAAATGAAGGACAGTCAAGTACAAACACACTGTGGTCTTGCAAACAGACATTCATTTTTCTTTCCTGTTAACCAAGGTTGCAAACAGGACACATAGGATGCACATCTGTGTGTGTCACTGCAGGATACAGAGGATCTTGCTGTATAGAGCAGATATGTTCTGGGATAAAGAAACAACATGAAATAAGGGTGCTGTTTTCTAGTAGATCCCACTACTTTTTCCCTAGCAGAAAATGTAGAAGGGTCCCCTTTTCTGGGTGAAGGGACCAGCTGTTTCAGAGAGCACTGCCAGGAAGTTGTAGTGTTTGGTGATGAGATTCAGGAAGCAGACTGCATGAAATTTCTTTGCTATCCATCATAACTATATGGTACAGCCCATCTTTAAGCTGGTTTTATTCCTAGGCCTAGCAGCATTTAGCTTTATCTACCCATATAACTTCATGGATCAAATTATCTATTCTACATTCAAAAGTTGTACATTCTCAGAGAGATAGAATTAGAGCAGTTCAAAAAGGCAGTTGATTGAAATGTGAAGTCAAGTGATTGAAGAGCTGTGTTAAAGATTCACATTTCTGGAAGATATCATGAGAAAGCTCATACAGGTCCTCTGGCCTACAAATCCTGCTCCATGCCCTGCTCTCCTGCTCCTGTATTACAAGTTTCATCTGCTCCAGGCAGGACCTTGGTCCATGAAGCTCAGCTTGTTGACCCTTCCTCCCTAGCTGTCCATCCACTCTGTCTGCCCAGGTACAGGAGCTCTCTGCTGATCTGGTTGTTAGCTCAAAGCAGCATTGAGACAGCTAGCTGAGATGAATGGCACTGGTTGACTCTTACTTGTCACTCAGTGCACCAAGGTAGAGAGTGTATGAAGGTGGGATAGAGATTTAACATGAAGGCAAAATTCACTTTGAGCAAGTTGTGTAAGAAAACTGAAGATTTAGGTTGATCAGTTAGAGAGAAACTAACTTGTGTCAGAGAAAAAAACTCACAAGGGAAAATAAACATAGCACAGACATCTGAAAAAATTACGGAATTCAGGTTATGAATGTAAAAATTACAATGGGGTGAAAAAAAAAAGGCAGGAC
Organism: Passer domesticus; assembly: GCF_036417665.1. Taxonomy (NCBI): domain Eukaryota; kingdom Metazoa; phylum Chordata; class Aves; order Passeriformes; family Passeridae; genus Passer; species Passer domesticus. The sequence continues at coordinate 12,006,190 of NC_087478.1, forward strand.
CAAAGCACAAATGAAAAATGGAGGAGAGAAATAGTAAAAAGCACAGAAGAAAACTATGTTCTACTTGTAAAATAAACTGCTGGGAACTAGAGTAACACACCCTTACATGCAGATCTGTATCAGTTTGAGTAAGTTCATTTAATAATTAAACCTTCCTCCTGGTTCTGGACATGATACTGAATCCAGAATCCAGTGCTGTTCAGAAGGGCAGTGGGACTGACAGTTTGTAGTGTGAAGGCAATCTTTCAACAAACTAGTTAATTTCAGTGTTTGCATTTTGAATTAATATGTTAAATTTTCTACTGTGCTTCATCCTAAATTCCCATCTGTGCAATAGAGTAGCAGGAAACAAGAAAACACTTCAGCAGAAGTCTCTAAGACTTGAATTCAAACAGAGAATTTCCATTTTCCTGCACTCCATTCCCTCCCCCTTCAGGTCTAACAGACCTAACAGAAAATTCAATAGTAATAATTGTCCTGTATCAGTCATTAACCACATCAAAGAAACAGTTTATTACTAAATAGGTGTTAGTTATAGACAGGTTCACCGTGAATAATGAATCCCAAGAACAGTGGCAGTAATGCTAATCTTTGTTTGGCAAATATTCCCCAAGGCTTTTTTCAGTAAAGGATCTAAAGGCTCTCCTGTGAACATCAGGTCTTCTTTAATTTCTTCTGTCATTTTCCCTTCTGTTATTATAACCATAATCTATTTTCAGTTTCCTAACTATGTGCTTAACCTAGCTGTATTGGTTTGAACTCTTTATGATGGGTTTGCAGGGTTAAATTTAGCAATTGCAGACCCTGAAGTCCCAGTAGTGTTGGTAAGACTCTGTTAATGTACGTTTGTGATTGTTTATACTGAAAAAGTTATTTTTAGAAGGAAGACCACTATTCTTGCCCAGTAGCTTACTGTCTCACTGAGAAATACAAAAGAGTTCTCTTCAAAGGCTCCTCCAGAAGCTCTGCTCCTTCTTCCTGGGGAGGAATTTGCTTGGGATCTTGGAAGAGACATGATAATATTAATAATTTCCATTACTCTCATGTAAAGACTAGATGTCTGTATAGAGGTGTAAGTTTTGCAAAGTATAGGTGTCTAATACCGCTCTGCATTCTATAAAATCTATATTGGCCCCTAGTGTGGGAACTCAGTACATCACTCTGGATGTCCAGAGCTACCGAGACAACCCTTGGGGGGCTCGGAAGTCCTGGAATGTTGCCAAAAGTGCCTGGTGGCTTGACTTTGATCCTTCTAAAGAAGTGACACCTCTGTATGAGGAGATGAGAGAATTTCAAGTTTGAATGGTGAGGGGATGATATTCACTGGGTGAAACATAGATCTTAATGCACTGTACAGGGGGGTTTTGTATGTTGTACAGGGGGGGTTGGAATTCTGTACATGGTGGTCAGGAGTCCCAAGATGGAGGGATTTGGGCGTGCCCTGTCCTTCTTCTTTCTTCTCCTTGGCATCCATGTTCAGGATGATGTTGGCACGTGTGGATTGGTTCATGGTGAAGGTGCACTTGTTAACAAGGGTGAAAAGTATTGGAAATAGAAGGTAAATATCTTATACGTAGTTTTCACTCTAAAAGAGACAACCGCCCCGTGGGCGGGAGAGAGTACCCTTGGCTGTCTTGCTGATCAGACTTTGGCTGGACAGACAGAAAAGCTTTGTAGATAAGAAACAATAAACACAACCGAAGACTGAAAACTCAAGAGTCCAGACTCTTTCTTCAAAGCGCGGCCTGCCCAGAACCACCTTTTCCTGTGCTGGGGCAGAGACAAGTAACAGCCGACCCCGACACCTAAGATCAAGTATATCTGTGTTGCTAAAACTTGGGGCAGTATCCAAGACTTAAAATTATTTTCTATTCATAGTCAGAAAAAATATCAAAAGTGTAATATGAGGTTGTAGCCTCTGTTGATAGCTCATTTTTTAAGCACTGTAATCCAGAAAAGCAGACATAAATGTTGGGTATTTGAGTTCGTATTCATATTAGATGGACTTTCCTGCTTGATCATAAAGTCTCAACCAAAGCTTATGCATGGTTGCCTTTTGGGATATCGATCCATGGCCATGCAGACAGCCTGGCAAAGCTTCTGCTAAATTAATGCAGCTTTCAAGAGTGACTGAGCAAAGGATTAATGTAGAAGACTGTTAATCAAATTAAGTGTTTCCTAAAATTCTGTAATAACTTTTATGCACAAAGGAAATTTTGGTAAGAAGTCGTTATTACAACAGAAATTATTTTCTCAATTGTATTTCATAATACCAAATGGAAATTTATTTTTTACTTCAGTGAAATCTGGTGTCCAAACATTACAGCATGAAACCTGGAAAAAAGCCTGTATGTATAATGATTTCCAGCAGGAAAAGAGTAAGCACAATATGAAAAAAAAAGGTGAAATGGAGGTTCAACTCTTGTTTAGTCAGTCATATATCATTTGGCACCATCACAACTACCTCTCATTGGCAGCAGAGTCACAGTCACACTGAATATGAATCTCCAAAATTGCCCTCTGGCAGTCTGACACCCTTACAAGTTCTTGAGGGCACTCTGGGCCACCTGGGTCCCAGTGGGATCTTCCAATTCTGCTTCTCACCTGTTGTGTAATGTTAATGGACCATTGCTGATAGCTATGGTGGATTAACAGAGCTAGTAGTGCTTGTCTGGTCTGGTGGGTGGATTAAGTGAGTAAAGCCTGCAAAGAAATGCAAAAATAAAAAATACTATTCAAGTTCTAAATCGTAATATTTATGCTACCAAAATTGTAGGAGGTGTATAATGCTGCAGTGTGTCTGTGTGGGCAGAGACTGTCTGTGTGGGCCAAGGGGATGACTCAGATTCATCACTTCTGAATTCACAGGGAGTTCTGGATGTTCACTGCCTGCATGGGTGAGCTTTTCATGTGTGTCTTGATGGATTGCATCAGGTTCATGCTTTTTCTTTCTTTTTTCACTCCTAATTTGCAACATTTACTCCAAGTCTCGTTTTGATAACTCTTTTCCCAGAAAAATGCATTGGACCTTAGGAAGAAAAAATCAGGTATATGTAATCAATATGCTATTTGCACATTAGAAACCACTTAGTAATTTTAAAGAGTCCATTTGATATGGGAATAATTCATAATATGCATGAAGGTTATGTAATTTAACAATTGCATGTATCTGGGTCTGGGTTTGAGAAGCCTGACTTATCTGGGCTGATAAATTACAGACTGCGTTAAGTAATTGGAATGATTTTAGATTATTCTGCAGAAATGCAGCTGAGAGACACTACAGTAAGTCTTTTTATTTTTAAAGTGTATATTTTAAGAGCTTAAATTGTTACCATAAGTGCTGGTTTAAACTTTAACCATACAAGTAGGTCCACTTTCAAAGACAGCCATTTATTTGTCTAGTGATAAACAATAATTTATGATACTTAGTGTTAGTTTTCAATTACTCCCCATCTCTTTGGCAGTGATATAATGCTGTTTAGTTGCTCTTGTAAAAAAAGACTACATCATTATCATTTGTGTTATTCTGTGAGACAAAAATCCTTCCTGTGTTTAAGATACAATGGTTTGAAGGTTGGAGGGAGGCCTGGGATTTATTTTTGTCTGAAAGTTCCTGTCCATGGCAGAGGTCTTTTGGGTGGCTTCGCTGTGGTTCTCTGGGGGGCTGGAGAACGGATCCTTCTGCTCCTGCACATCTCTGGGGAGATGGGATGAAATCTCAGCTGGTGGAGCAGGTCTTCTCACAGTCCCACACAGAGCATGCAGGGGATGGTGTACCTGGCTGTGGTTTCTGAGGGCTGTTTTAATGTCTGAGTGCTGGCATGAGAGTTTTTCCTTTGCTACATAAGCCACCTGATAAATTGCATCTTGAATGTATGCAGTATTTCTTAAGGTCAAGTTACGGCGCTGTGTAATAAAATACAATCAGTAAGCATTGCGAGGAGCCGTAGGGTAGTGTATCATTTATCTTGAAACCTTCTGCTCTGAATAAGAATCCTGAATTCACTTTTCAGTATAAATTGTGATCTTTCCTAGCTTCTGCCAGGGATACCATAAAGTATGTCATTACATTAATCAAAGTCCCAGCATCCTGGCATCCAAACTATGAATTATTGCTGTAGTAGAAATGCTCCAGGAGGAGCACCACATCTTATCCTAGCCTTGCTGAGAAGTGTAACATTTACAATGGGATGGCAGACAGAGCAGGAGATTTTGTAGAAATGCTAATTAAACCCTGTACTTGGAGATTAGGCTGATTTGATAAATACTCCTTAACGCTTATTTATCTCTTTATTACATGCCCATAAACCATTTATGACCCTTTATAATGCTTTATAAATAAACTTATTAAATATTTCCTGGGTACTTGCTGAATACACTCATGAAACTCCTGAAGTTCACCAAAAAGATTTACAGACCTTGCTGCATAATGCAGTACTTGATATTATAATTTTAGGTTTTTTCAACACTTGAATAAATGTTCAAAGGAGTTCAGGGGCAAAATCAGAGTTGTAATTTTTGGAGTCAAACCTTCTTCAGCCTTTGGAAAAGACTGAGCTAGGATTTTCTGTGAGTGACTGGCCTCACAAATTAAGTCTCAGCTTTTTACTTCATTTACAGGGAATTATCTTATTTAATTTGTGCAGAGAGCAGCTATGTTAAGCATTTACGTAGGCTCAGAAAGGATCCGAAAAACACAATAATGTGTCTCTGCGTAAATATTTTTATGAACTGTGAGTAGACTGCATTAAAGATCAGGTGGGAAAAATTTGGTTAATTCATTTATATATTTATGGAGTTCTTTCATGTGTTTGAAATGGATTACAGAGGGATAAAACAGTGTCAGGAAAATGCCAACATCAATTTGCCTTGAACAAATCGTGTCAAAACAAAATAATTCCCTCCTAGGACAAAGGCAGGAGACTGTGGACAGAGGGGAAAGCAAGGGACATCACATAAAGTGCTGTCTTACGTGGGGATCTCAAAGCAAGAGAGGGAAATTTCGTCTGGGGGAAACTGGTAGGGCAAGAGAGCACCAGCTCTCATAGCCACGCTCACAGAATTAAGACCATGGTTAATTTCCAACAGAGAGCTCCACAAGGCAGTCCTGAGCCTAAATCTGCTCAGTGCTTACATCAGTTATAGGAGTGGAGAACTAAGGAGGGTGCTTATAAAATCTACATATAACTAAGGAGCTGTAGGACAGTTTTAGAGTTTAAACTGATCTTGTAAATTGGAGCAAAATTCTGAGATATGTAGCATATAGCTGGCAAGTTTCTGTAACTTTTTCTCCCAGCCTCCATCTCACAGCCATGGGCTGTGCAGCACATTGTTCACCTCCCAGACACAGGTGCCTTTTCAGGTCCTCTTTTTAATTCAATTCATTCAGCTAAGGCACCAGTCTGCTCACAAAAAAACCCAACTTGGCACTGGACCCATCACTTGGATTTATTTATCCAGGCAGTGTGGTGAGTGATGAGCTTCACTCTCTGCAGGAGACTGACCAGAACACACTGAGACAAAATGCTCAGGGAACAAAACCAACCTCAGCCATAGCTTCCCTTCCTAATGAGTTCTGATGAGTTCCATGTACATTGTATTGTGCATTTCTCTCATGTCCTTTTAAGCTGCATATCTTTGTTATCCACATTCAGTGCATGCAGTCCCTAGCAGGACCCACACTGCCTGCTTGGCTTGTCCAGATTGTCTCAATATTTGAGCATTCCCCAGGAGCACGGCCCTCCATACAGTGATATGTGTCTGTGTAAACCTGTGTCAGTGTTTTCATAAACTACAGACATCCAGTTTGTCACTACATGATCCAGTTGCACAACTGCACCATCTTTCAGCAGCAGCAGCAGCAGCTCTTGCAAAGCGCTGAGCAGGATCTGCTTAATTGTGACTTTTTTGCACAAATAGTCCGAAATGTGGCAGCAGGGCTCTCTGAGTGGCAGAAACTGATATAAGAGATGCAGTGGTTTTCAAGCAGAACACAAGTCAGCAGTGTCATCATTCTCCAAAAAGCAAAAGCAACCACCTTTGCAGGATGCAGAGCCATGATATGTAAATAAGACATTAAATAATGAAAGAAATGTGCCACTGAGAACCAGTGAAAACCTAGCTGGAGCAATCTCCAGATTTGGGTGCTGCTGTTCCAGAAACAAGTGGGCTACACTGGAGAGCAGCAAAGGCAAAAACAATTAGGCCAATCAGAGAATCAGAAAATGTGGTGTAGTAGGAAAGCTTGAGAGAAAACCAGTTCAGCAAGGAGATGGCCCAAGGAGGCCAAGTGTCACTTCACACCAGAAATTTCCTCTCCCCTTTTCTGTTGCCTCTCCCAGGAACGAGATGCTCTGTATCCCACATAAGGTGGATAAGAAGCAATTTGGTAAACTGGAGAGATAGGAAGAAGGTTTTATTTTAAAATACTGAAGCTTTGGAGGAGTATGGTGAGGAACACTGCAGTATCTCCATCACTGGACAAGTCCTGATAAAAAGTCAAAGATACCGGTGTGTTGAGAGTGATTTTAAGTATCATTGTACCTAACTGCATCTGGCAGAGATTAGCCCATTTCTCAAGGAACTCCCTTTCCTCTCTGCAGGAAAACAGCCTCTATCCTAAGCAAAACATTTGTGTCACCAGCACTTAATTGCTGGTGTATTTATCCTGAGGTTCTGAGGTTTCTTTTCTTGCAGAAGCAGGCCATTCCAAAGCAAACTTTTCATTTTCAAAAAATGAAGATTTTTGTCATTTTTATTTTCAAGGTTGTGCTTAAAAAATGAAGTTAGAAAGTGTAATTATCAACAGAATATCAGCACGGTAAAGGAATCTTTTAAATGTCATTGTTTTTAAGATAACATTATTTTTCATGGGATTTAATCACATTTTTGAAAGGTTTGGAGTTGATAGGCTGCAATCAGATTGTGTGCAATCTGATATTGCACACAAAAAGGCTTCTAATCTCATATTGCACACAACAAAATCCATGGTCCCAGAGTGAAAATTAGAGGCAGTATCACTGAATGAGAACTGCTTGTGTGTGACTTGGGTGTTTGCAGAATTAAATCCTTCTTTGCAAATTCCTAAGAACTGTCATCCATGAACCCCAAAGCAATTTAGAAACATTATTTAATGTTAAAAATCAACTTGGCTCGGGCCATAACTGAGTTCAAGCAGCTTTGTGGAGCTGGCTGCTTTTCAGTGGAGAAAAATAATCCCTTTGGAAAGCAATTGGGATGAGTGTTTGTAGTATTTGGAGTGCTAAAACAAATTTAGGGCAGATATTCTTAGACCCACACTGTCAACCATGGAAGTCAATGCCGTGATTCAATGAACCCAGTGTAACCCTGTCAGGGGTTATTCCCTGTGGTGTGTTGATGCTGTCTGGATGCCAGGTACCCACCAAAGCTGTTCTATCCTTCCTCAGCTGGACAGAGGAGAAAAAAGTCTACTGAGAGGCTCAAGATAAGAGGGTCAAGATAAGGCCTGGGAAACTTCAGTCCCCAGTTACCATCACAGGCAAAACAGACAACTTGGGGAAAATGTAAATTAAACTTATTACCAATGAAATCAGAGTAGGGCAATGAGAAATAAAACCAATCTTAAAACACCTTTGCCCCATCCCTCCCTTCTTCCTGGTCTCAGCTTCACTCCTGAATCCTCTGCCTCCTCTGCTCAGGGGCACAGGGGATGGGAATGGGGGCTGTGGTCAGTTCATCTCACCTTGTCTCTCCTGCTCCTTCCTCCTCGAGGGGAGGACTCTGCACCTTTTACCTGCTCCAGCATGGGGTCCCTCTCAAGGACACAGTCCTCCACAAACTTCTCCAATGTGAATCCTTCCCATGGGTTGCACTTCTCCACAAATTGCTCCACTGTGGGTCCCCTCCACAGCATGCAGTCCTTTAGGAGCAGTCTGTTCCAGCATGGGTCCCCTCTCATTACACAGGGACCTTGAAGACATTGTTGTGCAGGCTGAGGCAAAGGGACTGACTGCCACAGCCTGGCCTCTGCTCACTGCCAGCATATCACCAGAATTTGTAGAACAAATGGTTTCCCTCCATCAGTCTCTCGGTTTAGGAACTAAAGTTGCTTCTGAGTATGGGTGGATGTCTGGAATTAATTAACTTCTTTCAGGTAACTGTGACTTTTAGAGGTATTAGAGGCAAGCCTGACTCAGACCAGGTGTATTCTCAGCTGGGTGATCTAAAGACTTAGATAATTTGGTTCAAAATTTAACAGGCTTGATGAGTATTTTCTAAAGAATTTCAGAAGTTCATCCTTCACTGCTGCTATGGGTTTTATGATTTAAATGCTGTTGGGAAGAAGGACCATTTTGTTGTTTTTTTAATGCAGATTAATACACTGAGGCTGGAGTTCACACATATTGCTTCCTCCCTCTATAGCAAGAAAAAAAACCTGTTGCTTTTACTAGCACAACCATGTAAAGCACATGAACTGAGTAAGTTACTAGTGTGCACTTGGAGTCTATATTTACTATGCTGAATACTCCTTAAACAGAGCTAGAAGCTGCAGTGGCTTTTTTTATATGCAAGGGTAAAAAGTAGAGGCAGGAGAAATTGTAAGAGCTAGGTGTTATCCCAAAAACTTTACTGTGCTGATATGGTCTGGCACATGCTGTCATGGAGCAAGCTGAATAGTAGAGTGGTGTGAAGCAGGTCCTGGAAAATGAATGAAAGGTCTAGATGAGACTGTCACAAAGCACAAGCAGAACATCAAACACTTGAGAACCAAGAAGAGCATTCCTGAGGAAAAAAAAAAAATTGAAAGAAACCTGTAATTCTTTTGTATGAAGAATTTACAGAGGAAATTGTGGTGATAGTGATAACAAAGGGAAAGACAAGCTGCACTTACAGGTGCAGATACCATCAAAGTACTCTGGGAAGGGGTATATATAGACATAGATCCCACCAGAACACCTGAGAACCAGGAAAATAGCTAGAGTGTGCCTTCTGGCAGTGTTCTTCAGACTAACCAGCAGTAAAAAGACCCAGGAATATATACAAACTCAGACTGGAATCCTAAAAATTCTCTAATGGTAAAATTTCCCTAAATCAAAACAGATAAAAAATGCATTTATAGCTTTCTGGGAGATAGAAGTATCTGGAAGATGTGCTGAATGTGATTGCAAAAGCGTGTGTGGATTTCTGTATTGTGTCCTTCACTGTTACATGTTACCACAAAACCAGGGAAGTCATCAGAGTTTCATGACAGTACTTATTTGAAATAAAATTATAGTTGTGCTTTGTCATTTTTTATAACCTCTTTTGAATCTCATTAAGTATTTTGAGGCATAAATCTTGGTGTGCCCCTCTTGGTCCAGAGTTTCATCAGCAGAAAGCACAGCTGGCCAAGACTCTTATGGAGGGGTTGGTACAAGGAAAATCACCCCATAGCTTGGTAAAACACCATTACTCCAGTACTTGTCTGTAGGTTGCAACTCAATTTTTTCTAGAAAAAATGACAGCTGTTTGCACTGAGAGCTATTAATCCATGATTTCACCCTCCAGTCTTCCCAAACTGAGTGTCTGTCTTCCACACCCAATTTTCACCCAAAACATCTATCCTGGGCTGCCTTTTAGAAGATTTCTTTAGCTATTTTGTATGCTTACTGCCTTCCCTGACATTTCTTCTGGCATTGAATTAGTGTTGACTGAGTCTCCCAGCATGCAGAATTTGGAGAGCTTTGTCCAACCACCTCAAAGACACATTTTAGCTTCAAGATCAGGAAAAAAATCTCTATGAAACAGGCCTGTCACAGTTAGACCTGTTGTAGTTTAACTCTTTGGGGTGCAGGATTAAGCTCACCACAAATCTGACATACCCTTGCCTTTGTTCTTCTTTCTCCTTGTTCTACCTTCTGGTATCTTTGTCAAACATTGCCTCAGGTCAATTAAAAGTGAAAGAACATTTCATGCTGTATTGAAACAGTAAATTTTATTTGTTTGTCATTTAGCAGCAAGGAAACACTGCAGAGAATAATCCTACCAAGGATTACAGAGTATTTTGACAAGTAGTAAACTCTCAGATTCAGCTAAAGCCTCCTCCTTTCCAGGCTCCTCAATAATCCTGGTTTAGGCCAGCAGAGTAATTAAGATGTTGCAGGAAAACAGAGTCCTCAGAAGGAAAGAAACAGATGAATTTGTAAAATTCAAGAGCAACTACACTGTGAGAAGAAGCAGAAAATGAAAAAAACAGTGCAAGTCCTGAAGAAATACTGTTTGAGGGAGACAAATTACTTTTTCTGAAAAAATTCACAAACCCTAAACTCTTTAATGGAGCAAGTAATCCTCCTTTACTCCAGCACTAAAATCCAGCTTTTATATACAAGAGTTACTAAAGAAGAAACTACTGTTTATACCCTACAAAATGCAGGTTGTATAAAGGCTGCGTGAAAAAACAGGTATCAGCAAAATAATTCTGAGAAAGTTAGTTTGCTTTTATGTAGAAATTTGCCAAAGGAAAACAGGCATTTGGAGCTCTTTATCCCCAAGTTCTGGTTACAGTATTCATCCATTCTTGACACATTTTGTAGGGGTTATTTCCAAATGGGAAGATTTGATGCTAGAGTCAGCATTAGATAGCATAGAGTGTGATTACCAGTATTAAAAGAAATTAAACAGGATTATTTCTTGGGAAGCTGAAATTATATCTAGCATCTGGACACACTACTCTCATTTGACTTTTTCATGCCCTTTCCAGTTCTTCAAAGAACCAGTGTAGAGCATCATTATTGCTGTTGGGAATAAAAATGATGAAAAGGGATAAAAATATTTCTAGAAATCTTTCCTTAATTTAAAACTATAAGAATACCAACAAGCAAACAGGAAAGAAGAAATAACATTTATGGTCCATTACGGTCTGATAGCTTCCACTGGCTTTCATTTGTGGGAAGATGTTCCCTGACTTTTTTATTACTGCTTATAGGTATATTTGATAGCACAATAACAATAGTCACTGGTGGTGTGTAACATTCACAGAAACAATCAGCAGACCAGTACCAGGGCTGGCTCTCCTACAGAGAATCACATTGTTTTTCCAGAGAACACATAAATAGACATGCTGCTGCTCTGATGAATTCAGCCCAACACCATGGATCTGTCTGCACCCTTAGTGACCTCAAGTATGATGCAGGTTCAGTAAATGATCTGTGGTTCTGGGGGACAAATCCTCTGAAAGTGAGGGTGGTGCACCTTGCCAGGCCATTGGGTGGTCACTGAATGCGCCAGGCATAACCTACTGAGAAAAATTGTCCTTGACAACCTTTGGGAGATCTACTTGTCAAAGACAATTAAGGAAAATCTCATGTGAAGGCATTAAAGTCTATAAGGGCTATTTATTTAAGGGTAGACATCAAAATAAAATAGGAATAACACAGAGGATTTGAAACAGCAAATAGGAGGGCATATTTGAGGAACCTATGAACCTGAAGGAAGGGGATTAAAAAGAGAAACTAGGAAATACATTCTTGTATTGTAAAAAAATTAGAATTTACATTTCTGCGTCATTAAAAATTGTTGAAGCAGAGTTTAGTAGGATCCAAAACCAAATTGCATGTTTATGTAGAAGAAACTTGGAATAGTAGAACTTTGGAATTTAAGGCTAACAACAAACAGTTGGGAAACTGTAAATCATTGAGTTTTGGGACTTGTTTTCATTGCCAGGAGGAAAGTTTCTGAGGAGAGAGATCATCTCAAAACTCTCTCTTCAACATCAGGCCCCTTGTAGGTAATCCCTAAACATCTGGTACTTAGCATTACTCTCAACAAGATTTCAATGAAGTGAGCAGCCATGTGATGTAATGTGGGAATTTGCATGAGAGGAAGGAGGTCCAAAAGGAATTTGGTATTATGCATGCAATTGCAGTTTCGGTGTCAAATTGCCCACATGACTTGGTTTGTCTGGCCAAAGCGATAGGCAAAAAAACCCAGCAAAACCCCTCGGTAGAGGTAAGGCTGAGATTTTAACCAGTTTAACTTGATTCTTTAAACATGTTTTGCAGCAGTGTAGCCATCCCAGATGTATTTGCTGTGTCTGAGATGTTTATTTTCCCACAGTAGCCCTCACAGTGCTGTGCTTTGCAGTGATATCTATAAAGGTGTTGATAACACACCAGTGCTTTGGAAACTGCTGACAGCAGCACTGCCTCCCCAACATTGCCTCCCATCAATTGGCTGTGAGTGTGCAAAGTCCTGGGAAGGGACACAACTAAGCCAGCTGACCTAAGTTAACCAAAGGAAATTTCTACCCCAAAGGATGTCAGCTAAGTTCTAAAAGCTTAGGAAAGGGGGAGGCAGTTGTTATTTATGACGTTTGCCTTCCAGAGCAACCGCCCCACATGCTGAAGGCCTGACTCCTGAGAAGTGGATGAACATTGCTTGCTAACAGGAAGTAGAGAATAATCCTATTTTTGTCTCTTTGCTTGTGCACATGCAAACTTTCAGTTTTGCTTCAGTAAACTGCCTTATCTCAACCTTTGATCCATTTTCAATCACATTTTCTTTCCCCTGTCCAGAGCGGCTTGGTGGATGCCTGGTGTCCAGCCAAGGTGTAACCCTTACATTAAGCTCACAGGCCAAACTGTTCACAAGGTATGACTGTGTTCACAGGCCAGGAAAAGGTTTTTCACCCAGAGGGTGGCTGGGCACTGGAACAGGCTCCCCAGAGAGATGGTCACAGCACCAACCCTGACAGAGTTCAAGAAGTTTTTGGACAATGCTCTTGGGAACACCATGTGATTCTGTGATTCTGTGACAGCAGAAGGAAGCTGTAATAGAAGCAATGGTTTGCAGATGAATTTAGAACTACACGAGATGCAGCGCAAACTTTTCTTGGGAAAAATTACTTTGATCTTTGCATTGTAATATTTTGCATTTTTGGCAAATGCAGAAATGTGGAATATTTAGAGTGCTGGCTTCTTTAAATGCCTCAGCCCGTGATAGTCAGAAGAGAAGATTTTAGTTTCTATTCCAAATAACCATGTAGCTCTTATGTTCTAGTTCGTTTATATTCAGGTAAAACTTGCTTTGAGAATAAAAGCAGTTGTGCCTAACCTATTCCTAGCCTTTGCATTTACCTCTTTACCTGAGCTAACATGAGACTTTTGGACATAATTCAATTTATAAATATCTGCTCCCAGCATTTTCTTCATGCATCCTTTTTAATCAGGCAGGAATCCTCTGTGATACTCAGGTCCCACTTGTACAGCTTGTAGCTTTTCCAGATCACTGGAGTCTCTCTCATGTACACATCTCCTCAAGCTAGTTCCTTATCCCCTTCCTTTGTCCTCTGTGTTCTCTGCCCTTTCTCTGTCTGGCTTCTTTTCCTCATTTTGTGTGTGTCTTCAAGCAGTAAGTTCTGCTTCATGTAGGTCCACAGTCACATAAGCTCCAGAGGCAGCTTAGGGAATTTAGGCAGACAGTTCCTGGGTTCAAGGGTGTAAATCTTCTTGTCCCAACTCATCTTTTTCTATGGCTCTCTCTGTTAACACTTGAGTTTTAAGGCATTTTCACTGAAGCCAGGAACATGTCTGGAATGACTTCAGCCTCAGAAGTGCTGTGGAGTTTGGTGCCCATCTCCTGTACAAAATGGGAGATCCATAAAGTCCTTGTGGCTGGGGTTACTTCAGGGTGTACCACACCTTGACATGTACAGCTGCTTCTGTGGTCTCACAAGCATTCCATTTGTCTTGGTTCATTTTTTCCTGATGTAGGAGGTAATGCTGCAATCCTTGAATCCAACCACCCAAAAGCTCAAGGATTTCCCAGAATTTCCAGTGCAGATGACTTAGTCCCAGATGTCTTATCTTCAGGAGAGGGGTGAACCATCAAGCACTGTCACCATTGTGGCTGTGTGGCTTTGTAGCAGTGAAAGGAGAATTGGTTTGATCCAAGGGAACTCCACTGCAGCCCAAAGGAGGGGATGCCTGCCCTGCTATCCTTAGGCTGCTGTCATGAGGCAGTCCCTGGATGAAAGGCAGGTTCATATTGATGGCTGCCAGGATCAGGATCATATTGATGGCTGAGAGCTGCTCCTGCTTGTCCCTTTCAAAGGTTGTCCCTTTGTGTTTAAAGGCTCCCCTTGTGCTGCTTGGCACTGGGAGCGTGAAGGGCAAATCTCCTGGGCCTTTGAAATAACATCAGCACTGAACCATGGGCAGCACTAATGCCTATTTTAAGATCTGTTTTTATTTTAAGCTTTTAATTGGGTATTTTTGACACAGTGAAGGTGTATTGTTTACAGGACTGATAAGAGAAAATTGAGTCTCTCACCTTTTGCATATGAGCATGATTCATCTTTGAAATTGTGTCCTAAAAGAGGACACTGCATTAGGGTAATGCATGTCACCACTCTTTTAAAGGCTCAACTTCTGCAAGAGATAAGTTTTAATTTTAGAATAAACTTTTCCAGTACCGAAACTGTAATAAAGGATTTGGACCAGATCCAATAAAAAAAGGAGGCATCTACCAGTTGAGTGCAATAGTGCTTACCTTTTAGGGTGCATGATCCAGGCAACCTGGTCTAAAGCACAATCACGCATCTCCAGTTCCTCTGCAATGCCTTGCAAAAGGCAGAAGACATGAGGAGATACATGCTTAACACTCTACCTACAGAAAAATGTCCCCAAGGTTCCACTTCTTCCCGTGGAAACTCTTTGTTCTAAAGAGAAGTGTGTGAAAGGACCACAATGTGCAACAGAGAACAATGTCTCTGTAGGAGGTTGAAATCAGGAAAGATGACATTACTTCCCCTGTAGTTCAGCACCACATTTATGAAGAAACCAATTTTTCATCCATTATATCAGATAGCTCTGTCAAATTTCCATGTAATGTCCTCATCCTTTGCCAACTTCTTTGCAGGGACTTTGTTATATTAAGAATCATCCCAAATTCAGATAATTCAGATCCAATTTAACAAGCAAAGGCAACTCTGTGCAAGCTGATGAGGGAACTTTCCTGGTGGGTATTATCTGTGCTCACAGGGCAGAGGATCACAGCTGGAACCTACTTCCCCTATTTTTTATTTTTTTTTACTTCTTTTTTTAATGCAGTTTTTCACAGGTCTCAATCAATACAGAATTTATTCTGTAAAAACCAGTATGAAATGTATATTTCTTCAAATTTAATAGAAACTGCAATTGCAGTGGGACTGTGAAGAGAGGCCAGAGAGAAAATGAAAAGGTGAAAAAGAGGACAGAGCAGCAAATGGAAAATGCAGGGGAAAAAATAACGGGAACTGAGTAAATTGAAGAAGGACTTTGCAAAGGCAAAAGAACAAAGTCAATTTTGTAGGCACACTTAAGTTCCACATCACTGAATTATGATGAGACTTAGATGAAACTTTCCTCTTGATTTCTATCTCGCTTAGTGCCCATAAGGAAATGGCACTGAGGCTTCAGGAGGACCATTTGGGCCTTGCAGGGAGTTTCTGGCTCTTTCCTGTAGACACTTCATCAGCCATAACATTACTGCCAGAAAACAGCCTGGGCCGCTTTCCCAGAAAAAAATATGAAAACTGTAACTTTTTGGGTGACTTTTCTGTGTAGGTAGAGCATCCTGGGAGCTGGAGCAAAAATTTAGGGACATGAAGCCTTCTATCTTCAACAACAATGGCACTGCACTACAGTGGTATTTGTGCCACCTGGCTGGGCTGTACCCCACTGCACAAACCTGTCAGGAAAGGCACTTCCTGCCACAAGGAAGCGAAACTTGAGGTTTAACACTAGAGGCAAGAGCTGGGGAAGAGTGAGTTATCAGGAAACACAGGGGGAAAAAAAGCAAGCTGGTGCTTCTCAAATAGGGATGGTATTTATGTTGGAACATGCAGTTTGTGTCAGGGGCCAGGTGAAGGAAGCCTCTGCCTTATAATTACTCTTAGATCTTGTTTCTTAAGGCTTGTTTGGTATTTCTGCAATATGAGAAATCCTTTTGAATCTCTGTGTATGTGTTTGCTGCAGGAGTGTGACAAAAAGATGCTGAAATTGACAGCCCAGCAGGGTCAGAAATGTTCCAGGGCAAATCTAACACTTGAACAAACCAGCTGCAATAAATTGATTTGTGCAGAGTGAAAATGGAAGGAAAACATTGCCCTTTTCAAGGCTTTTGGTTGAGTTTTTTCCCATCTCTTCACTCATTCCTGTAACTTACATTCATATTTTTTTCATAGTATTTTCCCTTCCTAGAGCCCTGTTTTTCACTTTTCCTTGGGTTTCATTTCATTCTACACTTTATTTTTCTAACTGTGATCAGACTTTACCTCTGACCATAGACCTCAAAACCAAACTGTTTTTCCATGAATAAAGCACTTTTCATGTCTGCTCCGAGGCTCACATTTTGTTCAGCTTTCTGATAACATGCAGCCTACTAACTGCTACTGAATTAGCACAGAAAAAAGACTAATATATTCTGAGAAGTAAAGCATGAAGTTTGTCTGTCTACAAAAAAATAATAATACGGATATGGCCAACTGATAAATTTTGCACAAACTAAAAGTAGACTTAAAAGCATACATAATTTCTCTCTAATATAAATGGATGTGGGACACTTCATGGGATTTTAGCTCCCAGTTGACTTTAGAAGTTAAAAGATCAGTTGCATAACTTCCGAGATGCATTTAAGCCCAAAGGATGACAAGTATATTACAGTGTCTTAAATCACAAGAAAAGCTCTAGTCTGGCCTGGGACTCCCAAGTGGTCAGACAGAAATTAAAGCTGTAATGCTATGGATCAAAATTCTTGTGTGCTCTCCAGAGGTCTGCTTTGCTGTGACATCCAGTTTGGCTGGGAGAGACAAAGAGAGTCCCACAAACCTGATTCAACTTTAGCATCTGTCCCTTTGTACCTGGTAAGGGTGAATGTTCCTCTTGCTGCTCTGTCACCTGGAGTATAGAAAGGTGGTTTTAAGGCTTCTGAACTGTCTTCACAGAATTGATCATGCTGTACTGCTGGGGAGTCCAAAAGTCAGCAACAGGGAATTTTCTGCTGAATGCAGGTTCACCCACAGCCTGTGACAACAGAAAAGTTGCTCCCAATGAATGGTAACTTCTGCCCTGCTAAAACACTGTGTTTCTGGCACAGCTTGTTATTATTTCTTGTCTTTTCTGTTGTTCAGAGGAGCCCTAATCACACAGCAGGATTGGGTACTGCACAAACATGGGGCATAAAGGCAGCCAGGTATAATACAAGACAAGACTGTGGATGACTGTATTCAGAGGACTACATAAAGCAGTGAGATAATATAGTTTATCAATTGCCTTACTGCTGTCAAGTTAGATTTTTTACGGAGGCTCTCCCCCATAAAACGAGAACTTTGCCTTGTCTGGCTTGGATGATGTAGTTGTAGTTCTGGCTTGAACTGGATGTAACTGTCTAAATCACCTGCTCCCTGTAATCCATGGAGATAAATGGATCAAAGAAGAGTGATTGTCTCTCTCTGGCCAGTGCTGAGCTGCTCAGGACATGTCTTAGCCAGGGCAAGTCCAGAGCCATTCTGCAGTGTGGCTTCTCTTGCAGTGAAAAGTGTTTTTCCTGTGTTGTCTCCCATAACTGAGCTGCTGCTGGTGCCCTGTGAGTGAATGAGACACCTGTACCAGTAATCCTGCAGTACTTGGGATGGGATTGGACAGGAGCAGATTCCCACCAAGGCCAGCTACGCTGCTCATCTGCACACACAACTAACCAGCCTCAGTAAATGGCTCTCTCACAGAAAATTGCTGAATATCCAGCCTGTTTTCTGTGGTTTCCAACTCCAATTAGTTCTTGTGAGGCTGTGATATTATTTTTTTTTCTGCTCTGTAGCATTTCACTCTGGCATCTCAAGTGTGAAAATACAAACATAAGAAATGCCATCCTAGGCAGAAAAAGGGTTTGTGTTACCCCATGCTCTGAGCTCTCTGGTGGCAAAACAGCTTGGGGAGAGCACATGAGCCACTTCTCCTGCCACTGCCTTGAACTTCTCCAGCTTCCCTGCCTACTCCCCTTCCCATGCATCAAGGATCCTGCTTAATCCCTTTTTAAACCTGCTGGTGCTGCCTGCTCCCACCACATCCTCTGCACAAAGAGGGACTGGTCTGACCTCCCAGTGCCCGTACAGAATGTCCTCCCCTCCTGTGGCGGGCCTCAACAAACAACAGCTCTGCCTTCCCCTTCCCACCGCCGCCCCACCAGCACAGGCACAGGAACATGGAACATGTCCCAACAACTTCCATCTCTTCCTCCCTTGGGCCTTGTCCTGAGCTTCACCAGCACCAAGCTCCTTCTGCAGCTGTGTGAACGGCAGCTGAGAACGTCCTTTGCAGGAGAGCTTTCCAAGGACTTCTCAGAGTTGCTCCATTTTCAGAACATGATTCCTTTAGCTGATGTTGTGCCTAAATGTCTAAGATATCTGAAACTGCAGCCTATTTATTTTTGCAAAAATTCAATCCTGAAACAAGAATATTCAGTGGCAACCTTCACTGACTAGATGTGTTGGTAGTCTTAGAGTGAAAAACCCAGCTATTTTCCCATTAAGTGGTCTTCAAAATGGGCACTTCTTTTGTAACACCACCAATTTAAAAAAAATTTCATGACTTTTAATGCAAGCTGTTCCTGTTCCATGTCTTATCCAAGTCAACCATTTGATCTTTAGCTTCGTCAAACTTACCAGACAAGAAAACATTTGTGAGCAAATTGAAATAATTTGTGGCGCAAATTGCACAGCACACCTGTGCAAGGTTTACAGCAAAAATGAATGGAGATAAACCCTATAAATTAATCAGGAAGCCCTTTTAAATTATTAAAATATTCTATGCTTTCAATTAGCTTTTTTAAAAAATTATTTAAAAGCTGCCAAACATTTAAATAACGAATGCATTTAAATTAAGGCATAATTTTTCTATTTATGCATTCATTTACAAGCCCCCTGATATTGAAGCTTACAATAGTTTCTATGTTCTTGAATAGCTTTTCAATGCTATAAATATTTTATTGTGTTAGTAATAAATATTTGTTTATATACTGGGAATTCACCTGTGTATTTAAATGCTGTCATAAAGATACAACTAATAAAAATGCAATTTTTGTGCTTTCCTCTATTGTCAGGAGACTCAGCAAGCTGTTGTGCTTTTTTTAGTCCTGAATACTGATTTCCATCCTGGCAAAGACTTTGTTAAGGGAAATAAGTTTGGTGTCAGTGCATGGAAAGAGCTGGCAAAATGCTGACAAAGTGAAATGCATTTATATTTGAAAAGCTATATATTTTTAGATAATGCCATTGTTCTCTGAGGCCCAAAGATTTGGAATCAGGGAACGTTGCTATCCTGCTTCCAAGTACGAAAAGACAACAGTTACTAAATTTAGCCCTTGGATTATGAAATATCAACACCTTACTTGTAACTACAATAGAAGATGATAAGATGCAGAGCAAAACAAATTGAGTCCTTTTCATGTTTTTAGGAAAAAAACAATTGTTCTCAAATAAGAAAACGCCTATTTTGTGAAGTATTCAAAGCAAAAAAACTAGGAAGAGATGGGTGTCATAGGGTGTGACACTCACATATCTACCATCATATGTCTTCTCCATCATCTTCACTCCCTTTTTTTCTACTTGTTGGGTTCTGTTTGGAACAAACTTTCTTTTTGTCAGTTTGTGTGTGTATCTAATGCTCAGAAAAGGCAGGTTGAGCTTAACAGCATTCTTTACTACAGTATGGATAAAGAGTTTTTAATGGTTGTTGGAACACTTTGTGGGCCATCAAAATCTGCCTTTGTAGTTAAGATGAAAATCTTGCATGCACTCAAGTGAAACAGAGAGAACCAGCCATCCCAGCAAAAGGTAAATTGAGCCATTTATTTTTTACTTTAGATGATGTCTAAATGCAGGCATCCCTTAATGCACCCAAATCTTTACCTGAGGGAACTTCCAGAATATATTTCCACAGGATTTGTGCATGAGTTTGGTCAAGGCTAAATGCATTTTGGGGTCTAATCAGTCCCAGTGACGCCCTTGATAAGGTCTCTCTTATGAAGATGACTTGGAGCTCTTTTTTCTGAATGCTTAGTGCTGGAGGTATTTGTATTCACATCTCTCACAGATTCTGGGAGTGCAACAAATATCTGCTTGCCACTTACGGCACACGAGCTTTAAAAACCAACAGGATGAAAAATAGATCTCAACAGCATATTCTGAATATTTCAGCTATTTGTAAACAGTCTCTCAAATTTTAAAGCGTTGGTCATGGATGAAGCTGTTTTGCTAATTAACGACCTGTGCTTGTTTTGCAGCACAGTGCAGCTGCTGCATAAATGCTTCGTTACCAACATTTTGCTCATTTTCCTGCTTCTGGCTCTCTCAGCACTTACAGGCATCTGCCTTGTATCTAAACCAGCTTAAACACTCTTACTTTAGTTGAGACTGCTTCTACTTTAGGGGAGATTAGGTACACTATTGTACCTCAGGAGCATGGTTTATTTTCTCACCCATCTGGATGTAAATTTTTGAAAGGGGATTTTGGTGTCAGTTTTGCCTCCCTTCCATATATGCTAGCTTGGATTTTGGTGTCGTCTGCAAGGTACACACATGTATGTATCACAAAATGCATCAAAAAACATTATGCTTTGTGTGATACTACTGTTGCACGGTCCATCATCTACATATATTCAACAAATAATATTAAAATCAGGTCTCACTCATTTATCTTCCATTACAAAAAGCCATCTGCTGTGAATTCCACATCTAAATGTTCTAAAGTTGAATGGAGTGTGGTAGCACCCATGACTCACAGTATAGCATTAAAAAATAATGATGGTGCTCAAAGATGTTTTAAGGGAAGGATTCATTGCTGATGTTGAGGCTGTGAAGAGAATTATAAACTGCCTTTTCTAACCCATGCTGTGACCAGGGGAAACTGGCCCATGGTTAATTTATGTGGTGTGTGTTGAGGTAGCCCAGGTAGTACTAAGGGCTTTAGAAATGCAGGAAGTAATAGCAGGTAAATTGAAAAGTGTCTGTTCTGATTTTCTGGAAAAGAAAGAGATAAAGAGAGGAATGTACAAATGGGGACATATTCTGTGAAAGGGGGTCAGCCACAGGGTGAGTTCTCAGTGTCACCGTGGGTGCCACCAGCCTTGTGACAGCAGGACAGCCATGGCTGTGGCATACTCTAAATACAGACCTTTATGAAATGTGTATTGGAAGCAGCACTCTGCTGTTTCATTTTGATCTTCTTATATTTTCTTTCCCTCTGTGTTCAAGGGAAATCTTTGTTGCAGCGTAATTTGAGTGCCATGGCAGCTGGAGCTTGAAAAAAGAAGAATGTATGTGTATATGCACTTGAATTGGCAAAAAAGGAGACTGATTTCCACTGGAAATAAGTTTCCACTCACGAAGATATTTATTGATAAATCAGATCTTACAAATATCATCCAGAGTTTTTCAGGAAAATTCATGAACATCATATTTTTTGTATAAATCGTTATTCTCTAAGCATGCTATGTAGTTCTCACAGTGTCTACTTCTAAAAAAATCAGACGTTTCAAACAACACTGAAGTTTAATTAAGATAATGATGTTCTAATTGTGCAAACTTGCCATAGGTATTTCTGTCTGTAAAGATCTGATGCGTTACTATTTTCAAGACCTGACTGATACAGAAAGATGTTACAGAATAATAGAAATGCAGGCATGGGAAAGACTTAGGTCCATTTCACTGCACTGACAGAGAAAATTAATGACCTAAATCACATCAATTAAAAATAAATTTTATCAAACAAAGCAGTATTATTTATCCAAAAAATTGTCTCTGAGGTTTTTTTACTTCATTAATTCATCATTTAAACTGGTCCAGTTAGGACCAGCTTAGTCAGTGAGGTACACACAGTAAGTAAAGTATAATTATGCATTTTGATGCTTTGCTTTATGACAGCTGGTATGTCTATATATTCAGGTGGATATTGAGCACAGTTTGAAGCAGGCAGATTTTCTTTTGGAATAGGGCAGCACAAATACATGATGCCATTTCCTGAGGTGAGAACCAAGCCAGGCTGACTGGTGAGAAATCCTGACTTTCTGTAGGTCAGTTTCCTTCATTGATCTAACAACAGGATCATCATTAGCAGATGTTTAATTGGCTTGTAGAGACAGCAACTACAAGAGCAGGTAGAACACCCACAGAGGGTAACAGAGGGTGGAGCTGAAATTCTGCCTGTGGGTAGCTGGGGAGTGCATGAAAAACTCTGGGCTTTATTGAACTTGCACCATCAAGGCTTTGAGGATGTGTCTGTTTTCTGGAGTGGGACCTTCACACTGCAGACCCACAAGTCAAGCATCCCAGCATTCAAATTCAGCCAGCCCCTTACCTTGTGCTCCTCCAGTTTTTGGGCACTCAGCACCCACTGTCCTGGACAAACCACAGTGCATATGCAAATGAGTGAGTTTTGGTGGGAGAAATACTCATTATCTCAAGAAGCTAATGTGGTAATTGGTGTCCATGAATCTCTATTACCACTGAAAAGTTGTTCAACATAAATATGACAATGAGATTTTGGTCTGACTTAGCCCCCTCACCCCAGTTCTATAGCAAAATGAAAAAAAAAAAAAAGAATATAATGGAATAGTTCAGTTGCAAGGAAACTAGTGATATCTAGTCCAATTGCCTGGAATATGAGTATGAATTTATCCTCTGTAAATTGATCTGTCTGGTCTATTTTCTAATCTGTATATTTATTTTTTACAGCATTCTGCAGTGTTGCATTCACAGTTCAATTACTCATTCCGTAAGGGGGGAAAGAATCTTTCCCTTTATGTGCTATAAACATCCTGCTTGATGATTTCCCAGTATTTCACTTCACAGTTGTGTTACTAGAAAAAGAAAAAATATCATTTCCTATGCACCTTTTTCATGCCCTTTTGGATAACATTGTCATCAGTCTCAGCAGCACAGGAGCATTCCCAGGGCTGTACCCAGCCTGGCTGTGAGATGAGGCACAGGCTGTCCAGCAGCACAGTGCAGACAGACAGCAAGGGTGGGATCCTCAGCTGAAATGCAGCTCCTGAGCAGAAGAGAAGGACCTGTGCTAAGGCTTCTCACATTTTTCTTTGAAGCTGGACACCTGCAGCCTTTCTAACCTTGTCTGACCCAAGCAACTAAACCCCAGAGATGAGGGAAATCCCTGATACAAAGAGAGGCAAAGCCCCCAGCTACTGCCCTCTGGAAGGTCAGTGTCATGTGTAAGAGTATCACAGTGCTTTATAATGTCATGGTCCTGTTCTGCTACCTGAGCCATGGAGGACACAAACTTGTACTTATTACTAGACCTCAAACAAGCCACTGAACTCATCCTTTCCCTAGCAGCTCTGGTCTAGAGGTCCTTTCCCTTGCTGGTCTAGCAGTTTGTCTTTGGAGCTGATGTGCTTTGGCACGGGTCAGAAGGATGGTTTCTATGGCTGCTGCCTCTCCATTAACTCCTTTTCCTTGGGAGATTTCTATTTCCACTGCCCTTCAACATATGCCATGCAAGGAATCATGTAGCCCTAATTCACTACTCTAATCTGTAATTTGAGCCTTTGCTAACATTTATGAAATTTTAATGAATATTGCTTTCTGCTACCCTTGAAGTAGTAGACACAGAAAAGAGCTGTTGCCAGCGCAGCCTAAGGAGGAAGGGGGGGAATCTCTGCTAAAGAATTGCTATCTGCAGCTGCTTACACTGGGCCATTAATGCAATACATTGCTGCTCAGTAATGCTATGACTGTATTTTACTCCATTACCATCCTCACCATCCTCCAGTACTTCAATTTAAACACACCAGCATCAGCTGTACGTGACACCACACTGATGCTGCATTAGCATGCGTCTTCATTCTCCACAAAGTTTTGAACTTAGGTGAAGTCTTTACATGTTGATTATTTTGGCAGGATATATTGTTCTACAATTTATCAGTTGATAACTTTTGCTGCCTCACAGACATTGTGTTTTCCCAAGTGAAGAACCTTTGGCTGAGCTCTGGAAATATATGCGTTTCACAGAAATGAAAAGTTATTAAATCAGTACTGTGGGGGAATGCAGAGGAATGATCCGTTTGTAATTCTGGGAAAAACAATTTAGAACACTGTTTTTAAAGCTTAACAAAATTACTTAAAATCTTTCACAAAAACAACCAACCTTTTTCATCTGGTCTCCAAGGATTTTGTTTATCTTTCAGATCTAGTTGCTGCAAAATACTGATAATGCAGAAATTCCATGAGGCGTTAAATCTCCATCTACCAGTGGCTGGCAGAATTAATCAAATTACCTTTTAAAGTTAATGCAGTCGGTGAGAAGAGTTTAATGATATTCAAAACCTTCATGGTAATAATTACAGATGAAGAGGGTCAGTCAGTTGAGAATTAATGCAAAAAGTGCACAGAATGATAATCTGCATTAATGTATCAGACCGTGCAGAAGGCATTGGGAGAGTGAGCCATGAAAATAAAATTCATTTGCTTCCATTCAGAAGAATGAAATAAACTTGCTTGTGTGAGAATTTGAAGTAAATTATGAATTTGAAGTTTAAGCTATGCTAGAGAAGAGGTGGCAGGCAGAGAGAGGTGAAGGAAGGGAAGACGAGGAGAAGAGAGAATGAGCAGGAGTTAATCTGGATCATCCCACTAAATTTGAAGCTGTCAGTCTTTCTATTGGAACTCAAAGACAGAAGCTTTTCCACAAATTTCCTTTACCTTGAGGCTCTTTATCTTTTTGATTTTCTGTATTCTGCATTCATTATTTTTCCACCTTTTTAGAATGATCAAATATTTGTTGAGGGCAGGGTTTGAACTGTCCTTTGCCATGCAGTTCGTAGTTCTTTTGATAACAAAAAAGTGGAACAATCTTTAAAGGAAATTCTTAAATATTAATTCAATGTGTCCCCACTTAAACTGGGTCTGGGTAAGCTCAGGCTGCACTCGGGTCTCACAGAAATGGCAGAGGAGCAGTCTGTGTCCCAGCAAATGTGGAGCTGAGCACTCATGTGACCCAAGACAATTGCCTCCGAGCACCTTTTCCTTCTGGTGGCTGTCATCAAAAACCACTGAGGATGTCACAGTTCCTGGTACGTGGTTTGAGATGCCATACAGTGATGTTGCTGTCAGAGAAGGGTTACTCAGTACCATCTGAAAACAAGCCTCTATTGCAACTTGACTACACCAAATATTTTCAAAATTATAGTCAAGCTTTGAAAATCTTGAGCATCTTGATCATTTATTTCCCACTTACAACTTTCATCATGTGTATGTGACTTAAATACATCTGTTTGTTCTGTTCCTCTGAGAGACATTGTCAGTTGCTATCTTTTCCATACTAATAAATCAGCTCAGACATCATATTATAAATGCTTCTAAAAACTGAGGCAGTGTTGCTTTTATGGTTAATTGCATATTGAACTTTCAGTGTGCTGTTTTCACATTTCAAGCTTCACTGCATGTCAGCCTTCAGATCCTTATTTTGCATGTAAGCAGGGACTATTGAGTGTGCCTGCTGGGTCCCCTGTGGAGAACCTCTTTATATAGCACTGTATGATTATGTAATTGGGCTGTAAGGGTGCAAACGATGTTCCTGCATAACTACATATTGCACTCTTCAGATCAGCAGTGCTCTACTTGCAGCAGCCAGAAAGTTGTGCTGAAAGTGGATATGTTCAGAGGCCCAAGTAGATCATGGGTGCTTTCTTCATTGCAATAGTAGAATCTTTAGGTTGGAGAAGACCATCGAGCTCAGCTGGTAACCCAGCACTGCCAAGTCCACCCCTAAACTATGCCCCTAAGCCCCACATTTAGTTTTCCTTTAAATATCTCTAGGGATAGTGACTCCACCATGGAGAGCCTCTTCCAAAGCTTGACAGCCCTTTTAGTGAGGAAATATTTTTCTAATGTCCAGGTTAAACTTCCCCTGTGCAACTTGAGACCGGTTGCTCTGATCCTGTTGCTTGTTACCTGAAAAGAGACTGACCCCCACCTGGCCACAGCCTCCTGTCAGGCAGTTATAGAGAGTGATAAGGTCTCCCCTAAGCCTCCTTTTCTCCAGACTAAACAACTCCAGCTCCCCCAGCTGCTTCTCAAAGGGTTTGTGCTCCAGACCCTTCCCCAGCTCCTTTGCCCTTCTTAGGACACGCTACAGCACAAGAGTGTCTGTGTTGCAGTGAGGGGCCCAAAACTGAACACAGGATTTGAGGTGTGGCCTCACCAGTGCTGAGTATATAATTATATAAAGGGGGAGTGCCAAGAAGATGGAGCCAGGCTCTTTTTGGTGGTGCAAACCAATAGGACAAGAATCACTGCACAGAAAATGGTGCACGGGGAGTTCCATCTGAATATGAGGAAGAACTTCTTTATTGTGCAGGGGACCAAGCACTGCAACAGAGAGGGTGTGGAGTCTCCCTCGCTGGAGATACTCCAGAACCATCTGGATGCAATCCTGTGCTCTAGGACATCCCTGCTGGATCCCACTGTGGTTCCTTCCAGCCTGACTGATTCTGTGACTCTCAGTAGAGTAGGACAATCAGTGCCCTGGTCCTGCTGGCCACATTATTGCTGATCCAGGCCAGGATGCCATTGGCCTTCTTGGCCCCCTGGGCACACACTGGCTCCTGTTTAGCCACTGCTGACTAGCACCCCAGGTCCTCTTCCACCAGGCAGCTTTGCAGCTGCTCTGCCCCCAGGCTGTACCAAATCCTGAAGCAGTATCAGCTGTGACAATGTGCCATCATTGCAACTCTGGTTCACCTCTGGAAGCTGCTTTATTGCCCATGTTGTTCTGTATGGGATCATTCTTTTCCTGTTGCTGCTTTTGTCCTCCAAGAGTACTCCTAAGAGAAAGCTCAGGAGCTTCTTCCAAGCCTTCCACAAATTTCAGTGTGGCTGTTCCTTACCTGGGGCTGTTTTTCCTGCTTTATGGAGCAACTGAAGGACAAATTGAGCACATCACACTCTGGCTTTGTGCTTCAGTAGTCCCAAGTAGTGACATAAGGACATACATAACTGCAAAATCAGAGACTGAATATGGTTCAGCTTCATTCAGCAGAGCTGACCTTGCAGTAACACCTCACATATTGTCCCACAGAGAGTTCTAATCAAAGCACTTAACAATGCTGCAAACCTTGTTTTTTCTGCTGCATTACAAAGAAATTCGGCATTTTCTTTGATTTCCTGCAAATAGTTTTGTTTGCATGTTTGTCATTTGAGAATTGCAGATAATTGGTTTGGCTCTGCTTGATCTCACAATCTGGCAAATCAAAAAAAAATTTAAAAAGTTAAATTCCCATGGTGTAAGCATTTCTCTATGAACTGCTGAGAAGCAAAAATTATTATAAAATGTTACAGTTAATCCCTTAGTGATCTTGACATTTCCAAAAAGAACAAGTGCTCAAATAATCTTTAAAGTCCTGTGATTAGGGAGCGTATTCAGCAAAGGCAGAAGTTGTTTCAAAAATATGTGTTGGTGCTTTTTGTGGCACATAGTTATATGGACAGAGGTTAACTCCCTCTTCTGTACTGATTTCTTCTGAAAGACCCAGTAAGATTTTCCAAATAAAAATTTGGGGTTTTTTTTATTGTCGCTATCAAGTCTAAAGCCCTGCTTTGTAGGGCTACCTGTAAGACACGCCAAGATTTTCCTTTAAAACCATTTTCCAGTAGGCTTTTACCTAGGCTGAGACTCTGGTGAAAACTGGCTGTAGACAACATAGAGTCTTCTTTAAAAAAACTGAGCTTGGGAATAGTTTTAGCCAAAACTGAAAATTAAATCCATATTTGTGATGATTTATCCCAAGATATGCTTCCAATCAATTAGAAATACCTTCTTCCCTGTTCCCCACTCACATCACCTCCTTCCCAGCACAGTTTTGAGGTGGGTAAGCTGGGGAGGAGACTGTTGCAGTGTAGTGTGGGTTGGTTTGGCATTCTGGTCCAGGTGTTATCACATGGTGTGAGGTGACCAAGTACAATCATCTCCTTCTGTGTCATTAGCAACAAAGAATCAATCTATGAGAAATAAGGTCTTGGCAGATGGTGCCCATCTTCTGTTTGCTGCTGCCTAGATGGTGCATTTCCCAGGGCAAAGCACTTTGGTGGTGGCTGGGGTGTAACTTGCACAGAGAAGTGGCAGCAGCTGCTGTGCAGCCAATTGGCTTCATGCACTTCATAACCATGTTGAAGAGCCAAAGATCAGATTTAACAGCTTTAAAGCAGTTTTTGGAGTTCAGTGCTCTTTAATAAACGTCCTTACTGCTTGTGATAGGAATACATTAAAGACAGGCTTACACTTTTGTTGAGGAGGTTCACTAGCTGCCCCACAAATTCTCCTCAACAGCCTTTTGTTCTGAGCATGGGAAAGAAGAAAACTTTCAGCAATTTGCCTCTGCCTTAGAAAAAAGGTCCTGCCTTCTGAGATTGCTTTGTGGATTTAACTGCTGACTTTGTGACAGTTTATTTAGAAAATGCAAAGGTAATGCTTTTGGCCAGGTGTTTCTCACTCATGCCCTTTCTGTCTCTCATTGGGGAGTTTCTGTGCATCCCAGGCTTTTTACAGGGTGGCAGACCTGGCACACCAGGCAGGTCTGTGCAGGCAGAACACCCCAGGGTTCATAAATCCCAGCCAGTACTTGGCTAATTCCTCCCCTCAACTACAACTGAAAAAGGATAGTGAACACCTATCCTGAGAAAATCCATCCAACTCCAGCCTTAACAGATTTTAATGGTTAGCTCAGAGTTTTGTAGCTTGGTAGAAAGTCACTGCCACAGCTGGAAGCCTGTGCTCAGCAGAACATCACAGGGTTATCAAAGTTCAGGTGTGCTGGTAGGGCCCTGGAGGGGATTTTGTTCAGACACTGAGTGGGTACGTTTATTAGTTTCTCAGTTTCATTTCTGACTTGTGCATGGCCGTGGCAGCATGTACACTTTGTATAACATGATGCAAGCTCTTTTAACACTTAAACACTTGAACAGTGTGTTCCAATCTTGCCCAGGGCTGGACCTGTAATGAAAGCAAAACCCATAAGCTTTCTTCTACCTTCCCATTTCTCATGTTCAGCAGATGTTTGATCCCAGCCCTGCTCTTCCCCAGTGCCATCTGCAGTCCCTGTGCAGCTGCGTCTGCTGCCTTTCATTTGCTGAACCCAGAAAGTCCATTTTCCTAGAATAGGATACATATGCCTTTTGGCTTCAGTCAGAATCACAGATTCATAGAATATTTTGGATTGGAAGAGTCCTTTAAAGGCCATCTAGTCCAACACCTCTGCAATGAGCAGGGACATCTTCAGCTAGACCAGGCTGCTCAGAGACCCATTCAGCCTGACCTTGGATGTTTCCTGGGAAGGGACATCTCCACCTCTCTGGGTAACCTGGACCAGTGCTTTTTTGCTCATGTGTATTCTGAATCTACTGTCTTTTAGTTTAAAACCATTACCAGTTTTCCTATAGCAATAGTCCCTATTGAAAAGTCTGTCCCTCTTTTATAAAAGCCTCCTTCAAGCAGGGGACTTTTCCAGCCTAATTCTGTGATTCGATGTCTAGCTTTGCTGTTTCATATTAAGCTTCAAGAAATGGTAAATAAGATAATTGATCCATGGAAAAAAATACAGAAAATACTCGTACACAATATTAAGTTAAAAATAGCTTTGAAGGGAAAAATTAGGTGGTTTTTAACTGGTAGCTAATGAACAAATTGTCCAAGCCTGCCAAAGAAGTGATCTGTGGGTAGGAGGGATAATTCATTTATAGGAGTTCAAAAATTCTTCCTGAGACGTCAGCTGGTATGCTGTGTTACAGCATGAGATAGTCAAACTGTACAGTTTCAAGAACAATCCCAGAAAGTCACAAAGGGTCCAAAGGATGAGGTAGCTGTTTACTGGGCATTGCTGTACTTCACATCATGTCCAGCTTCTGCACTGGCAAGATCATGGTTCTGTGGTGAAGGTGTGGCTGGAGTGCCTCAGCTACAGAGCACAGGAATGCTTGATGGTGGCCAAGGGCATGAGGGATTCTGAATTGATCCAAGCTCTGGTGGTGTGCTGGATCTTCCACTGCTGCTGTTTTGCCAACAGAGTCATCTTTGAGGCAGTGTGCAGTGGTGGGCTTTCAGGTCTTGTGGCACTTGCCCAAAGGTTTTTGCATTTCCACAGAGCCAGCAGAGCTGCAGGCAGGTTTTTTGGGAGGCAGACTGGACAGCCTGGAGCAAAACGTGATGTAGGGTTGATAGTCTGCATACCTTGGGTTCCCCAGCTGTAAAAGGAGGAGAATATCTCCATCACAGGGACAGTTCAAAAATAATGAAGCTGTAACCTGGTATGGAAATTTCTAGAATAGAAATGAACATTGAATTGTGCAAAGTACAGCTTTCCACGTCCTTGAATTGTCCTATTCTTGACATTATTGCAGAGAGTTTGGTTAGGGGAGTCTGTATTGAATGTCCATGTTCCAACTAGCACCTGCTCAGATGGCAGCTCACAGGTTTCAGGCCTTGAGAAATAGCTCAGGGTCTGTTTTCATTCCTGTTCCAAATAATTGTCTCTTTTTTCATCCCCCATGCAGATCCAGTACTTACTCTTAGGGAAATTATAACAGCTCTGTTTGGGGCATCCCAGCCTTAGCTATCCTGGATGATTCCCTTCCACTTCAGCACTGGTTTGCCTGAGCTGCAGAGGTGAAACTATAACAATCCTGTGCTTTGTCTCTAAAATGAGGCAATATCACCACACCCTTCAGCATGTGCATTCCTGAATTTCTAGATGTCCATACAAAAATAACAGTATTGTTGGGGGTTTTTAAAGGCCTTGCCTGTATTAGGCTTAAAAAACCAGAGTTGCTTTTTGCAATGTTGCAGCAAGTGGGCTGCAGAACCCAAGAGAAGCCATGGTTTTACAGGTAATCATGCTCCAAAGGTCCTTCCAGGATTGAACCCTCCCACCCATCCCTGGAGGAGGAGGTTGTGGCAGTCCAGCGTGCTCGTGCCAGCGGATCACGAGGACTCACAGTGCTGCATGTTGGACACGTGGCTGGAATGACAGCTCTGAGCCACAGCCCTGCCTGGAACCAGGGCACGTGTGCTCTGGCCACCATTGCTGTGAGCTAATCACATGCTAAGAAAAGACTGAGATATTTCCAAGATCCCCAGAGCCCTGGTGTTGTCCTTATAACTAGTGAGGTTATTACATGGTTGGGCTACTGCATTTCCTAGGAGTATGGGATAGGGTTTAGTTACTCTACTGTACCAAATACTGAGAATTTACTCAGAACTCTGAACATGGGGCTTGGTACTGATAGTTATAGAAAACAGTTATATCAGTAGGAAAAATTCAAAATCAAGTCAAGAGCCTGTGTTTTTTTTTTTTTTTTCTTAAACTAAGAATAAATTATCTCTCTGTTGGGTATGCTACAAAAATAAGGAAAATAAAAATGCATGCTTGCCTAACACTGAGCTTTCATCCTTATCTCTGCATATTGAAATTATGAATTCATTAATTCTCCATAGCCAGGTTTTAATTTATTTTTGTGAACCATTTATTGCTCTGGAAACAAATGCCTCTTTTAAAACAGAGAACTGACAAGGATTACCAATGGCTCTGTGGTTTTCCCCAGAATAAATTGCCAGTCAATTTTAGCTGCAATATTTTTGATTAACAGGTTATTTAGCATTCCTGCTCCTTTGATCTTTGGCTCTTCACTGAGATTGTCAACAAGGCTGCCAGAAAAGATCACTTACAGCCACGTTATCAGGGGACCATTGTATTGGTAGTAAATAATATATTAAATAAAACCCATCTGGTACAATGGCTGAAACAAGAAATAGACTGTTTATCAGAATAAACAAAAAGCATTAATTCCAGTTCCTGAAAAGAAACAACTGGAATTTGGCTTTGTCCAGGAGAGAATCTCTGTGTTCAGGGGAGATGTACACAGAAAAAAGGAATGTGGTGGGAAATTCTTCAGTCCCTCCCTTAACCCCTTCTTATTGTCTGGGAGCCCAAATGCCACCATCCTGGCAGCTTAAATAGCAGTAGTTACACTATGGGGAGGTTAAGTGGTGTGGGCAAAGATAAAATAAGGAATTTAATCAAAGTTGTCACTTTTTCCCTCCAGGGATGGGCACCCAGTATTGTTGAGGTGCTCATTTTTCATGTTCCTCAGTGTTAATTTTCACACGTGCACCCTAGGTGCAAACATGCATTTGAGGGATTTCTTCCTTCAGGATTGCAAGAAGGAGCAAGCTGTGGAGAAGAAAAATGGTAGGGGAGGTACTGGAGGTACAAGAGTGCTAAACCTTTTCTTGTGAAATTACATGTATTACACCTTTTTTTTTTCTGTGAAACTGTAGAGAATCAGTTTTCTCTGCAGATCACTTGTGGTTTGTATGCATGAAAATGCAATATTTCTGGTGCAGTGGAGTGCTTTCCTGAGTAGTTTTACAAATTGCTTTGTTGTATTCATGTCTTTTTTTATTGCTTTATTCTCTTCCTAGGAAGAGAAATAAGGCAAGTATGACTCCTTAGAAGATGCCCACAAATCACAACCTGCAAACCATAGAATTATCTCCTTTTAAGT
The DNA here is from genome assembly GCF_036417665.1 of Passer domesticus. Lineage (NCBI taxonomy): Eukaryota > Metazoa > Chordata > Aves > Passeriformes > Passeridae > Passer > Passer domesticus. The sequence continues at coordinate 12,038,753 of NC_087478.1, forward strand.
CCTTCATGAATCTCAGTAACTCCAGGCTCATGAAGCAGCAGATCTTTTGTCACAACCCAGTTACAAATATGTTATGTGATGTTCCACTCCATCCACAGATCCTGTGTTCCTGGGCTATCCTGCTTTCCCCATTAAAAATGCATGAGTTATTTGTACTTCTGTTTTTGCCAGAGAATCATTTACAGGAATTAAGTCTAAAATTCTTAGAACTAAAATATTTGCCTCAAAAAAAGAAGTAAAGAAAAAAACACAGAAAAAATAGATGGGACAAAAATCTCCCGATTGTGTGCATGTGTGGAAGCACGGACTAGAACACTCCTGTGGCCCAGGAGACCAACAGCAACCATAGATACACCCATGTGCTCCTCCCTGGAGGAATGTTCCCATATCCAGTGTGAACATATCTCCATCAGGGCCTCCTCATTGACATGTCTTTTGTGGTTTGTCACCTTCCAGGGGCAGACAACCAATTTTTGGGGCAGAATCTGCATTTTGCAGAAAACATATAAATAATATGCAAGCTCCTGAAAACATTATGTTTCCTGCCTTTGATATATGTACTTAAATTCACGTTTACTGGAATCTGCGGTCATTCATTTTTGCAAAAACCCTGACATCCCAGAAGCATGCAGGGAAATGCATGAACACCGCAATTTGGTTAGATTGACTAATTGCTCATAAGCTACCTAAAAACTCCCCCTTCCCTGCTGGATTCAAGGAAACACATTCTTTAGTATAATTAAACCTTTATTTTTCACAAAATTAGATAAATAAATTCATACTGTCTGCTCAAGCAGCCCTGTCTCTCTTTGGCCTGGAGGAGGTTGAGTCGTTCTTTGCTGTTAAATGAGGTATTGATTTCCTATTTCTGCTGGCTGACATCCTGTCATAAGAAAGACTTTAATCAATAGATCATATGTCAGCTGTAGTTATTTCACATATCGTATTATTATTAACATCATCATCATTTTTATTAGTTTGCATTTCTGCCTGAGCTGCTCTGGGGTACCACTGTGTCTTTCTATTTGCTCCTTCCTCCAGTTCCTTTTCAACACAAGAGACCTTGCAGCATAAACTCCCAGAGAATAAACATGTGCTGTCTTATGACAAAAACAGGTAGCAAAATGAGGGATTAAAGGAAAAAGTACCCTTTCCCAAAAACCTCTGCTGCCATATGCTTTCTCTATCATCCTGAGTGAGCTGTTCCACCCTTCCTTGCCTGGTTTTGCTGTACCAGATAAAATATGAGTTTCTCTCCTTCACATTTGTGATTGCAGAACTTATCCTGGCAGGGTAAGGGCATCATCCCTCTCCTCTCAGTGGCAGGAGCCCACTTTGCCCATCTTTGCTGCCTGGGGCAGCTGAGATCTCATCTCACCCAGCATTGTTGTACTGGAGCAGCCACACTAACCTGGGTTTTCTGCACATCCTGCAATGTAATTAACCCAAGGACACTTTCCCCTCTATTCTTCTCTCCTTCATGCTAGTTTTTTGCACAACTGTTGGCTTCACTTATCTGTTACACAAAAAAATGGTTGAGAGCTGGATCAAGTCTGCATTTCAGCAGAGAGACATTCTGCTACCTGTATTGTCAACCCACACGCCTCGTTTTTCACAGGATCTGCAGGAACTCCAGGCTGCTCAGATTTAGCCCATGTAATTTGTCATATCTCCTTTTCCCAGGCTTTTCTGTAGTGATGGATTTCTGTTGTGTCTAACGCTTTTCTGTCAACTTTCAGGTCCTTTATTGGCAAAAGGCACATTTGGAATCTCTAGCAAAGGAATAGGACACAAAAATTCTTTTCTACAGTTGCATTCTTTTTAGCTATGGTGTGTTCCTTTGCACATCTAACACGTAATTGATGGCAAGCAGTTCTCTTAGAAAAAAATTAATGTTTGGTTTGGGGTATTTTCAGAAGGTATGGATATTCAGTGAAAAATTATTCACCTTGCTTATGAAATTTTTTTTCATGTAAACTTTATTTTGATTAAGAAAACAGCAAAGGCTCATGTTAGGGTATTTGTATAATTGTGTAATTAAGAATGTCTAATTAAATCCTGCATTTCTATTTTAAAAATTATCTGTGGCTTTCATTCAAAATAAATTAGCTGCCTAATGGACAATTTTAGGACGCCTACTAATGAGTTTTATAAGGTTTTTTTCCTCATAGAATGGTAGATATATTGGCTCCTAATTGATAGCAAATCTGCCTTCTCATTCTTCTAAGCTGGCAATGCATAGTTCTCTGAAATACAGAGGAATATTGCACAACATCTGACCTTCAGGTCTTGAGAGACAAAGTTATCCAAAACATAAAGTTTTGCACCACAACCCTCAGCAAGTCTTAAGCAGAAGAAAATCCTTTCATGCTGCTGTTTGCAGCTGATTGTTTAATGATGAAATATTTTGGTTTGAGGTTGTTTAAAATTCCTATTTAAATGACAGAGAATATAAGGATTTTAAATTCTTCGACTTAGGAAGAAAATAGGAGCTAGCAAGATCCCAAGTTATATCCTAAGAAACATTAAAGTGCTTATACATAATAGAGATTTTACTTTGTATGTGAAACAGTACATTATGTACTCATATTACATTTTCACAGTTTGTTTTCAACATTGGACTTCTGTTTCAATGCAGTCATGAAAGACTCTCTGTCTGTAATTTGATGAAATTGGGCTGTGATGAGAGCTAATGGACAGATAAAATACCTTTTGACAGCTTTTCAAAATTCATGGAGAAGGGAAATTACCTATTCTTTTTACATATATTCATCTATGAGTAAGAGTTTTGATTATGGTACTCATGACTGGGGGAGATGCTATCACATCACATACACCACAATTACTCCCAATGAACCTATACAAGGATTCATCTCCCCAGTCTGAAAAGAGTCATCTGACATTTTAGCTTTTCAACTTTCACTCAGCCTTCAAAATCATACTTTTACAGTTTTTCTTCTAACTTTGCAATGAACCTTTCCTAAATTCCCTGAAATTCTTCCTTTCTCTCCACAAACTGTTTACTTGTGAAAATGAAACCTTCAATTTCTCCCTTTTCAGAAGGCATCAGCAGCCAGCAAAATCATTGAATATTGGTATGAAGAATTGAATATTGGTGTGAATATTGGCATTAAAAATGTTGACTTTCTGAAGTCAGTAGTTGTAGGCACACAGATTGTGGTGATTGGGAGTGGAGCTGTGGCTGAGCCTCATTCCCAGTGGGTGCAGCTGTGGAAGCAGGTGAGCAGCACTGACAGCAGTGAGCCATGGAGTGCCCAGGGGCACCAAAGGGAACAGAGGGCACACAGGGGCAGTCCATCAACATGGGGGGATAAAAGGTTGGGCTAAAGAACAAGAAGGGCAGATGCTTGCAGCCTTCTGAAGTGCTGTGATGTTGCTCTGCACGGGTTGAAGCTTTCTGAAATTGTGTGGTGATACGGTATCATGGTCATCTCAATTATGACACATGCTGCAACAAGTAGTAATTTTGCCTTCATTACTAGTTTGGGATTTTTCCACAAGTAAGATATGTACTTTCACATAAATGAGTCCTTTCAGATAAGTCCAATAACATGCAATGCAAGTTGCTTTTTAGTTTTGTTAGTTGCTTTTTTAACTAACCTTAATTGTTAATGCCCAAACTACCTGTAACCTGAATAAATCTGATTTATTTTTTTTTTTAGTTGAGTCATAACTTTTTTAGGTTATAATCAAGACCATTACCTAGTTTAGCCAAACTCCTAAGCACGTGTTTAAGAATATGCTCATTGGTTTTCATAGCTTCAGTTCAGGGCCCTGCTGAGCTACTACTGTTTTCACTGCCCATTATAACACTTCATAGACAAAACCCCTGTTTAAGCCAGTAGAGGAAGAAAAGCCAGCTGACGAAAGAGTTTAGTCTCCAGTACACCATCAAGAGGAACAGGCAGTACTGACATCATCACCTTTTCCTGTGTGTTTTGAGTTATTGGTTTTGGTCTGTGGATTCAGGCAGATCATAAACATTCATATGGAGATTATTAACAACATGTAGAGAATGGATGGAAAACTATCTAATTAAGATAACAAACAGGTTTTGCAAGCACCTGTTCTTTCAAAACCTAGTTGTCCAGAGATTTATATCTCTTGCTTGATTGGCTTTAGGATTGAATTATAGTAAGATGTTCTGTTGTCCCTGCGTGTGTGTACAATCTCTTCCTGCAGAGTAGTCTGACAGCAAAATACAGGCAACCATTTGACTGCACATCTCTTTCAAGCCTCACAAGTGGCTGGGGTAAGCCAATACCTGTGGGTATTTGACCCACAGTGTCTTCTCTGTGGAGACTGTAGGATCCTAATTTTCCTGGAGACTTTTGCTTTATTGTCCAACGTGACTGAAACTGGATAATAGATTGGAAAGCTGAGCATCCACAAAAATGTGCTTTTCAGTGCAGTCCAGAGTGATATGAGAATAACCAGGAGCTGGTCTCCAGAAGGAGTATTTTCCAGGTCTGCTGGAAGTATATAGATAAGCTAGTCAAGATCACTCAAGATGTAGAAAAGTATGGCACATTTTGCCAGGCCTCCCAGGGCAGAGCTGTGTAGCTCTGGCTGAGCCAAATATGCTTCCTCCTGCAGAGACTGCTCCTGGGGCTGGTGGAGACCCATCCAGTTTCCCTAAGAGATCTGCAGATTGACCCTTTGGAGGACATACCTCTGGAGACATTTTTAGCACAGAGACGAGTTACAAGAGACAGGACTTCACTCAAGCTCTCCTTTCCTTCACGTCTCTAAATGTTTTCTACGCCCATCACCCTTTTCCAGACTGAGGACTTTGAAGCTGCTTCTCCCTCCTGTGAATCTGCAGCTTTCTTGTACAATTAGCACCTCAGTTCACCTGCTAGACATGTTCTCAATCCTGCTTTTATTCCTCGATGTCAGGCAAGACGAGATTGCAGCTCATAAGCTCTGCTTTAGGATTAGTTCTCCCTGCTGCATGGTGGTGTTTGTTTTCTTAGTCTGGGCCCAACTGCTCCAGCAGTCCCACAGCTCCTAATTGAGGAGGAACAACTTTATCCATCTGGAGGTTTCTCCTCCCTAAGGTAGTCAAAATCTTTCTTCCCCTAGATCACATGGGAGACCCAATGTAATATTCAGTTCAGTTTACAAAATTATTTTGGATATATTAAAAAATTACTTAAGAGCATGCTCAGGCTAAGCTTTGTATTTTCTTCAAGACTCTGCTTGCAGTAAACCAAGAAGCAGTTTAGATTTTAACTCATTTCTCTTCCCTGGATATCAGTCACTTCACAAGTTTCACAATCAGGGTGGGTTTCAGGATTATGTCTGCCTTTACTTCAGTGCTGTCTGGGAAACCAAAGCATGTGGCATATGCAGGGTTAAACTGAACCATGTGTTGCTTTTTAAGGTTCTCCTTATGACTGCTGCACCAGACTTGCTGCAAAAGGGCAAAAGTCTTTCCCAGTTAAGATTATAGGGATCTTTATTATTATTATAATGACATATCTATCTAAACATGTATGAAAATTAAATTAATTAATTGCAAATTTTTCTTAGAATCGCAGAAGCTGTGGAGGAACCTCAGGGCTACTCTACAGCAGTTTTCAACATTTACAATCCCTAGCACATACCAGAGTTTCCAACCTTTGGGAAAAAACAACATAAACCTTCATCTCTCTATGTTGCTATTAATAGCTGGAGGAAAGGCAACAGAAATCTTGTCTCAAAGCCAGCTACACCTAATAACTAGGGTTTGTTATGTTAGCTCAGACTGGAGCCTTTTACTATTTTAGAGTGAGACTGTTGGGCTAATTTCAGTTAGGTACTCCCATAGGAATGCCCCTATACCTCCTGATTGATGGAAATCTATTTCCTATGCAAAAAAAGGTTATAAGAATTGCAAATTTCTCAGTCTATGTCTCTGGAATTTTAATAGTTTCTGTAAGATTTCAGAGTTCCTCACTCTCTGGCTGTCCTGCAAAGCTCATAAATGCTAAAAGAGAAGAGACCTTCTGGTCCAGGTAGCATATAATGCTCATAAATTTTATAGCAGCAGGGAGAAGTGCTGAAGGAAAAAGTCTCTCTTGTACTCCAGCTTTATAAATGCCACTGGTGTCATTAGCCTGTTGGGTGTTCCTGATCCTGGCCAAAACAAGATCAAAGAGGGATACCTTCTGGTACTTCAATATGAATACATTTTACTCTCTTCTTGTTTTCTCAACCCTGAATTTTAAAATGTCAGCTGCACTGGAAAATAAAATAGTTCTGTCTTTCTGATTTTCTACACACACACACAAAAAAGAGACTTTATATGAAATCAACACATGAAGAAAACACCCATTTGTAACAAAATGTTTGTGTAGGATATGTGAATATGCATTTGTGCTTTCATCAAGCTCCTAACCAAAGTGATACCTTTCTATTTTAAGGAGAGACAAAATTAAATAAATTAGATAAGTTCTTCTAGAACATCCTGGGTTTTTCAGGTCCATTGCTGCCCTTGTCCCAGCTGCAGATGGGGCCCATTGGGACACACCTGAGCTTGAACCTATGTAGCAGGGATATCTAGGACAGGGAAGCTCCAGAGCACAAAGCCTGGTGCAGGCTTGGGTATTTTTATAGGATCCATGGCAGAGTAATGCCTCAGGTGGAAACTAGCTTCTTAATTTTATATATATCACTTCCTTTAGCAATAACCAATTAAAAGAGATTCACATTTGACAGAATCCATTCAAAAGGAGGATATGTATTTTGTAGAGTTGAAAGCATTTAATCAGTAGTGTTTAAAAAGAAGGATACTATGCTCTATAATTTATCAATTTAAAAGGAAGTTGTGGTCTCCACAGAGATACAAGAAAATTTGTTGGCTTCAAAAGAGGGCTGTTAAGAGGAGGAAGAAAACAGGTTTTGGGTAAACCAATTGTTATAATAATTATGGGTTTTTTGTGAGGTAGCTCACAAGAAATATAAAAAATGTTCCTGGAGCTTGATTGACTTTTATTACATATGATGGCATCACTTTTGTTTTTAGACTTCTCCTTACATTTTGCTGACTTGTTATCTCTCTGGACCATGGTACTTCCTTACTAGTCACACTTTATGTTCACTTATTCACATTGCTACATTTCTCTCCTCTGTTGTCTCTGTTTTCAAGCTTTTGAATACAATTTCAGATCTCTTATTGCAATCTAGCTGCTGGAACCCCTAAAATATACTGGTGTTCTGGAAATTTCAGTCAGAGGTTCATAACCTATTTTTAGTCCCAGGCTAATCTCATGCCTGCCTATCTGTTGTACCAAGTGAAAGTGAATCACTCCATGCATTAACACACAACTGCTTCAGGCTTGGGTCTGCCTGTATCCAAGTGCTCTGCTTTCTGTAGGAGGAGATTTTCCTGTCATTTGTGCATGCAGCTCAAGGAACCAAGCAAAGCCAAAAGGAAGGCTCTTTCTTCACCCCCATATGATGTGCCTTTCTTGAGAATTTTGTGGCTCCCCTTTACTCAACCCATCCTTCCTGGAGACTGCTCCTCTCCTGTTCCACAGCACAAGTGCAGCCGTGCCTTGGATCTGTGCATGGGAAGTGGTGATTCTGTCACCTGCTCCATCTGGGAGCATCAGCACCAGCAGGGAGTGGACAGAGATCCTCAGACCACCTGTACTTCACACCATGGCCTGGTACCTTTAGTGAACAGAGATACAACTCCAGCTGGCTGGGGGGAGGTCCAGTGGGGAGCAAGGGTTTCTTGAAACACACTTTCTTGAGCTTTTCAGGCATAGCTAATGTAAGGGAGGGGAGATAAAGCTGCTTTGAAGGCTGAGAGATGGTAGCTACTTAAATTATTTCTGAAGCAAATACTTTGAAAACTGGAGAACAAGGAAGAGGCAAAATTAATTGATAAAATCAGAGCTGATTTCCAGCTGAGCTCCACAACTTGTGGGGAATGATCCCCCACACACAGGAAACCAGAATGGCGTAATGCAGCAAGGACCAAACCCCTCAGCTGGTCCTTCAACACCATGAGCTCAGAATAAACAGGGGGGATGTCCCTATGTATAGGGATCAAATAACAAAATATGCCCTTTAAGGTACAGCATGAAGAGCTGTGAAATTATTCCTTAAAGACCTGCAGCTGCCCTAGAAGTCCCTGGCCTCATTCTTTGCAATCAGAAGGTTTCAGAACAATTCCCCAGGTGCCTGCTTTGCTCTCTGTCCAGGACTCTGAGGGTAACAAACCAACTGAGGTCTGGCTTGGTGCCTGCCTCCAGCCAGATAAAGGTTATCCCAGCAGTCATAAAGCTGTGCCAGAGCAGACTCCTGCAGGAAACCATCCAGGGGCTAAGAGGGTCAGTGCTTTACCCTGGATAAAATCTATCTGCTGCACAGTAGATAAACATCACTTCAGCTTTCTGCAGGAATGGACTCAGACATCATCAGCCACATAATGGCAATTGATTAAGTCAGAGAGAATCGTAGAATGGCTTGGAAGGAATCTTAAAGATCATCTAGTTCCCACCCCCTGCTGTGGGCAGGAACACCTTCCACTAGACATTACTCATGTCCCATCCAATCTGGCCTTGAACACTTCCAGGGATGGGACACCCACAAATTCTCTGGAAAGCCTTTTCTAGTGTAGCCTTGCTCTCCTAGTGAAGAATTACTTTCTAATAAATCTTGAATAATAAATAAATAATTCCATAACAACTAAATAACAAATAATAAATAAATAATGATGCCTCACATCCTCCATATGCTTTGACAAACAGCACTATCAGGTCTACCTTTGACTAGAAATGCCGCAGCTGAGGGGCATCTGTCAGGAAGAGAGAGAGAAACACAAGAATCTCTGGCAGACCCTTCAGGGGTGGTATCGCATGCTCACTTATGCCAGTGATGCATTGAAACTGTTCTTTTTGTATGCAGCAAACTTATGGAAGATGAGTGTGCAGCCCTATCAGAAAAGCAGTTTCTCCTTCTGGCTCCTGTGTGACTCTGGTGTGAGCATCTGAAAATCCTACCTTTTAACTGCTGTCTGTAAAGGGTGGAGGAAAGGTGAGGGAGGAGGTCTTTGAGAAACTGAACAACTTTCAACCTCTGCCCTGGCAGGTGCCATTTCTTTCTCCTAGGAGATGGCTCCATAGATTTGTTTGGGGAAAGAAATCCATATCTGATGTTGCACAAAAATTGCAAGCAAGGTTTCTGGTTACAGGAAGATCAAGGAGCATGGGAATGTGACCCCATATAGTCTCCTTCAGATCAAAGTAGTGTGACCTGTTCCTCATCCCCATGGACTCAAGATCAAAGGGATCAAGACTTCACCTGAAACCTTTAACAGGTTCCCTAATGGGCACCATCAACAGACAGAATTCAACAGAAAACTGCTCCTCATTAAAATGAAATGCAAATGTGAACCCTACTAGGATTTTTTAAGTCAAAGGGAAGAGAAAAGAGATGTTTTGTATTTCAACATGTAACACTATTTCACGCATTGACAAAAATAATCTAATTTCTTGGGGTGGGGCCAGGGTGAGCTGTAGGCTGGTTTTGAGCTGTGGTGCTGGGGGCTGGAGGCTTTTCCTTTCCCAGGCATGGTGTTGGATCATATCCATGTCACCAAGGTCAGCATGGCTCCTCCAGTGCAAGGAGCCACCAAGAGAGGCAAATCAGCTGCTGGCATGTGATATCTGAGGAAAAGGGCTAAAAATACTGACAAGATTGCTTGCAGTTTCTGCCTGGGTTCAGGCGGCAGAGCTGGTGCTCTCAGCTGGGTACCAGGTCACACCTCTCCCTGGGACAGGTGGAACTCCAGCTTCAGCCCTGACCTTGCTTCACCTGCACAAAGCATGCTCCTTGTGCTGCAAGTGCTTTTGATCCATCTCCAGCCAAGGCCAGAGATCTCTGGGGCTCTTCTCAAACCTGCCTTGTTATGAGGTTGCAAGCAAAGCCCATCTCAGTTTTCCTCCCCGAAGTCCTTCCGTCTTTTTCAAGCTTCTTTGACCGAAGCACTTTGCTTTTCACAGATGTGTTTCTGGGTCAGCATTATCAAACAATACTGGTACTGAGGGCACATTTCTTTCCAGTAAGATAACATATATCAGTTTCACAAATGAAACAATTTTTAGAGGCAAAGAACTTTTTCTTGTATAACTATTTCTGACTTCATTTTTTCAATTGTGGGAATACTTTTCTCTTGCACTACCACTTGGTTCATAACAATAATCATTTAAGCTCAAGTGAAGTAAATAGTCTTTCTATGCGCTTTTTTTTCCATTAGAAGCAGCTGCACTTTGGGTATTTGTCAGCAAATTTGACCCATGCATGAAAAAAAGAAAACACAGACTATGCTTCAGAATGCATTTCACTTATCACAGGATAAGCACACCAATTTGATCATCATGTTATTTATCATTTTTCCACAAACATAAATTTTAAATGCACTTGTTTACTATGTGTGGTTTTTTTGTGAAAGGGAGGTTTTTTTTTTCTTTCTGCACCCACCCTGGAGAGTAGCAAGCCCAACTCTTCCAGGCATATCCCAGAAATACACCCGGCAGATCTGGCATCTCAGAAACCTGAAAACTTACAGATTGGCTAATAGACAAAAAGGTCTTTGGGTGACTGTGGGGTATGGTTGTGTTCGAGGGCCCCGGGATGAGGGAAGAGATGAGAATCTTGACTCCATGTTTCAGAAGGCTGATTTATTATATTATATTAAAATGCTATACTAAAACTATACTAAAAAAGAATAGAGAGAAAGGATCCATCAGAAGGCTGGAAAGGAATGATAATAAAATCTTGTGACTGCTCACAGCCTCGACACAGGTGGCTGTCATTGGTCATCAAGTAAAAACAATTTCACATGCTGGGTAAACAGTTCTCCAAATCACATTCCAAAGCAGCACAACATGGAGAAGTGGGAGCTTCCCAGCTTCTCATAAAGAGAAAAGATCCTGGCAAAAGGATTTTTCATAAAATATGTCTGTGACAGTGGGACACTGAGAGGTTGGTCGCACTGAAGCCCTGAGGATAAAACCTCTGAAATACACCCAGATATTTAATTCATTTAACCCCTACAACAGTTCAGCAGCTGCAGGACACATCAATATACTTGCAGCATTACCAGTGTGCTTGCAATGTGCCATAAAAGGGATGGGAACCTTCTGCACTCACAGGCAGCATTTCAAGGCTGCTCCAATGATTGTGGGAAAGTGAGAATCTGCATAATTTCCCCATCTGACAGGGAAATGGTGCCTGGAGAATAATTTTGAAGGCATAGTTTTTAAAAGGAAAATCTAAAAATATTTACTTTAAAAAGGGGGTAACATTAATCTGGATGCAGGCTGCCCAGAAATTTAGGCTTGGTTTCTGAATCCCATATATTCTTCAAAATACATGTTCACTCCAAATGAAGCCATATCTTCAGCTTAATACATTTTTTGTGTTGAGCTCAACCATCCATCTCAAAAGTTGAATACTCTAATTCAGAGCATTCAAGATTTACTAATGTAGCTCTCAAATTGTAATGCAGATAACAGTGCCTCTCTGTGAAAGCATTCAATTTAGAGATAAAATAGAAAAGGACTCTATTCTGCATTTCAGTATTGATATAATTTAAATGCCACAACAGTGCAATTCAATCTTGCATGCCTTTGGCTAACTGCCATCACAAAAATGGTGTGGCATTCAAAAATGGTGTGTGGGGAAAGGGAGAAAGAGAAAAGTTATTACAGAAGAAATATACTGGGAAAAGGGTGATTTTTATGGTAGGAACTCTACCTGTGCTATTATTTTTGTTGCAGAGCTCCAGTTACACTCTGGCCATAAATTGTCAATGGGAAGGCTTGACCCATAAAATACATTATTTTTTAGGGTCTGCCAACTAATTTTCTGTTTTCAGTTCTAGTAATTAATGCATTTGCAAGCAAAGAAACAGTAGAACTGAGAATTGAAAAGCAAGACTGTCAGAGGTTTCCTGGGTTCAAACATTCAAGCAGAGTTACCCTCAGTAAATGGTTTTAAGGCATTGAGGAAGATTTTACCTATGTGTGCTGCAGTGCCAGGAGTATCCATGGACCAGATATCTGAATGGGACAGTCTGGGTATTTTTCATTCAGATTTTCCTGGCTGTATGGTTTTAGAATTATTTGCTCACATTAGAACTAGTTGGAATAAATTATTTTTAACTAACTCTAAATATTTTGACTCATGCACTAAAAAGAGACATGCACTTGAACTTTAGCAAACCTGGGAAAAGTCTCATAAATATTAAAGAGTGATACATTTTGTGCAAAGTCCCTTTAAGCAAGCCTGCCTGTTTCCATAGGGCAATGGTGTCTTGAGTCTATTTGAATAAAAATTGATGATCATGTTTCTTTTAAGATAAATAATGTATTAAAAGTTTCTGTAAGAGCTCATTCCCAATATAACTCACCCATTCTCAAGCCAAACCTGTGGTCTAAAACAAATTTTAGTTCATCCCCGAGATATTTCCATCAAAACAAGAAAAAAAGCTGTCAATCTTCACCCTCTCTTTTCTTACAGTACTTGCTTTCTTTTTTACTTTAATTTTACTTGAATCTTTTTTCATTCTTACATTCTTTTTACTTGAATTCCCATTTAACAAGTCTATCTCTTGTTCAGAGACCAGCTGGTTTCTGAAGTCTGCAAATGCTGTGTTGTTCATTTAGAGGAAGCCCCAATCAATATGATCATTTGAAGTTGGTGTATTTTAAGAACACAGAATTGAATTGTAAAATATTTTGGCTGTTTTACAGTAAGGATTGCAGTAGTGAGGAGTGCTGTTTATTTTTTATTAGGAAAATAAACTGTCAAGGGACAAAATAGTAGAGCAGAGTGAGAGAGGTGGACTAGTTCGGGTTTGTCCTCAACAGAGTGACTGCTGTCTGTGTGCAGAGGTGGGATTACTACCAACACGGTGCTGATTTCTACTTGGAATCACAGGAAGCACCACATGAAATAAGGCTGGTCCTTATTTCCTCATACCCCAGCCTGGCAGGTGCCCATGAGCGTGTGGCCATGCTGAGGTGGAGCACAGCAGAGCCAGCGTGCAGCTGTGGCAGAGCAGTGCTTGGTGGCCTTCAGTGCCTGCAGCCACATTCAGTGTGGCTGCATGAAGCCACATTTGCACTCTTTCACTTCAACAAAGCCCTGCTGTGGCTGGACTGCACCTGCATCAAAGCCAGTGAAGTCCAGGGAGTGCTGCTCTGTGCAGCAGGAGCACAGGTCTCTGCTTGTTCTGTTGTGTTTCTGTCATGCACCACTTTGTGGTGTACACTCCAGGAAGTCACTGAAACTGTAAAGATTTTACAGTGGTCAAGTTAATGGGTAACTTAAAAAAACTGATAGAAGTTTCTATTTAATTTTCTCTAATGTCAGTGTGTGTTGCTAGAACTATAAGTGTTTGATCCTCTTGTTTATTCTGGAAGGATCTTTGTTACTTGATACCTTGAAATAAGGATATCCATGAGCTATTAACCTTTCTGTTTTCTAATTTAAAAGATGGCATTTCCTCAGGTGTAGATAAGTGCTGCCTTCTAAATACTTCAAATATTACTTTCCTTTTAATTTATAGCAGGGTAAAGAACAATTTTCTTTGGTATATCTGTTTTTGTTCACTTATTCTCTAAAGAGTCACAGTCTTTTCAGTTTGTCTCTAAAGCAAGACTTATTTTCTGTCTTTATTGTCCTATATCCATTAGTGTTTGCACTATCACTTTCTTTCTAGTTAAACTCTACTTTCTTGAGATATGAAGCTGAGAACAGACATACTGTTGAAAGCAAGGGTGAGCATTTTGTTTACTTTGGGACTTTATGAGTTAGGAATTTTCTGCCCTGTTCCTTTGGCATCCCAAAGTTTCTGCAAGCAGAAGTTCATACTTCTACAGCATGGACACAGGGCTTTTGTGGCTGTATTGCATTTCCACACTAGTAATGTACAAGAGTCATTCAGACCACTTCTCTCACATCTGTGTGTTTGACAGCTGTCACATTGTCTCAGCAGGATCCTTTTGAGGAGATCCTCCTGTTTTTTCTAGTTTTGATTAATCTAAGTAATTTTTTCTTTTGTTTATACTTTGTTCTTCTCAGGTCATATATAAATATAATAATTAACACCCCAGTTTCAGTCAGGAACTTCAAGCTCAAGTGTAACTTTCTGTCTAGAGACAAGTGACCTTTTATTGATCCATCTGTTCCTACAGTGTTTACAGGCCACATCACTGCTTATCTTTCATGCCATGATTTACTTATCTTCTCAACTAGAACTCTGCTAGTGGCTTTTTGAACCTGCTGCTGAACTATGTCAGCTGCTTCTGTTTCCATTTGCTATCTTGTAGGGTGGTGAAAAATGAAACTATCTCTCTGAGTCCCTTTCTCTGAGGAGCAGTTTAAGCAGTGCACAAATCACAGCTGTGACTGATCCATTTGGCTTTTGTTTCTCTTATTCTAGAAAAGGACAGCTGAAAAATCTTCCCTGCTACACATTTGACTTATGCCTTCCTTGTTGACTGATTCTCCCTATTCTACCCTTCTCTTTCTCTATCTTAAATTAAATCAACATTAGATATCATTGAAGCCAGGCATCCTTTGAAACTTCATGCTGATGGGCAGAGGCAGATATTGCTAAGCAGCAGAATCAACTTAAGGAAAGGAAGATACAGCTACTTTATAAATGTATTTTTTTTCCTTCATTCTTCCTTGTGCTCCTAAAAGGGAAGTAGCAGTGCTCTTTGATCTTAGAAGACTGCAACACATTGATGAGTGGAACAAAACCCTTTTCTTGCCTGTTACAAGATAAAATATTTCATTCTTTCCTGTAATTTTTAGTGTTAGATTGCTCTGAAAATTGCCGAACAAAGCAGCTGATATTAAAAAGAAGGAAATTATCTGAGCTTTTTACGAGATTCTAAAAGGACTGGAGAAATGCACTGCATTAAAAATCCATTCTGGCCAATAAATGCTGCCTCCTGCTCGAGAAGTCCCTGAGCTGTAACACCCTGCAGAGTGGGGAAAGATCCCTGTGTACTTCCCCTAGGCAATCATTCCTTTCTTTCTGTGCTGTCTGCTCTTCAAAAAGGTACTGGGCAGGACAGAGACCTCTGTGAGGTCCAGATCTCTGGGGACACATGGGAGGGACAGCTGTTGAGGGGTGATGGCTGTGTGGGTGTGTAATTCCAGGTTTGTCCCAGAGAAGCAAGGCAGAGCACGGACACCTCGCTGTGAGGCAGCTGGGACCACTCTCCTCACTTACACACAGCACGGGAGTTTGGAGCTGTTGAACAACCACCTGATCACTTTCTCACTTTTTGCAAAAGCAAAAGCATCCATAAGAAGGCTGGCACTTCAATACAGAGGGTATTGTTGCTTTGTGAAATTATTTAATGAAGATTATAGAAACTGTACTCAGCATCTTTGAAATATGATGTCTTTGATCAGCTGTGTTGCAAAGATGGGCTGAGGTAAAAGAGGGAGAGAATGCATGGTTTCTTTTAATTAAAATGATTGATTACTACAGTGTGGGATAGTCCAAAACTGATTAATGTTCTTAATGAATTACTTTATTTGTGGATTTCTTTGTAAGTCTCTTGTGGATATACATTATCAATACCTTCCTTTGCTAAAGCAAACTATTTTTCCTCTCTTTTTTTAGGACGCAGATAGGCACACTCAGAATTACAGACAAAAAAAAAATCTGAGGTTGCTTGTTAATAGGCAGCAGATGTAAGTTATTGTTATCTAAAACATACAACCTTCTAATAACCTTTCCCAGAAAGGCAAGATGCAGAATGAGACAGAAGTAATTAGAGAAGTCACAAATGTTAAATTACAGCTTCTGAGTAACAGTTTAACCAGTGATTAGTTCATGCTGGTCAGTGTTTTGCCCTTTAGGAGGACAAGGTGTAAATCCCACTTGAGGGCTGACCTTATTATCCCCCTGCATGATGGACTGGGGCTCCCTGCCAAGCCTGGTCCTGCCAGTGCATCCCCTTCCTCCCATGTGCTGCCCATGATGTGACATCCTGCATTTCCCCAGGTACTCAGCAGCCCTCTCAACGGGGACATGCTGAGGGACTGGGAGTTTTGTGGAGGTTGCTGCTCTCAGCTGAATCAAAGAGAGATGACATGTCCATACCTAGAGTTTGGCAGAAGTGATGGCAAATTGGTCACTTGATTGATAGTGTTTCTGCCTGGCTGGGAAAGCATAAAAATGGCAATTTTTCGCTTCAGTCTCTGATCCCATCACACATTCCTCACATGGTGGTAGTGCTGTGCTGTCAGACTGAGGGTCCCTATCTCACTGGGATTTCTGACTCTTTAATGGAAGATGCTGGAAGAAAGTATTTCTTAAATCTCAAATTTAGTAACTCTGGAACAAGATTTTGGAATTACACAAGCGCTTAACACCTGGTTAGGTATTGCTCAGCTGCTTGACAGTAGTCAAATTCACTTCATTATCTGGACTTGATGCCAGTGCCACTCTCCCTGTGCTGCAGCCATCAGCTATCACTGGTCCCTTGCAAAGATCCCAGGAGATGTCTCACTGAAGGGGCTGCCTTGAGTCAGTTGTCCCAGGGAGGACAGAGGATCCTGTAATTTTTTTTTTTTGCCAATCATCCTTCCTCCCTAAAGCCAAGGCACCTCCTCATCTGCTGTGTGCTGGCAGGAGCCTTTCACAGTACAGGAGTGGTGTCTGTGTGACTCTGGGCCACGGTGGAACCGTGGCTATGGCAAGAACTGCTCATCCTGCAGTTGGGTATCTGATGGCTCCTTGGCTGGAAGGAAAGGAGCTGCATCAGCTCCATCCGTCCAGAAGGTTTCAGCAGTAGATATTTCTCTTCTGCTTTGACTTCAGCCCGTGAAGGTATTACCCCTGCAAAGATAGTGCCCAGGGCATGACAAGTGCTATGTCCAGAGCTGTACTGCAGCTGCCCATGATGTGAGGCAGTTAAGGAATTTTATATGGTGAGAAAGTAGGCTGCTGGGTTTTTTTCCTAAGTTCTCCAAGCTCATCAAGTTTGAAAGCCTAAGGCAAGATTAATTAAAATCAATGGAGCAAAGCAAATTAAGCACTTTAAAGTGCTCTTTGGGGGCTATCAAAACTAGAATAATTCAGAATAAATAGTCAAATGTCTGGGGCTTGTTATGAGACTATTTTATCATTCTGCCCATTCATCTGCTCTATCTCTCTCTTATTTCTTTATCTGTTTTTCACAGAGCTCAGCAGATGCTTTTTCCTCAGCATTTCACACCAACATGTTTCTGTGCAATCTCAGGACTCTGCTCCCACACACTTAAAATAAAGTTCACACTACAAACACACAGCCTAATCCAGCAACTTTTACTCACACTAGTAAGCCCTGCAGATATATAAATAGCACTGTTCAGGTTAATGGGATGGGTTTTGAGAAAAAAAGAGTAAGTTCACAATTCTAAGTAATCAGGGGATGAAAATATGCCTTTTGCCTTGACTAGAAGAAGCACAATTTTGTATTACATATGATTATCAGGAAAAACCTATCACTTGCAGATATCTCCTTAATTCCTCAAGCTGTCTCCCCAGCTGTCCTCCAGATTAATACCTGGACTAAACTCTGCATCCTCTATGCAGGAGGAGTTGTAAGGGTATGTATTCACTCAAAGAAATCTCAGGTGCGTTTGGTTTTGGGTTTCAATTCAGTGACACATGAGAGTTCCTATATGACCCTGTTTGGTAAGAAAATCTGCTAACTAATCTATGGCTGCTCCTGTTTAAGGTCTTAGCGACTCTTTTTAGGTGATTCCAGCAGGTTCAATGCATCTTAATGTAATTCCAGATGTTATGGGGGACTGTGAAGGCAGTCATTGAAATCTCTAGCAGAGTAATCATTGCATTAAGCTATATTCACCCTGATTATACAAGCTCAACAGTGGCATTCATAATTCTGATGCCTACTTAGTAAACCTGATACTGCATTTACCACTATAAGGTATGGGAATCTGGAAGTAAATGCTCTGGATTAGATTGTGCCTTTGGCTCCCTGTGGTAGGAAGCAGACTCTGAGTCTGCAGGCTCCTGGCTGCCTGGCTGTGCTCTGAGCCACCAGGCTGCTCTCCATGCCCAAGCAGTGTCATTCCATGATGAATAGGAAATACTTATCTGCAGTTCTTGTTATCTCTGTGGCAGCAGAAAACAGATGAACACACATTTCAGGCTACCACATAGAGTTGTTACTTCATATCTAGGTTTTTAAATTTTTCAGTAATTTTCAGAGCTCTCTCCTGTTCTGTCTGGTGTCTTATGCTCTCAGAAGGCTGGTTTATTATATTATGATATATATTATATTAAAATACTACATTAAAACTATACTAAAAGAGTAGAGAGAAAAGATTGGTCAGAAGGTTTGAAAGAACAAGAATAGAATCTTGTGACTGCTCACAGCCTCGGCACGGGTGGCTGTGATTGGTCATCAAGTAAAAACAATCCACATGGACCAATGGAAGATGCACCTGTTGCATTCCACAGCAGCAGATAGTTATTGTTTGCATTTCTCTCCTGAGGCTCCTCAGCTTCCCTGGAGGGAAAAACCTTAGCAGAGGATTTTTCATAAAATATCATGGTTACACTCTCCCTTTAGCTGGGTGGTTTGAGTGACACTGAAGGACACTTGTTTCCAGAGGGTCCCTTTGCAACTTGAGTGTCAGAGATATTGCTACCCACAGCAGAGCTGCTGGTCCTCTGATTCCTGAAATTGTCTTGTGGACTCTGAATGTGTTGCATTTACATTTTTTGAAAAATCCCTTTGCTCAGGATTTTTCTCTTAGGAAGATGAGAAGCTTCAGAGAAAAAGGAAAACAATTATTATTTTATTTGCTTTTCCTCTCTTTTTTTTATGTGGAATATGTATAGAAATTTTTTACTTACAGGTGATTTTTTCATCGTATTTTGGTGTGAGTTGTTTTGACTCATTGGCCAATCAGTGCCAAGCTGTGCTGGGACTCTGAAAAGAGTTTTCATTGTTATCTTTTTAGCATTCTGTAAGTATCCTTTCTGTATCCTTTAGTATAGTTTAGTATAGTATTCTTTAATATAGTACAGTATTATTAAAAAATAAATTAGTCTTCTTAGAGCATGGAGTCAGATTCATTATTCCTTCCTCATCGGGGCATCCCGCAAATACAATATGAATACAATTTTTATTTTGGAAAAAAAATTGGTTTTTTCTCTGCCAAAGTTAAATACCTGATAGTTAGCTCAGGTCAATGTGGAGACATCATTGAAGCTGTGTGCCCAAATGAGCCATTGCATTGACCCAGGACTTCATTATAAGTAAACTACAGTTTTGATTCTTACTGAGTTTCTTTTTGTCACATGCAGACATCTAAAAGTGTGAGATGCAACTTTTTATGTGAACCTTGAGCAGAAAATAAACTGCAGGCTAATGTGTAGCCTGGGTGAATGGATACATACACTAAAATCTCCTAGCGACACACCAGTCTAAAGGCTTCAGCTCAGTAATATACAACCAGCAGTTTCTGGATGAATACACTTCATCACAAAGATGGAAAGCTAGAAAGGTAACCCAAGTGCTTGCAGGGATTCAGCATCTCTCTTGGATGTTGAAGTTGTTGGCTTTGGTTGGTGTAGTTGATAGATGAGAAATAAAGGATAAAGGATAATTCAGATTAAAACCCTTTTCTATGGCAAATTACACATCTGTTACTTTACTTTTAAGAGACTTTGATATAAAAATTAACAACTTGGTAAAAATAAGTGGAAACTTTCGAGTTTTTTATTGTTGGAAATTGAGAGAATACCGAATCTAAATCTTCAAAGACTTTTTCCTGTAATTCCCTCTACAAATTATTCCAAGGGTTATTGCAAACAAAGAATACATTGTTATCCTTTTTCATGGGAGAGAAAAAGGGTTTTTGCCTCTCTTCACTGCTTTTAAAACACAGGAAGTTATAAAAATAAGCAATTTAGATGTATTTCTGCATTGGAAACTAACAAATCTTTCTTATGTCTAAAGAGCTTTTTCAAGGTTTGGGTCTTGTATTGGCTTCTTATCTTTACAAAAAACTCAGTTCAATAGGGAAGTGCATACTAAGAATTTGCCTTCCTGATGAAAGGTTTGATTTACTCCAGTTAAAGAAATTAGTCAAACATTACAGAAAATGTCTTTTTGATTGCTTTATAATTTCAAATAAATAATCCATTTTGGGCTGACTTGCACTCAGTGTTTGTTTCTCATGAATATTTGAGTGATGTGGTTTTACTGGCATGGACACTCACAGCAAGTGAATACACACTCTATTTAATTAATATTAATTAATATTACTTGCTTTCACATAGCAATTAAAGGCCCCCACTGGGACTGGATCTCCAGGGAGACAGTTTACATGAGGAAGGTTCAAGACCCACATCCTGTAATTCATGGCTTCCTTTTTAAGGGTTTCTGCCATTCTTCTCTAGTTCCACATTTGAAAAAAGGTTGAAAATAAAAAATAAAAATAAAACCATATAAGCTCCTTTTAGCCTATGTGCTGTTCAAACCTTGCCATGTACCTCTTTCTCTATGTTAATGTTGGCATGAATACTTTGGATCTTCGGAAAATTTTAATTCTGAAAACTTAAATGTTCAGGTGTTTGTAAGGGAAAATCCATTTTATCTTCTACTGTCTTCTGAGGTGATATAAATATTACAGTCGGGTAGTCATAAAGCTGCTGTTCTGTCATCTAATACAGAATAATATAAATCAGAAAGACTTCATGATATATATTTTACTTTTTAGGAAGTTTTATAGACTGGTGGTTTCCTCAGATCAGCAAACTGACCAGCCTTGCTCAAAAGCAGTTTTCTGCAAGTATCCCAAAAGGGCAAAAGCTGTGGGAGCTCTCTGTATAGTCCTGTAAATACTGTGTTTTCAGTGTGAATTAAACAGCTGATCTTTTGCTCAGTAGAAAGCTAAGGCCTAAAGCATCTCACCAGGCCTTGCTTTCAGAAAGTTAGTGTAGTATAAACTGGCCTTCTAGGCTTCCTCATCAGTGATGGAGGGAGTGAAGGTCTGTACCTCCAAGGATAGAGTTTGCCATGCCAGATGGGTGTCTGAGCTCTGCAGGATCAGTCACTTGCCAAGTGTGCTTCTTTCTTTTCACAGACACAGACAGCAGGCTTAGAGGAGAAGTTCTGCCCCTGGATCTTCATGCGAGGCAGCACAAATGCCACTGAGCAGGGCAGTCCTTGCTGGAGTTCTCCACATTGCCAGGACACACAGCAGTAGCTCTGGTTCCTGCCAGACAGGGATTGGCAAAGTGCTGCTGCTGAGCCCCAGCAGTTCACGAGGTCATGGTGCCCAGGTCAGGTCCCCTCCACAAGCTGATGACTGGGAAGTGTGAAATGGTTGGAAGGCAGCCTGTGGTGGCAGGAGAGTGGATGTGGACCTGTATCAGCCCTTGGAGAGGAAGAAACTGCTGGGAGAGGTCTGTCTCCCCTCCCCAACATCAGCAGATCACTGCAGGAGAATGCCTTTGTTCACCAAGAGAAGGATGAAATAATATGCTGCCAATATGCATTATTTTTCCCAGTCTTGCTTTTCTAGTTGTCAGGTTGCTGCCAGCATTGCTGCCTGCCACAGAAGAGCATCACTAGCTGTGGACAATGCTCTTGAAACTGCTCTCGGAGCAAGGATTCATCCTTCCCTCCATTACCAGCTGTAGAAGCAGCTGGCAAGAACATCTCAAATATATTCTCATGATTCAGTTGCAGCTGAGGGTTACATAGAAGAGGGAAAATAGCTCATGGTGGCAACCCACAGCCCAGCTCCTGTGTCTGTTAGCAGGGGACTCTGCTGTGAGCATCATCCCCACATATCAGACAAGAACATCATCCATCATGGTCTGTGACAAAGGCATTTTCACCTTTAGAAAATCCCATCCATTTACAAACTGTATAGCCCTCACCAAAATACTTGCCTTTGAATGCTTCTCCTTAGACACAACATTCTTCCTCACCATCAAAAGCAAAATAAGTTGTAATGAACTGCTATTGTTCAAAAGCCAGTATCCTATAATAATCATATTATTTCTCCTCCCATCCATGCTTTAATGAAAACCTGTCCATGCTACTGTTTGGTTTCCCTGGTTACTGTGACTCTCTGTGATTCAGGTGTGAATTTCTGGTGTTAAACATGGTGTCTTATTGCTTTTTTACTGTGATAAAGAGGGGATCAGTGAGCTTTTGTCTGAGAAAAAAAAAAACATGTCCTTGTTAATTACATAAAAAAGGCACCATTTAATTATGTGCATCTTTGTATTTTTAAACAATTAGAGGACGTCATGGTTTAAGCCCAGACATAAACTGAGTCCCACAGCCGCTCACTCACTTTCCTTCAGTGGGATGGGGAAAAGAATTAGAAGAATAAAGCTGAGAAAACTTATGGGTTGGATAAAGACTATTTAATAGTTAAAGCAAAAGTCTTATGTACACAAACAAGACAAAACAATTCATTCACCACTTCTCGTGGTCAGGCAGGTGTAACTATCCCAGTCAAAACCAGCGCAGAGAAGAACTCCATAACACAGAAGTGAAACTGAGAAGAAATTGTTGTGCTTGACTATTAAAGATACAGGTTTTGTATAAATTTTGATCAATATTTTATTTACATCTTTGTAATCTCCAGCAAAGAAATTGGATATTTTAAATGTACAGGAAAATTTTACTTTGAGGGGTCACAAGTTACATTCTGTCTTCAGCAACAAATGAATGATGGCAGCCTTCCTGCCTGTAGCAGAGCAAGTTGGGATGGATAGGGAACAGTTTCAGAGCCCTCTTTGCCAGCAAAGCAAGGAGAGCATCTTGCAGGATAAATACTCTCTTGCATTTAAACTTCCACCCACTTCTTTCAGGGCTAGTATGGATGCAATGATTTCTCTTGCCCAGAGGCTGTATTTAGACCATCCCATTTTGGAAGGTTACAGCTGAAAATATTACAAATTTCATTCCTTCTCCCCCCTCATAATGTATGCTTAATATACATTGCGTTTCACTCCACTTCGACCATGAAATTGGTTACATGGAGAGTTTTACAACGTCTACTCCAGCACTGTAGGAGAATGGTTGGGACTAAGTATCCTTAAATGTTGGCACTGTGTGGTTCTTTCCATCATATTTCCATGCTATCATTGCCTTGGCTGGCAACATTTTTTCTACTTAGAGATTGTGAATTAGCTTATTTTACAGATATTCTTGCTGTGCAAAAGAGGAAAGGCAAAAGGGAGTTTATTATGAATTTTATCAAATTAAGTTACACAATCCCACAAAAGACAGAAATTAGTCTCTTCAGTTTTCTTAACTATTTTATGCTATTCTCTTTGAGTTGAACACTAACATGTTCTCTCCTGGCATGTGTCTGTTACAGGAGACAGAAACTGCCATTTTAGATCAAAAAGTAATTTCCTTGTGTCTGGTATCCTTTGACAGAAAAAGTATAAATGAAGATGAATAGGCCTTAAAAAAATGTGTTGCTTTGGGATTTTTTTCTTACTTAAAATAGAGCAAGGTGATCTCTCAGGATTAGGAAACATTTCAAAATCTAGGCCTGGCATGGGGTATTGACTAATGACTGTTTATTCTTAGGATTAAACAAAAATGTCCTGTCCAGGAATTGTGAGGAAGGTTTTCTATGTGATGGATCAGTGGTCGATAACCTTTAACCAACAGTAACTCCTCTCCCCTGAGAGCAAAGGGGTTTTGTCTGAGAAGATATCACAGTGAAAAGTCAACTGTCCATCCCCTCCATCAAAGCAAGCCTCTGTTCTGAAGGCACTCCAGGGGTGTGGACATGTTGTTCAAGCACTTCCATCCTGGGGACACCTTGAGATACTCTACACAAAGTCACCTGTACAGCCCAGCATGATATTTCACAGAGGGGCACACTGACAACCTGTATTGCCCTCCCTCTCAGAACTTGCCACTTCAGCATTATCTGGGGAAACCCTGCACTTTTGGTAGTGTACATTCCCAACCTACTTGTGCATACTTTGGGAGAAGTGTAGATGTTCTTCCTGACAGGCAAGCTACAAAACAACTGCCAAGCTTCCCTGACCAGGCCAGTAGAAAAGTGCATCTCCCATGGAGAGTCACTGTTTTCCTGCCCCATGCCATCTGCACAGTGGAATTGGCAACCCACATATGCCCAGCTATGCTAGGTTGAATTTCACTCAGACATTGCCTGATTTCTGTGAGGTCTCTGTGACTGCCTATCTTTGTGTTAAGTGGTGTTCAGAGGAGGTTTCAACGGGAGAGCTGGAAAGAGTGGGAAGAACAAGGAGATGGGAGTAGAGACAAAAGCATCTCGGAAGCAGTCTCTCTTCATAGTCTTCAAGAGGCATCAGGAACATTGGCTACACCTAGCTGTCAGGATAAGAGCCTTACAGGTTCTTAAAAACTCAAATAATACACTTAATAAATTAAAGTCATAATAAACTTTAAAGTAGTACAAGAAAAGGGTACATCAAATTCCTTTTTCCTAGTTGTGTCTGTGTAGGTGGCTCTCTACATGGAGGGACAGAGAAAGGTACTTACTGGGTGATTTATTCAGGGAACCTCTGTTTTGGGTTTGGCAACAAGTGCCCATTTAGATTATCAACACATCTGATCCTGTGAGAAACACATGAAGCTCTGTTAAATATGCCACATTTTAAAAAAAGATATGCAGAGAGCTTTTCAGTTTAGCTTTGTGTGATATTTAATAAAATTACCCTCTGGACTTCTCTGTATAACAAGATTTTTAGCTTGGCTTCCCCTTGAAATGAGGCGTGTGTAATCTTGCTGTCTAACTATCTGTCACGTCCTTCTCAGAAATGTTCTTAGCAATGGGCACACTTCAGACAGATCCAACACAGGCTCTGGCTGGTTTCACAAAAGAGCCCCAAATTAGTATAATCACTGGATGAAAAACAGCAGTGAGCCCAGTGGTTATCAGTTTGACCCCATGGCTGGTGGGTGACAACCCGTGTACTGACAAATCAATAAACACATGGTGCTCAGCATGGAGCTGACAACCAGTTGCAACATCTGCTGTGTTTTTTCTGGTCAGCAGTTAGAGGATAAAGGAGTGAGGAGATCTATTTCTCCTTGGGGAATTTGAAGAGAAGGAATAAGAGACTTGGTGAGGTCTTGTACCAGAGAGCTGGTAATACAGGAGACAAAGCTGTAAAAACATTGCCTTACTTTGCTACTCCCTAAAAAGCCCAGGTTTTAACGCCACTGGATTTAATACTAACCAATGTTTTCATTTCACAACACTTAGAACTAACACCCAAAATACTAATGTTTGTAAGATATTCTCAAATTATCCTCTTTTGTGTCTGTATGCCTATTGTTCACGTTGAATGCTCTGAATTCAGCATCTGTCCAGGACATGATTACTTAAAGCACTGCCCATTTACCCATTTCTCAGTAGAACCCAAGTGTTAATATTTTCCAAGTTTGAAATGGTTGAACAACATGATTGTAGTTATCTACAATTATTTACAGTCTATTGAGCAGTTATCATTTCAATTCTGTAACTGTGGAAATCAAAGTAGTAAGACAGGATGGAAAATACATTACAGAAACAATATATAAATAATACACAAAATTGGCAATAAATGGGTTAAATACAGGCCAAAAGAGCAGAATGGTAGAAAGTGTCAAATGGTGAATCAGCTTCCATAAAGACTAATAGCAAGGGCCATTATTTTGCTGTTCAGTTTGAAATGGGGATTCTCCATTGACTTAAAAATGGAGCCATGATATTGCCAAGGTATTCCCATGACTATTTTACTTCTCTTTTGCTGTTCTTGAAGAGTATCCTCTTGCTAGCATAATAGGTTTTATATTTTTCTTTTCTTCCATATATGTCCTCCTGGCTACATTTCCTGGATTTCTTTCACCAGTTCTTCATCTCCATCTTTACAGCAGAACTTCCTCCATCAAGACAGCTTCTCATTCCTTCTCCTTCCTACTCTACCCAGTACACTATTGCACTCTCAAAGGCCAAAGGATTTGTCAGCAGTTCAGCTTTTCCTTCCTTAACTCAAGGCCCTCCTGAGCCTTCATTTCTGTCATTTTACCTATGCAAAGTGAGATAAATACAAACATAAATAAATATTTTCATGCCCCATTGAACTGTGCCATCATCTTGTTGCCACTCTTATCTCCGTCAACTTTCCTTCTGCCATCTCCCTGCCTTGTAGGGAGGAAATCACGTGCAGTCCTATGCAGCAAACTCTTTGAAGCAGCAGAAGTGTCTTTCCTTTTCAGTGCTCTTTGACAAGTAATGTACATGAGAGTCCATGCTGCTAACTACTGCATATTTCACAAGCTCTGAATTGAATCAATTGACACCAGGGAAACCCACTTTTTTCCTATTCCCTGCGCAGTGTGTTTAGACTTTACTGCTTAATCAAGTGATGCTTAGCTCATTTGAGCTGACTGATGTACAATTCTCAATTGTCAATTCCTACAGCCTAATCAACAGCTTAATAACATGGGATAAACAGTAATCACACTTGATCCCAGCAGCACACTGCACATTGAGGGAGAGATCTTGGCTTCAAGGACAAAACTCATTCTGGATCCACCCTTGTTGGGCCAGAGGAGAAACGAGGGGGAAAGCTAGCCATGTGGTACAGCAGAATTGTAAAATTGGTTTTGGGACTTAGGAGTTTTTTAGTCAAAGAGAAAATTCAGCACAAGTTTGTGTTTTCTGGGAAAACAAAAAACAAACAAACAAACAAACAAAAAAACAAAG
Source organism: Passer domesticus (assembly GCF_036417665.1). NCBI lineage: Eukaryota > Metazoa > Chordata > Aves > Passeriformes > Passeridae > Passer > Passer domesticus. The sequence continues at coordinate 12,065,546 of NC_087478.1, forward strand.
GGAAAAAAAAAAGCCAGTACAAGGAGGTAGTACCTAGAATGAATGCTAGAGAAAGTGGCTGTAGCTCAGTAGGCTTTATGAGTTGTGGAACATTTGGGCAAAAGTCTGTTTGGAAAGTGCTAATGAAGAGAAATGTAAGAGTAGCTTCTAAAGCTTGAGTTCATCCATTACTCCAATTAGAGATCACAAATTGGAAATATCTACCATCCCCCCTGAAAACACTTTAAGTAGCTGTTTCTTTACATTACAGCATTAACTGAAACATTTATGTGAAAATATTTCAAACTATTTGTAAGGAATACAGCTCTTGAATTTGCTCTGACTTCTCAAAATTTCAATTATAAATCTAGATGCCCTGAAGAATAAATTCACCATGTGGATATATTAGTGACACCATTATGTTCTTTTATGTGCAAAGTTTTCAATGGCATCACTGTGCTGTAATGACATCAATGCCAGTAATATCCTACAAATAACATTATTTGTTAAGGGACACTAAATCCACAAATCTACAGTTTAAATTTGCCATTTCTGTAAGCATGTCACACATATAGCATGGGCAGAGCTATGTGTTTGCAGCTGTGCAGGTGCTATGGGCAAAACACTGCCTGTAGTAGCTCAAAATCTGTGTGTTATGGCTGGTGAGTTAGAGATGTTGCTTGAATTTCAGATTTAATTTTCTAGTTTTGAATTATAGTCAAAATTATAATGTTGTGGTTATTAACTAGCATCAAACTTGCATCTGACAAATTGCATGACAGACTTTGTTGCCAAGATAAATAATTTCTTCCGACTGGAAAACAGATCACTCATAATCTAAAAGAATTGTGTAAAGGAAATATATCTTTTAATAGGAAAGCAGCACTGATGTAATGAATGTATAATTACTTTTTTAAAAAATCATTTCCCAAACTACTGTCAGCAAGGGCACATCTGTTTGGCTTGGCATCTCTGTGATTTTTATTGCTTAAGTCCCACCCCACCCCTTGGAGTTACCTTTGCATTGCTCAGAAACCAAAATCACTTTCTATTCATAATTTTCCATTCAAAGAAAATAAATATTTATCAGAAGAAAATTATACTTTTTGAGCATGCAAACAGAAAAAGTGTTAAGAAATTTGTTTATGGTCTCCCCATCTGCTGTGACTTACCTCCCTTGCAATTTCAGTGCACTGTGCTTTATTGTTTAAATTTGCTTTAGGATTTGCTTGTGATGTATCCAAGATAGCATGAATGATTTGGTACTAATTAAAGAGAAAATACAATTATATTAATGGCTCTAGGGCTGTGGAGGAAGATCAAAAGAAGGAAAATCCAAAGTTCACAAAATTTTTCCACTCCAACTTTGATGATATTTCTGAATTTGAAATTAGCATACAGAGTGCATTTGCATTTTAAATGTTTGGACACAACTTATCCAGAAGCAAATAGTCATTTGGGGGCCATATTGAGCATTAACAAGGCTGGAGGATCACAGAATATATCTTGCACTAATATACATCCTGCTTAACTCCATCAGAAACAAAAAATTCCAAAAACACTGGGCCAATGCCTGCAGTAATGATTTTCTTTTCAGCTATGCTATACTGAAACAGTGCTTCTATATTAGAAATACTGTCTTAACCAAATCAAATACTAAAATCTGGTTTAATTGATACTGTTTCCCATGAGCACAACATGAAAACATTTTTAATGCATGAGTATAAGCACAGAGTTTATTACACAGCAGATGATAATACATTTTGTGACAGAAATCTGCTTGTTGCCTGAATACCTCTGAGGTGTCTGTATGTAGCTGAAGAGGACTTCGACCAGCAAAAACAAAGCAGTAGTTGAGCAAGTGTCTGAGATACCCCTTGGCTGACAAAGCTGACCTTCATCTCTCTTTAAAGCTGTCTGCCTTCTAATTCCTTCCAGCTACATCAGTTTACTGTAGCCCATATTCTGTAACATTATATTAAATTTACTTCACATTCATTATTTTATTTAAAATATTAGACTAACTCCACTGTGACTGCACTGTGTGAGATCAGATTTCTGTATGGTTGGTATATAAATGGAAACTCACGTACTTTGGAAACAGAAATGCTGAGGGAACTGTGAACTCTAAAGACATAAAAAGAGTTATATTTAAGAAGTCTTAAGTAGGCTTTAGTTATAAACCTTTTCTAAAAAGATTAGACATGCTGAACAATTATTCAGAAATGGTAAACTGACAAAAAAGGAAATGCTATAATATAAGGTAAGAACTACAAATGGAATAACAACAAAATCATAGATTCATAGAATCACTATGGTTGAAAAAGATCTTTAAGATCAGGTCCAGCCATCAACCCAGGACAGCCAAGTCCACAACTAAACAATGTCCCTAAAAGCCATATGCTCTTTAAATCCTCCAGGGATGGTGGCTCCACCACTTCCATGGACAGCCTCTTTTAGTGTTTAGAATTTCAGTAAAAAAAATTTAAACCTCCCCTGGAGCAACTTAGGGCAATTTCCTCTTATCCTGTTGCCTGTTACTTGGGAGAACAGACCGACCTGGCCACAGCCTCCTGTCAGGCAGCTATAAGAGTGCTGAGGTCCCTCTGAGCCTCCTTGGCTCCAGGCTGAACACCCCCAGCTCCCTCAGTTCTCCTCAGACGACTTGTGCTCCAGACCCTTCCCCAGCCTTGCTGGCCTTCTCTGGACACACTTCTCTGCAGCATTTCAGTGTCTTGAAGTGCGGATCCTAGAACTGAACACGGGATTGAAGATGTGGCATCACCAGCCAAGCACGGGGGAAGCATCACTGCCCTGGTGCTGCTGGGCACATTGTTTGTGCTAACAATTCCTTCTAATATGATTATAGTTACACATTAGGGTATTAATGATGTATCCATAGCATGAGAATATCCATATCCTGGCTCATCTATACACAATTTCTTTACCAGAGCAGAGGTAACATTTTTAATACAGCTGAGCCAAAGTACTTGTTTCCTTTACAATGGCAAATGTCTGCCTTTGTTCCCTGGCCTGTTACAGCTGCAGCAAAGGAACATAAATTCCTAAACCATGGAATGGGAGGCAGAAAAGGCATGTCAAAACCTCTTAGGGTGATGACTAAATTGCTAATTAATTACAAAACAGTTGATGGTTCAGGATACTTTGGCCTTTGCCATCTACACTTTGCACTTATGACTTCCTTCATGATACTTCATGCAGTTTGGATTCACACTGCAGAAATATTGTATTAGGCAGACTAAAAGCTAAAAGTATCTTCTAATTCCCTGGCATTCTTCAAAAAGTTTTTCCCACTTATGAATTGCTTCAGATAATTTGTGGTGATGCATTCTAGTTGATAATCCTTTTCTTGACAAAATTTTTTTATTCTGTTCCAAACATAATCAGAGCTGTCCCTTGTTTGCTCAAATGCAGTGTTGGCAAAAGCAGAGGAGATGCACAGGGCAGGATTCATCTTGCAAGTTAATACTTCAGTTTCCATGTCTGTAGGTGGAGGGGCACGTTTGCACTGAGGTGTCCACTGAGTTCCTGTACAGCCACAGGGAGGATGCAGGGAGGATGCAGTCAATACAGCCAGTGGGACCTGAAGAGACATCCAGCTCACCTGGAAGCAGGCACATTCAATTGATCAGTGAATTGCCATCCAGACACCTCTGACTGTATTGACCACATCTCCATGGACTGCAGCTGAAGTGTAAACAGTTCAATTTATCTGTCCTAATCTCTGTGTACATTGATGATATGATTGCTGCTTGTTCTTACTCACGTCAGATTGAATTACTGAATGGAGATAAAAGAAATCCTGAAATCAATCCTACTAGGAAATATTATGAACAAGAACCTCTTACACAGCTAGGGAGTTTGGCTGCTTAACCAGATCTGCTTGAGTGTTTAAAGCACCCAAAACTGAAGTACTTAAAATCACCAGTTGTAATTTTATATATTTCCACACCTTATTTCCCACAAGTTTTAAAGAACCAAAGGACCATAGTGATAATGTACTTTGAGTCTCTGATTAATAGAAATAATTGCTGTGTCAGTAGATCAAGGGGAAAGATTAAAGCATCCTTGCCCCTAGTCACTTCCCTTAATGCTAGTGGATATGGATCCCCTCCAGGTCATGGACCAAGGAGAGCAAATGCAGCTGCATAGCCATGTACCTGTGGCATAAGTTATGGCCATAGGCTATAGCAAAACCCTCCACTTATGGAACAAATACTTATCAAAAGCTTTTAGTCTTCCTGCTCTGGTTTGGGAAGGACACAAAAGTCAGAATGGATACAGTCACATTTGAGCCTTTGAAGCTCTGGTGTTTGAGACAAGGATCACATTTCTGCAGCTTTAGCCTGGATGCTGAAGTACCAAAAATGTCCTACATGTACCCATGAATAACTGTTAGTCTTGAATATTTCGGGGTAAAGAAAACTGCATTTTATAACAATTTTTATATGAAGTTTATAAATAAAACTCCCTATTTCTTTATAATGTCTGCAGAGGGATTGACTTGTTTTCATTCAATCAATTTTGCACTTGACTTCAATAGAAGCAAAGATGGGCCCATGGTGAAAACAAATCCAGAGGAAAGTACACCCAGGTGCTTTTCAACTAAAAGTTTATCCAAGTGAAAAAAAAAAAAAAAAAAAAAAAAAAACACCAAAAAAAAAAAACAACCAAACAAAGAAAAGAAAGTTTCTTTATTTTGAGAAACTGTATTCTCTGTATCTTGGGCTGTTTTTTACACATTGTCTTTCTCTACAATGTATTTACATGGTAAAATCTGAGATCAGGTGCAGCCTTTGATGTTGAAGGGTGTGTTTTATACACAGCTTTACTTAATAAATTCCTTCCCAGCCAAATGTACTGAAGTACTGCAGTGTCACACTGTGAAACACAGTCTGAGTTGTTCATATTACTTGGAGTGTATAAGGGAGAGAATGTTTTAACAATATTCATGCTTGCAGCTTTTAAGGTCTTGTGCATATCTATTTACAAACCTTAGATATCTTGCACGTATTTCATCAGTGTCAGCCAGTAATACAAATCTTCCCTGAGCAAATTACACAATATTATCTACATAGTAAGTAAAATGGAGTGATAATCTGGAAATGTTGCCTGGAGTTTGAAGCTGTTAAAGCATTATGATCCTAGACACTATTATTAACCTATCAGGGTGTTTAAATATGTCAGATTAGAAGTCTGACAGCAGAAGGCTGGTTCACATTCCAGAAGGAAAAAGGTGTGTGCTCAAACATATCACCTTACATAAGAGCTTTAGAAACAGTGTTATGTATGAAGCTGAAATCAGTCAGCCCAAGTCTGGTGTGCTTTAAAAGAACAATGAGTGAGCTTCATGTGTTTGAAAGTAAAGTCGTGATGACGCTGTTCTTGGTTCCTGTCCTGCACACCTGCAGGTCCCCATGTGTCCTGGGTGACTTTATGATGCTTGTATCCCCACTCGTTCGTTTAGCCCAGAAATAAGTTTTGCACCTTTCAGGACTGGTTCTGAGAGAGAAGGGGAGCAGGAGCGCGCAGTTGTTCCCAGGAGCTGCGCTCTCTGCTCCACATTCCCTCTCCTGCTGCACTGCCTGCAGGGACAGACAGCGGGACAGAGCTCTGCTCTGCTTCAGCTGGGCTTAGCTAGCTGAGGCAGAGATGTTCCCTGGACTCTGGCTTTTCTTTTTCCTGGAGCTGTTCAGCCCTGCTCTGGACTGAACTCCCAGAAGAGCTCCAGGAGCTCCCGCCTGGGCCCAGCAGGGCCGCGGCCTTTCCAGCGCAGGAGGGACGGAGAGGAGGCCGAGCGAGCCCAGCTGCAGCCACAGCAGGGGCTTTCTGAGTTTCCGTCTCTTCAGAACAGCGAGAGGCTTTATTGTTTAATATAAGTTCATTTCTTATGCTTGTGAATGCTTTGCTTGTTAAATTAACAGGTTTTTTCCACTTTTCTCCAAGGAAATATTTTCCCGAACCAGCTGGGGGAGGGGCCGCTTAAATCTGCTTTCTAAAGGAGCCCCTTTAGAGGTTTTCTCCCCTGTTTGCCCTAAACCAGGACACCATGGCAGTGGCAGAGAGGGTCTGCCAGTCTCGAGAGCAGGCTGTGCCTCCAGGGATGACTTTTCCAGGGTAGAACTGGAACATGGTCTTTTATATGATAGGTCCATGCTGGATCCAGAAAGTTTCCTACCACAAATGCAAGAGTTTGGGGTTCAAAACAACACTGACCTGAAGGTTTCCATTTCTAAACAAGAGTGGGATTTAGGAACAAGAGGTAGTGCATAGAGCAGACCCTTCAATGTCACTGCCAGGTCCTACTGCCTGGAGAAGGAGCAGTGCTCACAGGGCTGAACATCCCATCCACAGGTCTCTGTGGCCTTGGGAGACCACACTGGGAACAGGTCCTGTGTGCACTGGCCTCAATGTGGCCCAGCAGAAGGCTGGAAGTGCTGGATTTGTTTTAATTTAGTTTAAATTATTGGATCTGCATATGACCCTTCAGGTGGGCTTTCCATACTTCTTTTTAAGGAAATGTCAAAATCTTTCACATTGGGGTAACTGTTTAAGCACACTGTGAGATTCACAGTGGAACCCTGGGAGCTGTCAGCACAGACACAGAGTGTGGGGGATGAAGGCTGCTGCTGCACCCTGAGGGGCTAGCACACAGCATTCCCACGTGTTAGAAATATCCCATGCAGTCAGCCAGAGGCAATGTTTGAAGGCACCACGATTCTTATCCAGCAGAAGGAAATATATCATTATTCTCATGCTCTAAAACAAACATTTCACTCCTTAATGTGGCTCACGGAATTTACGACTGCTGCATCAGCAGAGATAAAATGCAGTGAATGTGGACTAAAATGTTGCATCTTCTGTGACAGGGTTTGGGAGAGCAAATTTACTGATTTTTCTTGGGAGATGCAAATACTCAAGATCATCTGAATTTGCAAATCTTCACTATGACTGTTCATAAGAGCAAATGGAGTACTGGGCCCTTACAAAGTTCAAATATTTCCCTCTGAATGAGCCCTACAGCTGTAGTCTGTGAACTCTGGAGCTTGGGAAAAAAAAGACAGCTTTGAACTCTGGCAATCTGACTTTTAATTCAAGCATATTGAGGGAGAGAAAAAAAAAGCAAAATAGTATTGAGGAGCATCTAGTAAAAGGCATAAAAACTACTAATCCTTCTGCAAAAAACATTAGAAGGAGGAAATCTGCCAGAAGTACAGGAAAATTATCAAAGAATAAAGTCTCTGATAAGTGTATCATAAAAGTCTCAGAAAAAGTCAGAGATATTCTAGGAAAACAATCTAAAATAAATCTTCTGTACACACAGTGACTTTGGAGGAGTTTGGGCAGGTTCCCACACTGGAAGTCTTTCTTCTAGGAGATTTATCGGATGCTCTTTTTCAAACTGAAATGGAGATAACAAAGTTCATGGAAAAAATAGACTAAATGCATGATAACAGATCAGAAGGATCAACAGTAACAGAGTTTTAAAAGAACTTAAGGATGATGTATTCAACATTTCAACAGCACTGACTAACCTCTTCTTTAAAATTTCTTTGGTACTAGAAGCCAGGAGATAGTTAATTTTATATCAGATTTCAAAGAGTTTACAGGAGAAAAAAAGTTACTGTGGAACAGGAAGGTGGTGGCTGTATAGGCAAAGTGATAGAAATGTTGATTTAGTGACCACTCGAAAACATGACATACATACTGGGGACAGTCAGCATGGATTTTAGAAGGGGAAATTATGGTTCAGTAGAGTACATCTGCAAAATGCTCAGGCAGGGGGTGCAGGAACAAGCAGAGGCAGCAAATCTCTACCATACCAAAACAGCTTGAGGAGGCCAGGACTCTTCCTCCCCACAAAACCATGACATACCAGATATAGGGTCTGGGAGGTACATGAGTAAGAATATTATTGACTGTAATTTCCAACCCAGGAATCATGAACCATTAAAAGAAACTAGAAGGTGAAAATTTTAATTTTTTTTTTCCTGTCATCTGATAGATAACTAAGCTGTGGAACTCTTTACCTCAGGATATTATGGACTGAAAGTTATCAAGAAGCAAATGGGAAAATTAGTTGAGGAAGGAAAAATTTATGAAATGTCCCTAAGTATAAAGATACCCCCACTGAACTGCAGATGGTGTGAGACTGGCAGAATGCCCCAGGGATGTGCTGCTGCCCACTGCGTGGGACAGGGTGTGGGGATACAGGAATGAGAATAATGATACTTATTAAAGGAGAAAATGCTGACCTAGTGCACCTAAATTTCTATTGTTATGTTCTTTTGAACTTTTCAATTACACTCTCTTTCTTGGCTGTCCACACACAGACATATGGAGAACCAGATCAGTAAAGATATTTGGATTACCCATTCCTGCAGATTTTCAAAGGAGCTAAAACAGTCAAATAGTGGTAGGCAGCTAAATAATATATACTCATTTGCTGTCAAAAGAAATTCTTTTTCTTTAAAACGTATCATCAGAGTGGCATTTATTCCAATGGAAGCTTACAGACCTTATCTCCAAGTGTTACAGAGCCTGTTACAAAGAAGTTTCATATCAGCAAGGGCTGTTGCTCTGTAGAGGCTGGATGTATTATTGGAAGTGACAGAGCTGTGACAACCATTGCTCCTGCCTACTGGCACTGGAAGAGGGATGTCCTTGTGGGACCCCTTTTTGCCCTCAAGGTGAGCAAAAGTGAGGTACCTCTTGTGCACTAACAAATTAAACAAAAAGAATTGCAGTCTTAACTGTCAGAGAAGTGTTTAGCACTTATATCTGTTACTATAGTAACAAAGGTTAGTGAGGGGTTTTATGCATTAATAATTGAGACGAGGGATAGTTAGACTGGGCTGGGCCCCAAACGTGTAGACACGTAAAGCATTCAGATAGAGTTAAAGCCCTGCAGACTCAAAATAAAGTCAATTAAAGCAAGGTCCCATCAGGAAGTTTTGAGAAAAAATAGGCATCTGCAACTCACTAGAAAGGGAAAGCAGGAATGTGTCTGAGTGACTGACAAGGGAGCAATCAGCCTGCAAATGTTGCTGACATGTTCAAGGACAAAGGAAACAGACAGGAGAAGATGGAGAAATATCTGCGGGAAGCACATGGAAACAATTGACTGAGAAGTGGGGAAAATCCTTGCAAGGAAGTTAGGGGAAATATTTGAACTGAAAAATGAAGGAGAAGACTGGAAGACTGAGAAGAAAGAAATGAGAGTTCAGGAGAACTTCCCAAAGCTGGGATCGGATGCCACCTCTTATTCCACCCTTCTGTACTCTAGATATCTTTACTATAGTCCCTTTTAAATCTCTTACATCTTGGGTCCACACCAGTGCACAGTTGTTCATACAAAAACTGTGGCAAACTGTTCATTTTTATGTCCCCATTCAGCTCCCTTGGCGGATGGAGATCTCACTCCAGCAACTGTGGAAACCACGGAAGCTGCAGCCAGCCAATGCTCCTACCTGCCTCATTCAATATAAGGAATATAAGCACATTACAGTGGTACTCCTGTGCTGGAGGGATCAGGAGAGGGTCCTGACTGGTTGAGTTTGAATTGCAGTTTCAAGTGAGTTTCATTCATGAGACACAGGTTAACTGAGTCTTCAGCAGGCATTCGTTCACCCTGGAGGCTGCTTGGGTGTCTTCACCCTCACAGATAAGGCACAGATAACCAAAAATATTTAATACTGGCATCCACCTCCAAGAAAGAGGGGGTTTTTTTACTTCCCCATTTCAGACAAATGTACAGGTAAATGTTGAACCTTGAATATAATCTGTCTGTCATGTTGAGAACAATGTATAAACCCTACCCATTGTGCACTGTGCGGAAAGAGGATTGGCAGAGAGAAAAAATATCCTGAGCAACAGATGGTAGGTGACGTGATAACTGTCTGAGCAGTGATAACATTAATCTAATTAGTTTCCTAATCAAGATTAAGAAAACACCAAAGGCATGAGAGAAGGTGGAGAACAAACCTGTAATCAATAAAACAAATACAAGAGGATAAAAGACATGCTGATGGATAAGATGCAGGAGTGGAGGGAAATCTCGGGAAAAATTACCATATGTTCTGTCAATATGAAAACAAAGTAGTCAGATCTTGCATCAGCCAACATGTGCAGAACAAGAAAATGTGGGTTATGTTACAGAATTACAAACTATTTGATGGATAACCAAGTGACAACAAGGGTCAGCAAGTTAAACACAAGTGGTGAGAATAATTTTAAGAGTATAAAGGAATTTGATAAAAAAGAATGATGGCAAACTTGGCAAGCAAAATCAATTGCCAATAAACCTCAAATAACACCTTTTCTAACTCTGATGAAAATGCACTTTATTTTTGAAAGATTCTCAATAAAAACAGAGCACTTACGGGTTTTCTCAGAAATGCTTTTGTGTTGTACTCAGCCGGTAGAGTTCACACTGATCAACCTGAAAGTTTGAAATGTTTCCACTGAACCTACTGCACTCTTTATTGGCAAAAAAAGTTTCAGATGAAATGTTTCACTCAGTACTACCAAAAATGAGAGGTACTTTGACCTGGTAAGAGGAAAGACATTATAGCTGGCAGCCTGGCTGACAAAGGATGTCAGAGCCACATACCTATATTGAGAGCAGCTGAAATCCAAGCAAGTGAAGCCATTATTGTGTCTTTCTGCACAAGGCTCCAAGTGAGCCTTTGCACAGGATCTGATGAAAAGTCTGCTCACGGTCAGGTCAGGTTGGTTATATTCAGCTGGAATAAGTACTTTTCTGAGGTTTGTTTCTGACTGGCCACAAGGATTTTATTACAGAAATAATGATTTGCTTAAGCAGAAAGCCTTTTTATTTGAACTGGTGAGATAAGGATAGTTATTTGCTCTGGTTATCAAAACCCTCCTAGGCAGAAACAAGGTACCCCCAAGCTGGTACAGGGACATCACAGGAGTTCCACAGGCACACAAGACAAAACTCCAAAGAACCAGTCCTTAACTGTGCCTTTTAAGTAATTCATACATTCAGCTTTGGGAACACAGAAGTTAACACATGAAAACATAATTCTTGAATACACAAATTACTTCCACCAAATTTATAGCAGCACCTTACTACCTAGTTCCCATGGTCACACTATTATTAGTACAATTCAATGTAGCACTCTCTTGCTAAACAAAAATTATTCTAGCAATGAGTCCAAATAAAAATACTTTGCTCTTATTGTCCAGTTTACTACTGGGCAAGGTCAGCCTAGCTTCTCTGGTCAATGAGATAGCTCCTATGTATTTTATTTATCAGTATAGAATATATAGAGTATACCAACAGCTGAGGTTACTTTTATTTGACACTGTTAGATGTCCATTTCTCTGGTCTCAGGTTGCTGCAAAGGTGTAGAGCCCCATTTTCATGGAGTTCTGCACAGGTTGCCTCAGCAATTTTTATGTTTCTCTTGGGCCTAATGAGATGCAAATTCTGACGTGGTATTTTTCTTCAGTACCAAATATACAGAGCCCATACAGAATGACTGATGCTGTACAGGTTTCAAGGAAGTTTGGTTTTACAATCTCTGTATTTTAAGTCTCTGGAGTTGCATGGCATCTTGTGCAATTCCCTTTGTATTTCTGGAGTTCCTGTGTTTCAACTGGACTAAGCACTCCCTCTTCTCCTTTCCTTCATACTTTGAACTTGGACTTTTGGAGAGAATTAGAGAATCTGTTTTCAATAGGCATATATCTTCATCATCATGATAAGGGTGTTTGTCAGCAGCTTTAAGAATGTGCTGCCCCAAAGTCAAGATTTTCATAGAAATTTTCGTGAACTTTGGTACAATTGCAATACATTTGTTTGGGATAGGTCAAAATTTTTCAACCCCGTCACTTTTTAGTATCACTTTCCAATGCAAAGAGACCTGTGAGACTGAGGAATGAATTCAGGGGTGTCATGGGTAATAGAGGTAGGAGAGGTAGGAATGATGCATTAAGGATTGCTGAATTACTGAAGCCAGTGGTGATTCTATGGGATGAGTTCTTGAAGCTTATGTCTCATCTAGACATTCATTTTCAAAAAGCAAGTAATTTGAATGACAAGATACTGGATTGTTTATAAGGCAGATGTTCTATTTTCTGTACATTTATTGAAATGCTCTAATACCTTTTATGCTGTCTTTCAGTTGCTTGCAATGTAGTGATAGAAGCACTTGCTGCCTGATGCATTTGGGAACATTTTGAGCTGCTTGTGGAATTGTTTTTCTGATGCCTACCAGAGTGAAACTAAAGCAGTTACTTCAGGAAACAATTTTATTATACAAATTTTCAGCCATTATTTATTTATAGAAAAGGACATGGAGCTCCAGAATGCACAAACATTTTTGAAGGAAGACACAGTTATTACAACCCCAGTTAAACTCTTCTTTCCTCTGGCTCCATCTCTGGATCCAGTTGGGTCAAAACCCTCTTACTCCTTTGGACACAGCAGATCTCCTGGTTCATTCTTCTAAATCAGCCAGTGGGCAGCGTGCCCTTGAGGGATTTCACAGGTCACCTAGCAAGCCCTCAAGCTTCATACTCAACTTTGCAAGTACCCACTCTGCTTTTCTGGCAGACCATGTCAGTCTCTATGCGTTTTGTGACCTTGTCAGGTTTTTCCCTTTGCCTTGCACTGCTGCTTTGCCTTGTATTGTTCCAGTTCTTTCAGTGCCTTTCATCATAATTTCTAAGGCAGAAATCACCAGCAGTGGTATATTAATTGGCACATGCTAGAAGTTTTAAGTGGAGGGAGACCTACTTTCTGTGACTTCTGGGCATCAGTGCTGAGCATCAGCACTGTTGTTTGCTGTAGTTGTTTGCTGTGTTGGAAGTACTAAGAATTACTTTACCTCAGAGGCATTGCAGAACTAGAATACCACGTCCTGGACTTCCAAAATGTTCAAAAAGGTATTATATATGGATACCACAAACCTAGTCAGGACTTGAAATTGCATGTGCATACACACAAGAATTTGCTGAATACTATACTGGTAAACTTTGTTGTATAGTGCAAATCTTGGGGTTAATTTACAAGAATCAAATTACAGGGACAGAAATATACTTCTGTAGAAGTGAAATTCCAAAGTTAACCCTTCCAGTTAGGAACCAGTAGGGGTATCAGGTTTACTAAAGCACCGAGGCAAGGGCTGTTGTGGTGGTACTGAACAAAATTGGACACATTACTGATCAGACTGACTTGATAGCAAATATAAGATGAGATGTGCTTTCAATATGGAGATATTATTATAAGATATTTAAAAAATCATGCAGAATTCTTCCATATTTTTGCAGGTATTTCAAAATTTATCAAGACCGCCATGTCCAAAGCAATGAGTTTAGAAGGCTCAGCAATCTCATAGTCATGGCCTTAGGTAAGAATAGATTTCCCTCTAACAGGAAAAAGGCAGAAGACAAAAACATCTCCAGTGTTAGCAGTCTCAGTCCCCAGGGCTCTCCCACCACTCAGGGCTCAGATGCTCAGTGGGGGAGGCAGAGCCCCTGATACCTCTGCTGCCATTAGGCTCTATAAGACATCAGCTTCTGAAAGGCAGCAAAGCCTTGCTGCCAAATGTCAACTTGAATAAAGAAGCAGTGCAGTGGTCTCGGGGCCTATTGTCCATTTCTCTTTTCTTCCAAGGAAAGCTGCTGAGGGATCAGGAAGGGCTGAAGCAGAGATAAGTGAAGAATAGCACATGACAAGCTGTGCAGGCATAAAGATGTATGCAGGTGCCTCAGGGGCATTGAAAGGAACTATACAAAAGTCGATGCCTTTATCATCTGTTCAGAACTTGTCTTGCCTCTCTGCCAGCCCATTTGCAATATTGGCTAGCACTGCTTGGGAAATCGGATTTAAATGATTGTAATGGCTTTAGTTAAATCTTAGCATTCCAGCTCAATAACAAGGCTGCCTCCTGCCTCCTTCCGCTTCCACCTTTTTCTTCAGGGGAGACTGCCCCATATCACTGCCTTCCAGCTCCATCTCCCCCTCATAATCAGCTCATCCCCTCAGCAGGCCTTTAGCTCTGCATTGCCCACTCCCCCTTGCCTGCAGCATAAAGGTGCTTCAAACCCTGACCCACTTCCTTCCTATCCCACAAACCACTCTGAGGTCCATGGATCATTCAGAGGAGATGGGGAGCAGGGTGAAGGACAGCTTTGGAAAAGCTGTTGATATTAAAAAAGGGAACAAAACCAGTCTGGGGGTAGATCTTCCCGTGCAGAACTAGCTGGACCCTTCTGGCATGGAAGGCTTCCGAGCCCTGGGAAAAACTGGTGAACCCTGGCCAGATTTAATACTTGGATCTAGATTTCTGCCCACTGTCTCAAAAAGGGCCAGTACAGTTTCCTGCCTGTAATGGCAAGTATGGCATTGGCTCAGCTGTATGACATTCTTTTAGCAGAACATTAATGTTTTACAAAAGACAAGAGAAGCAAGAGCCTTCCCCTTTCTTCCCCCATGCATTCAATTGCTGCTTTTTGTCTTGCTCATGACAGAATATTTATTTGTTCCTCTTATTATCTTTCTACTTGACTTCAGTCACTCCTCCTGAAAAGTTACCTTCTCCACTAAAGTGCGTGGGGAACACAAAGCTCCAAGTGAGGGCACAGAGTGTCATTGTCATGCCCATACCCAGGGATTGAATGCCTATAAATTGTTAATCTTAAAACACTTCTCATTTCAACATTAAATCATATTTCCTATCATGATGCATTATATTCTGGGAATCATAATCATGCTTTGGCAGAGAAAGTCACTGAGGCCATGAACTTGCACCTCAGCTTACAGTGGAGATATCTCACCAGTGGCTAATGATCTTAGCCACTGCCAAGCAATTTCTTGAATCTTTCAATCAGCTTCTGCAGGAGGGATTTCTCCTGCTGGACAGTGCCCAAGAGCAGGCACAGAATCTGCCTGGCAGCTGTTTGTACTGCAGGTGTTTCACTGCTCCCCACCTCCCACCCAGTGTGCTGGGTCAGCGTTCTGCACCAGCACCCTGAGGGCAGCCATGCAGAGGGAGGAGTGGCTCTGAATCTCTGAGAAAACTGCATTCCCCACCCTCAGTGTCCCTTATTTAATTTCCTCTCACAAGTGGTTTTATTGTTGGTGTTCCTTTCACGGCATGACAACAAAGTGGGGGTCAGATGACAATTGGTTGGATCCTCGGTGGCAGTTTTGAATTCCCCAGCTCAGCTGTTGAGCACTGGCCTGTGCTGTTTCGTGTACTGCATGGGTGAGTTACCCCACTTTCCAATACTTCTAATTATGGCTGTCAAACACTCTCAAGTGGTCCTGTAAATGAAACTGTGAACACAGCCAGGACATCATGGCAGATGTTTCTCTGAAGCAGAGGTCTGTGGGGGCTGATTCCTCAATGCATTACTAGCAAGCCACAGTTGTTAGTGGCACCTGGCACACACCAGGTGAGATGCAGACAACCCCCTGCAGTCCAAGGTGGCAGAGGTGTGCACAGGGTTTGGTAACACTGCCAGGAAGCCTTGCTGGCTGTGATCTCCACAGGTATGCAGTGCAAGCTGAACTGGTTTCACTGAGTGTAAGTGTAGGAGAGAAGTCAGCAAGGGGCTTTGCTACACTACCAGGCAGGGTTTAGCCAGGTAGAGAGATTTGTTAAATTTATGGACAAAAGGAAATAAATCTGAAGCTTTCCCGCAAAATGCCAGTAATGCTCAAGACTGGAGCTTGGCTTCAGTGCTGCTCCTGCCCTGAGGCTCAGTTGAGTGCTGTTTGCACTGCCTGTGTGCCCAGCTCTGCAGCTATGGCAAAGCTCATATGCTGAGAAAAGTGATGATCCTGGGTTTCTGATGTCTGAAGATACTTGATGCAAGACCTCTGAGTTCTTGCAGTTATCTTAAAGGCCCCAAGTAGTCAAATTCTCTTCTTCACAGAGAAACACATCATAATAATTTTTTAATGCACTAATCAAACTCCATCTTTAATAACTATTTACAAAATCCACTTGGACAACTTCAAACATTTTTGGCATGGCCACAGCTACTGAATTTGTGCCAGAACCTATCCCCTGACAATTCAAAACTGCCTTCCTCTTTACAGTCTAAATGTATTCCTGGATGGTTGATATGCATTTGGTCAGATGTCAAGACTGCCCTTTCAGTTAAGTAGCTCTTCCCCCTCTCTGGGATCCATTCCCTTATATTTATATAGAATAATCATAAAATTCTTCAGTTTACTGTAAGGCAAGCAGATCTGTTTTCTAGGCAACATTATCATGGCTTTTTGAAGGTTTTCACCTCCTTTTTTTGCAAATGAGTGCTTACTGACTGTGAAATTGTTCATTTTCAGAAACAAAAGACCAAACTTGGTATTTATTATAGATGCCACTATAGGCTTAGATGTAGAAATTTTCTTTTCAGATTAATATCTTTTGCTTCTTCATTCTTGTTTCTACCTTGATAGCCTGCAGAATTTTGCCATCTTTACCCTGAAAACAGTGCCTGATGTAGTCCCAGACTTCCTCTCTTGCCAGCATGTTTAGATTTGCTTGCATTTGCAGTAATTTCAGAAACAAGTTGCAGGCAGGCACTGCCCAAGTCCAAAACCAGGCTTTTGTAGATGCATGGTGTTTGTCAGGTCAGCTTGGATGAGATCTGGCAGGAAAAGAAAATCACTTTATGCCTCTCTTCTTTCTTTCTTTGCTATCACATTTTAAAACCTTTAAAAATGGAGGGGAATGACAAATTTATATACAGACCATAGTGAGACAGCCCAACAGTAAGCTGCTTCTTTGCCTCTTACCCCTGTTTATTCTGTTAGATTTTCATTTCAGTTTGATTTAAAGAACATTTATTTTTTGTTTTGCAGTTCCATCAAGCTCCTAATTCTTTAGCTGCTCTTCCCCCTAGGTTTCATTCTTTACTAATTTCAAAGATTATCTCTCAGCCTCGTCATAAGAACATAGGCCAGGAAAAGAGCTACTAAATCCTCATATCTAGTCCTGTTATCATGAGCAGTTACAGCTTCATGCAATATATTTTCTAAAATAGCTCCTTGCATCCTAAAATAACCTTGTTCTGATTAACTGGTCATTGCAGACATCACTCTTCTAAAGCTAAGAAAACACCAGCACTGGATGTCTAGTGCTTACATTATGCTTTAAAGACTCTCCCTAGTACTGCTAAAACTCTTTTACATTGGTTCACTTGACTGGTGTCCCATGGTCCTCCAAGGGATTACCAACATACACATTTTCTCCATCATTTGTCTCAACCGTCTGCATTGACAGTGCCTCCCATCAGTGGATTTCACTACCAGACCTCTACTCTTGCCAAAGCTGCTAATGAAAACACAGAATGATTGACACTCAGGCTGACCCTTGAGGTGCCCAATGTATCCTCACAACAGCTGGAGGCTTTTCTTTCAAGAAAAAAATGACAGCTCCCCATGAACCAAATGCATAAACACCTTACATTCTCATGTTAACCTCTATTTCCCAGTTAGTAAGTGTTTCTGTATGACACAGGATCAAATGCTCTCTGAAAAGTGTGTTACTTTGTAAATCTTTCCATGTCTTCAATTATTCTTTCCTTCAATAATTACCCAAAGAACTGGGATAAAATTGAGTGATGACTGGTTGTTCCAATTACTTTTCAGTTTTCAATTTTGTATTTTTTTCCTAAAATGCAGGTAATGCACATGGTCTTCACCACTATCTCAACAATAAATTTGATTTTAAAATCCTTCCAACATCTTTGCAGTTTAACGTGTTGGTTATTTCAGTGTTCGGGGTTGGAAGGTGCATTCCTCCAGTCTGAGCACACTATGATTGTTTTTGATGCTGTGGACTTGGAGGCACGAGGGAGTTTCCATTTCCAAATGCTCACACCCAGCAGTCATAGCATCATCCTCCTCTTCTCTATCATCCTCTTCATTGAAAAATGAGACAAATATTTAGGCCCTAATTCCCAATTCCCAGCCCAACTCCATATCTGCTTTTCTTCTTTCTTTATTAATCACACTGAAGATTATTCCACTACTTGTTTCAATTTGTCTTAGAGTTAGCACAGCTTGACTTTTAGAAAGCTATCTTTTAGACCTGCATTACCTAACCTTCAAAATGTATTTTTCTTT
Organism: Passer domesticus; assembly: GCF_036417665.1. Taxonomy (NCBI): domain Eukaryota; kingdom Metazoa; phylum Chordata; class Aves; order Passeriformes; family Passeridae; genus Passer; species Passer domesticus. The sequence continues at coordinate 12,083,658 of NC_087478.1, forward strand.
GCTAATAATTTTCTCTTCCTGGAATTTCTAAGGTCTCTGCTCATATATATTTTTTTTTTTCCCCAAGGCTTTTTTGGGAAGATAGGTAATGAGGGTAGAATGAAACAGAGTTTGTTAGTCATCAATACAGAGCTGAAAGTATCCTTGGAATTTCATTTGTCTTGTCAAGATACTTCAGAAAATTTATATCTTTGTCCAAAAAAAATTCAAGGTTTGCCCCACAATTAGTATGAACTTCTTCAGTCTAGTTAACTTGTTAGTAGTTTCTTTAGCCTTTTAAAAAGTTGATCCATCTAAAATGTGCATCACAATCCAGGTTCAGAAACATTTTTATTATCATATTATTTAATATATTCTCATTTTATTTAAATTGAATTGACTCATAGTCATTGAAAGTGAGGTTATTTTCAGCTCTTCCTTTATCAAAAGTGTGTTTAAAATATCTCTGCTATTTGGATCAGTAACTTGTGGTGGAATGTCAGCTGTATATATCTCAAGAAATTCCTAGCCTATGCCATATGAACACCTATTCTCCAGTCTGTCTGCAGTAGCTTACACAGTACTTGTGTTGAGTTTATTAATTAATTAGATTTTGTACATGTCAGTATGCCATGATATGTTTTGGCTGAAGAAGAGGTTCTACAAAGAGAAGTTAACATTAAAGTAGAAAGATGCAGCACTCCTCTGTGACAGCATTAGAAATAAACACTTTCAGTGGCAAGTCCAGCATGTGAGAAAAGTGCTTTTTGGATGTGGCCACAGCATCAGACAGCCTGCCTGCATGCAGCTGGCCCCAGGCCCTCCCTGGGCAGGGACCCAGCTGACACACAGCCCTCCTAACACACGTCCTGTGGTACAAAGACACAGAGAGAAAACTCTGGTGGGTTGTGACACAGTTCTCATGTTATTTTAGATACTTTAAAGAGAAAATGAGATAAAAAAAATCCTTAGATCCCAGGCCTTTGGACACCACAGGAGGTGACACAGCATAAGTGTAATTTTGACATGCACCTGTGGATTTCCAGCTGCACCACCTCCCATACCTGATTCATCTTAAAGAAGTATTTTTATCTCTGGTTGTATATGATTTCAGTTTACTCACTCTTCATCAGGTAGTCATCACCCTCTGCTACAACTATTAGCAATGTGTTGTCATGTCAGTTCCTAAGGAGTTCTTGTCCACATAGTGATTAGGCCTGCATCCTTTAGCAGTTCCCAGCCTCCATATTTTCTCTAGACAATAAATACCTATTGCAAATAACCATGGCTGGAACACCAGAAGCTGTGTTCTTTCATGAGGAGTTATTGGGATCCACCTTGTGGATCAACTGCCACACCTTTATAAAAATCTATTATGTTCTTACATGATTTTTATTCTCCAGCTAATATAGTTGTTGTACTGACTAAATTATTCATAGAACTACATTAATCTCAATGTTTAATTATCGTGGCTAATGATCAAAACTTGAAAGATAAATGCTCCCAAGTTGATACAACCCCACACAGAATTTCTGTTTCTATCAAATCAAAGAATTCTCTATCGAAATATGATTCCAACACGAGGTCTAAAACAGGTCCCCTTAGTGTAGTGAAATTTCTCTTACAGTTGACTTAACTGAATTAGGTTACACTATCGTTGCTATTCTCTTCTACTTATTTACAGTTTAACACATTTCTTCATATAACATCACTTTCTCAATTGTTTCCATCCTTCTGAACAATTCATGTTCTGCAGTGCTCATCTTTGGATATATCTGTCAGTCATCCCTATTTCTGTTATATCTGCTTCACATCTTGCAACAGCTGATGAAATTATTCCATTTTACTCCTAAGAATAACTAGCAGTCATCACTCAAAATATCTGCTACCTGTCTACTCAGCCAGTCTTCTCCCCCTGACCATAGCACCCACCTCACTAGCACTTTCCACAGTATTATTTTCCTTATCTTTACTGTCCAGTCAGTGAATGTTTGGTCTTCTTTTTCCCTTTTCTTAAAATCAGCATGTGAAATATGCATGTCTGTTTATATATGTATATTCTTATCAGATTTCTTATCAGAATGTCCAGGCCCTAATAAGTCAAATGGCCATAATTGCATAATGTCTTTAATATTATCACAGGAATGCAGTACAAGATTCTCCTACTTTTTCTCCCCTTAGCAGTATCTATAAATATTCTTAATCCTGTGGAGAGACTCAGGCTTGTCTACATTACCAAGCAAGATTATGTGAAATAAGAGAATAAGTAGATTAAAGTAGTTACTGCTGAAGACTCTTGCATCCTCATCACATGGGACTTTAGAGTTTTGCCTCAAATCAGAAATAGTTCTGTTTCCTGGACCCAATGCCCCCATTATACATATTGTTTGAAGTTTTTTGAAGGAAGATTAACCTACAAACCTTTGCTCCTTCACTTTTGGGGAGGAGGTTGTTGGGAGCATCACATCAATGTCCTGAAGCAATTCCACAGGGCACCTTCCTCGTCCTACATGAAAGCTCAGGTCACAGAAGTCCAGATAGGATTTTATGACTCCAGCTCTCTAATAACACTGCCTTTGAATCTTAAATTTTTTTACCCTTTTCTCACTGACTGCCTCATACTCAGAAGCAGTCATGTGGTTAGCAGCCATCTATGAGCACCACCAGGAATTTTCAGTCTGCTTATGCACAAACTAACAGGCTGTGTCATCTCCTTGGGGATCCAGCTGGCACCTCTCTGAAGAGCCTTTTCGAAGGTGGACATTGTATGTGGCAGCCTCCAAACAAAGGATCAAGCAAGAAGTCATACATGACATTTGCCTTTTTGTATTGCACCATAACTATTCCAAGGTATTGTGGAAGTTCTCCATAGTTCAAGAGCTTTCTCTTAGGCACAGGGTGATGAAGCCCACATATTGAGCCAGAATATTAAGCTCCCAACTCAGTGTTGAAGAACTTTTCTAAATGAACTTCTAGACCTCTCCAGAAATACTCTGATTGCAACTATTTCTGTGGATGGAATCAGTAAATGGAGAGAATCATGGCATTTGCTTCAAAATTGCACATTCCTCCAAACCATGACGTAAATATAATCACAGAGGATTATTGTCCCACTCAGAAATGCAGACCACATCACTTAGATCAATCTCAATTGATGGGTGTGTAGACTCTGTCTTCACTCTGAATTGTGTTTGACCCTATGTCTTCAGCTACCTCCACTCAGCATTTCCTTCTTTCCCAGCTACAAGTTCCTGAAGGACTAATCCTAATCACCAACATGGCTGGAAAAAAACTCTGTTCAGCTTAGTGGAGATTTAATGGGTCGCTGTTTTTGTAAATACATTTTTTGGGGGGGAAAAAGGGAACAAAAAACCTCTCGCATTTTGGAACCACAGAGGTTTCAGGACTCTTGCATGTGTGGAACCAGAGATGTTTGAAGACTCCTGCATGTGTGAGCATGGAAAGAAAATAGATGGTCAGCATAATTCCCATTCCAATTTTTTTTACTCCTTTATCAGGAAACTTGCCATCCTCATACTCTACATGCAAGCAAATTTGGTCTGTTGTCAGAAAAAGAATGAAGATGAGAGAGGAGTCCTGCCAGCAGGAATTTCTCAGCACTGGTTTCCTGCATAGCAGTCAGCTTTTTTTATAAATAGAACCTCATTTCATGCAATGATATAATATTAATCTGTCACTGTATTTGGCACAACCATAGCATAGTGAACTACTTGTTTGCTAATTACCATTTGAGCTCATGCACAGAGCACAGTCTGTGATAATATTAGCTTGGTCAGAGTCACAAGTCTGTCAGTGCCAGCAACAATTCACTGTCTGTTTCCAATCTCTGGAAGTGTTGTATCTGCATCCTTTCATCCCACGAGGTAAAAATCCTGGCTCTCTCTCCTAGTATGAATAATTTGCCCTGTCACTCACAGCCCTAGAGGAAAATCATGTGACAGCTCCTGTTAGCTGTTCACACAAGAAAAAACTGTTTAAGAAGAAAAGCAAATACATGGGGCTTGTTTAAGTGCTTTTATTAATCATTTTTTAAAAGTTTTAAAAGCTCCACCAGACTCCAATACATGGGAGAAAGCACCTGTTTGGGTGGTGAGGAACTGGAAGAGGTTGTCCAGAGAAGTCAGAGATACCAACCCTGGAAATGTTTAAGGCTGGAGTGGATGGGCTCTGAGCAACATGGTGGGTGAACTCAATGCTCTTTAAAGTCTCTTCCAACACAAGCCAGTCACCTTGTCATCACAGGAGAGGAAGAAATGGAGGAAACCCAGGGCCACCTTTACAAAGATAATAATCCTGCTGGGAGCTTTCTCCAGAAGCCAAAGGGAAAACCATGTGGATATGATTATTGTAAGTTTTACAGTTGCCCAAATGGTTCTGAATGGTGTCAGTGACATTAATCAGTCATTTATCAATTCTCCCTGCTGCTTCTCATGAAGGGCCTTGGCTAGCTGCAGAGGTCCTAGGCTGGGCTGTCTGTCAGGAGGGTGATGCTGATCTGATGTCCCCAGATCTGAAGGGGACATCAGAGGGCTTCATAGAAGGCTGCTTTCAACCAGTATAGATTTAACTTTTTCTTGAATCCAAGAGTCTGTGGGAACTCATGATTTAAGGGTTTTTATTTAGTCAGTGAACTTTTCAAATACAAAACTTTCTGAATTCACTAGAACACTATTACTACTTAGAAGTAAAACAGTAATAGCTTTTTTTTTTTGTTACATTTCCATTTTGGTAACATTGCCATTACAGACAGTAGAAGTTAGAAAAAGACATGGGAGCAATGTTAGTGTTATAAAATCATCTCTTAGCAGTTTCACTGAAATTTCATAAAATTATTTCCATTTCACAAATTTGTATGAAACTAAAAGTAATTTCCTTTTAGAGAGAAGTCTTCTATTCCTCTGTAGCAGAATTCAAATGTAAAAATTTCTAGCAATGCAAAGTAGATCCGTAGGTGGATTTCATATCTGTCTTTTCAATCTTGTAGCTGATAAAAGAATCATTACTTGTTTATATTATTGAGCAAGTCTGTGTTCTTAAAGGCATCCAGTGCAAAATATTCCTTCAACAAAAAATGACTCAAGGTTGACTAATCTTACTTATGTTACCCTCTACAGGTAAGGTATGATTCCTGCACCTGAAGATGTTAACTAAGTAGTCATCTAATAGAAAGCATCTTAACTGTATAGGGAAAAGAGAAAATAATAATAACCCCTCCTTGATATCTGTCTTTATGAAAAGGAATCTAGTCCAGACACCATTTACCCATGTGACTTATTACCAAGAGAAGTCCAACTGCAACAAACAGAATGACTCCAGAAATTTAAGTATATCAAAGAATGCAGGAACAGAATTCAGGAAAGATGAGTTAAATGGAAATCTGAGGAACACAGCTGGGGAGCTGTACACTGAATTCCTGAGATAAGAGTCCATTTTTTTAATTACCTGTGTGCAAAAGAACAAAGTTAAATTACTTTTAGGAAGTACTAAGAATGTGTCTGGTGTGCTGTGTAATAAAAAATCGACAGAAATGTTGGTATTTGCTAATTATTCATGCACAATTAGCAGAAAATTCCACTTCTATTGATCATTAACTGAGCATTAAGCTTTCTCATGTTGATGATTAAAAAAATAAACTGGCTTTGGTATTTGCTGTTACATAGTAAATGAAACTTTGTCAACAGTTAGCTGGGTAAATATGGACATTTTCATGAACACAAGAAGTTTGCAGATTTGCTGCACCGTTTGAGTGGAGTTCTTTGCAAGTATGAGGGAAACTCTTAAGTGTGAGGGCAACTCCACTTTCTGGAAGTGTGTGTAACCAGCTCGAGAAAATAAATTATTGTACTCTTTGTCTCTAAGGCCTTTTGAAAGATCTTATGTAATTGTGTAAATGAGTTAAGGCAGACAATGTGTAATTTAGAATTTGTCCAACCTTCATGTTCTGAGTAGATTGCTCATTATCTAATCTCCCATGTTTCTAAGCCCAAGTGTCCTTGAAAGTATTAGAAACTGTTTTATTTTCACACAAATTAGCTGTTCAGGAGGAACTCATCAAACACCTTGGGTGCATCTCTTACCCCATGTCAGATGTTTTCTGCAGACATGCTTTCAAGATATTGTCTACAGCAATTTTCTAGCTGTCAAAAGGAAACCACCATTCCTGAACTCTCTTTACACATCCCTCTTCCAGTATTTCATCATATTGATCCAGTGTAAGTCTGTTTTTATTTTGTGGGCATTAGAGGTCTGTAAAATGATAGTGCTTGTCCAGGAAAGGCAAGAAACCTGTGACAATGACAGGAAACCAATCCCACAGTGACAGCAGCTGCTGGTTGCACAAGATACTTGGAGTATAAACTGTCATTTCCAAACAGAGGTCTGACTCAACAAAAACTTCAAAGGCTGAAAGTCACACAATGCATTATTTTCAATTAGCACATTTATCTGAAATTTTGAGCATATTTCATCAATATAATATTAAGACATAAAAGAATGTTTAGGATCCACTGTATTTCATCAACTAAATAGAAGGGCTAACAATGGAAATGTGGCTGTTTCCAAGTCACTACAGGTAATTGAAAGGTATTTCCAAGTCACTAAAAGTAATTGATGAGGTAACTGAAAGCATATGGACTTTCTGATTCTCTTAAATACAATAAAAACTGAAGAATGAACCCATTCAACATAATCATTATTTTCAGAATTTTCTTATGCTACTTTATTTTTGTATGCTATCCTCTCCCGCTGAAGGTGACTATACCTGGCTTCAGGACAGACACTACCAGAAAAATTTGGAAATTTTTGGTCATAGGTCAGTTTATACAACACCAAGCCTGCTGGCAGCAAATGAGTTCCACCTGTCCCAAAGAATTTGATGTGAGGAGTTAGAAGAGCTCATAGAGAGAGCTTTAAAGTGGATTTGAAGGGGAATGAGAACACAGTCAGGCTTGATAGACATTAGACATAGGAATGAGAGAACTATAGAAACCACCCAGTAACAAAAGAAGCCTTAAGAGAGAGCATCTCAAATCACAAGCAGCCAAAGACATAACCACAGACAGGACTGTGGGGGATCCCTTTCCACCCCTGCTGGGAGACTGACACGATCAAATATTTCCATACAGTGCCTGTACACCAGTCCTTGCAGGATGGAGGACAAGCAGGAGGAACAAGAGATCTGTGTGCAGTCCCAGGGCTTTGCTCTCATTGCAATTACAGGTGTGGTGGGACAGCTCCCATGACTGGAATGTCATCATGAAGGGCTGCACAGTGCTCAGGACAGATCTGGCAGCTGCTGGGGTGGAGTTTCCCTCTGTGAGGCAACACTTGGAATGTATCAAGCTCTTTCTTCGGGTGGATAATGAGAAAGTTGAACGCTTATGATTAGGATAAAAGGGTAGATTAACAGAAATGATAGGTAGGTTTTTTTTCCTCTATTTTAAACTGATTGTTTGCCTGACTACTTGACAGTAACCCAGTGTTACCTTTGAATATTCAGGTTATTAACCATTTTCTCTTTTGGTTTTGTATGGTCATTTCATATTGCATTGAAGACATTGGTCCCACAAGGAAAATGTGATTGCACTGATGCAAAACCTGACCAGGCATTCAGGATGTAACAGCTTTTTAAGCAATGTGTGCAATTGATGTTGCATCTTAGGTTTTTATATTAAATACTTAATCACAGCATGTAATTTTGTGACTTTTTTTTTTTTTTAGTAGCCTAGCTTTGGAGTTCAGGATGAAAAAGTCTAATGCTTTAATCATAATTTTGCAGGTTCTCATCAAAATGAAAGCTTGGTCTCATTATCCCATTGTTCTCCTTTTCTCTTTTCTCCAAGCTGCCTGTCTCGTCCTGGGTTGTATGATTTTTCCTGATGGCTGGGATTCAGATGAGGTAAAACGGATGTGTGGTGAAAAGACAGACAAGTACACGCTGGGGGCTTGCTCAGTCCGCTGGGCATACATCCTGGCAATTATCGGAATCTTGGATGCCCTGATCCTCTCATTTCTGGCATTTGTGCTTGGAAACAGACAAGACAGCTTGCTAGCAGAGGAGCTCAAGTTGGAAAACAAAGGTAGGACTGCTTTAGAAACACTATTGTTGGGTGGCCTCAAGGGCAATTGCTTAAAAACAATAATCAGTTTCAATTTCATTTTATGTTATGCTTAAAAATTGGCATGCTGGCTTACTTCCTATATTGCTGGGAAAGAATGAATGCAAGGGGCAGAGGAAGTTTTGCATTTCAGCCTCCAAAAATCTGAGAAAGCTCAATTTTGATGTAATTTCTGCCCTATGCATGAATTATCCTTAGCTTTTAGAGCTGTAGATGGGATGCTATTGTGTTACTCCCTTGTACAGTATTTCATTAGCATTTAATTTTCCCTGTCTCTATCTTTTTGTGTACCCCATGCAAGACTTGTTCCCTTGGTCCCTTTAGGATTTTGCAATGTAATATGAATGTCTGTAATATGGCATATGTGTCAGCACAGTGCACAGTAAGGGGGATCTGTGTAATGGGACTGTCCATACAGCAAGGAACTAGTGGGCTAAGGATCAGAGTCTGGAATGAAGAAGAATCCCAGTTCTTCCTTGAACGTGCTGCTTTGAGCTCATGAGTCAGCTCATGGGAATCTAGGATGCTGTAATAACTGAAGACTCATGCAATGCTTTGGGGATAAAACTCATTTCTAGATTAAGTACATGAAAATGGCTTGGACCAGTAATTTATCATACATTTGCAGGTATAGAGATGTTTTTTAGTAAGTGTGTGCAAGCCTGGCTTATTTCTGCAGCCCCTTCCCCTTGTGCCCCCCGGCATCCCAGCTGAGTATCTGATGGGATAGATACCACAGAGGGCATGTCCCTGCCTTATCTTTTTAATGGGCCTGTTTTCCCTGAATCTGTCTAATCCCTTCTAAACCTGCTGATACTGTCAGCTTCTCCAGCACTGCACGGCAGCAAGTTCCTGAAGCTCACTTCTGACTGCTAAAGAAGTACTTTCTTTTATCTGTTTCAAATTGATCCCCTGCTAGTTTCACTGACTGTCCCCAAGAGCAGGATTCTGAGTTCAGCTCATCTACCACCTTTGTAATTTTGTGGGCTGCTTCTAATAATAGCAGAGATATCAGGAGCTTTTCACCACTAGATTGCTGTTTGGCAGCCACTGTTATGTGAAAATAGCTGTCTCAGTGCTGGTCCAGAAGAACCATTATCTGTATACCTGACAGCACCAGTACAGTGGCCCCTGCTTGCTGGATTGCAGTCAGCACACTCAGCCAAAGATAAATGGATCTGAAGATTGAATATCACATACAATTCCAGACCTGGATGGAGACTACTGTTACTATCATATTTTCTGGGAAAACCCCTTCGCCAGGATTTTTCTCCTGGGAAGCTGAAAATCCTCAGAGAAAAAGGAAAACAATATTATCTCATTTGGTTCTCTGTGTTTTGCTGCTTGGGAATATGGTTGGAGATTATTTATCTAACAGGGAGTTGTTTCATTAGGTGCTGTGAGTTGTTTTGACTTATTGGCCAATTATGATCAAGTTGTGTCAAGGCTCTGGAGAGAGTCACAAGTTTTTCATTAGTATCTTTTAACCTTCTGTCTGTATCCTTTCTGTATCCTTTCTGCATTCTTCAATATAGTTTAGTTTAATATTCTTTAATAAAATATAGTGTCTTAAAATAATAAATTAGCCTTCTAAGAACATAGAGTCAGATGCATCATTCCTTCCTTCATTAGGGAACCCCACGAAGACAAGAGCCTACTAATGCTGTGAGTTAAGGAAAGTCTGTGTTGCTTGCAATTGCACGTGTGCATCTGTCCTGCAGGTAAACTGAGGGCACCAGCTTCAAGGACTGTCCCTGTGACCCTTCCCTGTAAGGACACTATTCACCTGCATTTAAAATCAAAATACTTATCAGAAGGGCATTCACAGCTATGTCACAAGTACTTTTGGCATCACCACTATGTCTGATTTGTCTATACCATATAGATCTCATGTACCCAACACTACTTGTATCAAAGAAATGCATCTGTTTTGGCACTCTGTGAGCAAAAAAACAGCTTCTGGAGCCTCCTCACCTCTCACATTGCTGGCACAAACCCTTGCCAGAACATTTGGTCCTCAGCATGTCAGAAAAAAATCATTCAACAGCTCAATTTCCTTGGATTAAACACAGAAACATGCCACACCATTGGCTTCAAAACAAAGCAGAACTCAACAAAAAGGGACCTACCCGACTCTGCCCCTCACAATCAAGCCTAATGATCACCACTTTTTAAACTGTCTTTCAAATTAAGGGAAAAACTTGGCCTCTAAAAAGGACATTCTCTCCCCTCTTGTCACAAAAACCTTCTGCTAAACAACAACAAGGCAAGTCTAAATCTCCCTGAGCCCCCCAGGATTTACCCACCTGCAGTGCTGCCACCAGGCACAGCCTCAGCCCCGAGGAGACCCAGCAGAATACAGCCCTGGCATCAGTCTGTACCCCTGTGCACTGAACATGCACGAGTGCTTTGACACTTACCCCATAAACCACATCCCCTTGCCCCCTTTCAGATTAGGAGACAGTGGAGAACTACTCATCAGTTCCCATGCACAGTATCCATGCATCTCTTGGAAAAGGTCAGGATGTGAAAATACTGCTCTGTGCAAATAGCACTTGCATATCTCCCATATTAACAAAAGACAAGAGTATGGATACAGACAATACTACCCTCAGCTTTCCAAGCTGCTCCTACAATGTGAAGTCAAAGCCCTCAAACCAGTAACCACGAACCAGAACTTGCCGGCTGGTTGCTACTTTACACCCTCCTTACTCTCCAGGTTGTTGAAGGCTGGCTCCATACATCTGAGCTGCAGTCACTGCAAAATAAACATGCTTAAACACACAAAGTGAGGGAATATTGTTTCTTGGTGATAAAGCAGCTTTCAGTAAAAGAAAAAGTAGTATTGCACAGAGATTTGCGCACCTTTAGCCAGAGAATCCTCTTCCTCAAACAGGAATAGCCTACCCATGGGATCACTGCTGCAACAGGAAACCTGCAAAAGCTGTATGTGAAGCTGAATGGCAGGAGCTCACCTGCCCATGGAAGGATGACAGGACCCAATGCTCATCCTCTGTCATCCTTCAAAAGGAAAATAGCTCAGGATGCAGTGAACATGCAAACTGCTGCAAAATTGCAAAGCCCTGCTTGTCAGCATGTAGTTTCCATGGCATGCACTCCCAAACATTCAGGCCAACTTGTTCAAAATTAGATATATTAATATTAATACTGAGACCCAATTTAAGTTTTCCCAGATAGCTACAACACATAAAAGAATTGCCAGCAGTTCTCATAACAATAAACAGTACAAATACAGACAGAACTCCACATATACACCTGTATACCCATGTTCTCTATCCAATATAATTATATAGTCCCTTTTTTGTAAAGTTATATACCTCCAACTCCTCCTGATACATAAAAAGTCAGTGTATGCTCATTTTTATTTCAGTTAAGGTGTACATTACAATAGTAAAAATACTTTCAAAAACAAAAGGCAAGATTTCTGTCAGTCTCTTCCCATTTTCAGACTGGTGCTTCTCTTCATGGTGCTAGTCCCCTCCCTTCCTTCTTTTCTAAAAGTCTAAGAGTCACCCACTTCAGACTCCTGCTGCTTTGGTGTGTGGCTTTTTGGTCAAAGCACTTAAGATGATTGTGAACTCAGAACAAATTCAGTAAACTCACTGGGGAGGGATCTGTGATAGATTGCTATAGACAGAGGAACTGGGACTGTGTTAAAGGGTTTATACTCTTGCCTCAAAATAAGAATTATTAAGGTACCCTCGTTTTTAAAGGCAAAATCAGACTCTTCTTTAGAGCCCACAGTCACAGGTTGCAGGCTGGCAACTCCTGGACCCCATTTCTGGCTTCAAAACGTGATTCCCTGACATGTCAGCCAAGAACAAAGTTTTGCCACAGCTTTGAAGAGCTCACATGCTCTCTTTGAGCTTCAGCTGGTAAGTGGCTCATCTAGCATAGCACCACTGCAATTAGATCCACTTGTTAATTTCCTTGTTTAATTACAATCTATTTTCCTTCAGTTATCACCTCCACAATGAGCTTCAAGTAGTTCTGAGTAAAACAACAGCAGACAAGTAGCACCAGACATATTTTATCTAAAAATCTGCAACTAGAAGCCAAACTAACAGATTTTTTATACTTTTCCCTCAAAATTTTCTCCTTTTGATAATAACAACCATTTTCCTGTGATTTCAGCTGAATAAATAATATTGTAAAAGAGAAAATATAAACATGGAGATTTTATTGTGTTTGGCATCAAACAGAATATAATCTCTCCAGAATGAAGGTATTCATAGCACTGCTGTAAGGTCTATGCCCACAGTATGGAGTTTCATCCAAGGAGTATATGAGCAGTCCTTGGACCACAGCCAGAACCTTCCTGTGCAGTGTCTCAGTGTCATGCACTCTATGGCCCGGTGTAAGTGGAATTCTGCCAGCACCAGCCTGAGAATTTTTGGCTCCCCCCTCCACAGCAGGCTATGGAATGTTGTTTAGGACACTGATCTTCTGCTCCCCTTGGTTTGAGGGTGTTCACTCCTTAGGTAGAAGGTTTTCAGACTCCAGCCTTGGTCTCTAATGACAAAGTATTTTGGAGGTTTTAACAGAAACTGAGGGGAAGAAATGGGAGAGTGAAATCAGGAGTCAAGGGGTTTTGACACAAACTTAGAAGACACTTTAAGGTCTTCCTTTTGAAAAGGTCTGTTTTGGTTTTATGAGCTTGTGGGAAGCACATGTATATGTGTGCAATAAACTACTTAGATTTTTCTCCTGGCATTCAATGAAACTAAGACGAAAGTTTTGGAGTGGTATTCAGAAAGCAGAGTTTGATTCCTGTTTCTCATACTGGATCTGTATTTTGATTTTTACATTTCTCTGTCTTTTAAATGGGAAGGAATGAGACTGACTTTGTTGATATGTGGTTTGTAGTTCGTGATTCAGCAATGAAAGACTAATTAGAAAAAGTAAAAACGGTGAAATTATTATTAAAATATCTATTCCAAGATTAAGGTCTGATAAATATATTTTGTCAAGGAACTACTTTGCCGATATGCTAAATGATGATACTCTTAAGGGGAGGTAAATGAGACATCAAGACTAAAAGTCAAAAGCTGATTAAAATATCTTATTAAATAAAGGTCAATCTTGCAATAGTTCTGATTGATACATCAGCTGATCCAAGAGTTCTTTTCCAGCTCCACTTTCTATAATGAGAAAATAAAATTAGTCCTAAACACATGCATTAATTACTTAACTACAGAAGTTGGAGACCATGAATAAAGAGTCCTAGTTCCCCTCTGATTAATGAAGAAAGAACATAGTGAATTGTTTTCTGTCTCACAAGATGTATCCCACTTGCTGTTACCCTCTGTAAGGACTCTTGTATAATAGCCCAGTTAAAGAAATTCTCGTTCCATTGGATGAGCTCATGATGTTATGGACTTAAAGGATGGGGTCTTACAGGAAAGCTTGCACCAAAAAAACTTAGGCAGCCTCAAAAATGCTTCTTAAATGGTATAGGTAGCTTAATGCATTGAACAGGCTCTGTGCTTAGCTGAGAAATTCTGTAGTGCAGCAGAGGGGCAGGATGCATGGGAATGGGGAAAAAGACCTTAGACAGTGCTGCTACAACCTATAAACAAACCTCCAGCTTGGTCAAGACAAGTCCATAGTGAGCCTGGACAGGTCTGTGTTGTTAACTTAAAAGGAAGCCTATGCCCTGTTGCAAGCAAGACCATGATTACTGAGCTAGAAGGAAGCAAGTCTGACTGTGCCATCACTAGCAGCTGCATTAGAAATGGTGTTTTGAAGCCTGGACAAAAAAAAAACCCTGAGATATTTCACAATATAGAAATATAAAAGGAAAGTAGCCGACACATATTTCATTCTAGGTAGGATTAGTGACACACAAAAGTTATTACACTCCATCATCCCTCCTCCTTACTGACAGGAACCGTATTTGTAGGAGGAACATCAGAGAATGCTCGTGACTCAACTGCCCTTGCATGAATGTTTTTCAACAAAGTGTTCATGCAGACAAACTAATGAAGGTTTGTGCCAAGAATCTGGACTGTGACTGGGAACAGCTATTGAGGGGACACTTCTGCTGTCCAGTCCAGCCTGCCACTTCCAAGAGCTGTCTGGGCTGTCCTTATGTTTCTACCAGCCCTGATGTCTTGTCATCATACACAGAGGAAGCCTGTAGCGCTGAGTTGTAATTGTTCCTTCTTGCAGCAAGTTCCAGAGGTTTTCTTGGAAATCTTTATCTTATTTAAGAAGTCATTAGTTTCAATATCACATTCCAGTGTGAACTTGTTGTGATCCTTCTCCAGCAGTTTCCTAATGCCAGAATTATTATCTGCAAGCAATACACCTGAAAATAATTGAAAGTAACCTCCTTCTTTCTGGGCATAGCATCAACAGAAATAAAGGCAGTAGTCTCAGAATAAAGGAGCTATCCAAAAAAATCCAAATGAAAGCAAAGTAAACAGCCCTGTTTCCTAAAATTATATTCAAGGAGACATTCAAATCATAGCTAATGAGATATTTGAGATATCTGGCTCTTCCTGCTTTCTGTTACAGGTACAAATTACTACAGTAATAAATACTACAAATACTACAGTATAAAATAAAAGTTGACCTGCTTGGTGCTAACAGCGGAGATACTTTCAGCCAGTCCTTACTATATGGCTTTAGTTGGGAACCTTTAAACTGTTGATTTTATTTCTGGACCACTTAGAGTTGATCTGGACTTTCTGTTGAGTCCCTCATCTTCTCCTGAACAACAAGGTGGTGAACTCCAGTTTTCTGTTCCCACTGACCTCTCCCTGGATGCCTGAGAAGCCTGGCCCTGGGACAGGCCCAGACTAGGGCATACACATATTTTAGTTCCTTGGCTCCAGCATGACCCTACTTAGCCCCAGTTTGCTGCAACTGGAAATTAGAGTTGTGCTCTTGACTTCTGAGGTCTCTGTCTGTTGATTTTGATAGGTCTGTACAGTTTTATTTGATAGAATACCAGAAAAAACAGCAGTGGAAGAGGAAACAGAGATGGGATATTAATAAGAAATATTGTACTAAGATTGCTGTAGATATGTCCTGGCTTCATTTGCTAGAATGATAAACATTTTTTTTTTAAGTGAAATTATAATACAAAGATATTTTAACAAAGTTTTTTTTCCTATCTCTTATATCCGGAGGTTATTTTTTTCTAACTTATGTTTTTAAAATAAATCAATTATTTTGTTCATATCCCATAGTCCAGGTTATTATGTTTAATCTTTCAGACATTTGGCATGCAAGCACTCCAGTTATCAGAAATATTTCTGTGCACCTACTTCAAGACCATTTACCATGAAATGTACTCAGCAAACATGGTAAAACTGAAAATAGATGTTTAGATGCAATCCTGTTTGACTAAATGTATTTGCACCACCACGGCACATTTTATTTTACAAACCACTTTTGTGAATCCAAAAATTTTTAGGATGATAATGAGCTGGCATGAGGACATCATTGCACACAGTTATTCATCTTAAAATGTTCTTTCATCTCCAAGCACTTGCACCCTTTCAGGTGACAGCATTTGACACAAAACAGACCATTAATCCGGTTCCTATATGCCATTTTCCTCAGTTCCTGCTTTCTGATGTTCCCAACTGATTCTCTCCCAATCACTGCATGCATTGTTCCTCTCGTGCTGAAAACAAACCTCACTCACTGCTCCTTGTAAGACTTTGTGCCTGATAGAGGCTGAAAGGACCAACATGGCCATTTCAACCACCCCCAGTATCACACAGGCTGCAGGATGTCCTGAGCCCCCTCCAGTTTATCAGCACTGTGTAAAATGTGGAATCAGAGCTGG
Organism: Passer domesticus; assembly: GCF_036417665.1. Taxonomy (NCBI): domain Eukaryota; kingdom Metazoa; phylum Chordata; class Aves; order Passeriformes; family Passeridae; genus Passer; species Passer domesticus. Next base: position 12,099,597 of record NC_087478.1, read on the forward strand.
ATGCTGTTCCAGGAGTGGCTCTGACTCTGCCGTGCCCAGAGGAGTTACAGCCCCTCTGCTCCTGCTCAGCCTTTGCTCTGGTGCAGCCCTTCTGTCTGCAGCACAGCTCTGCCTCGTGCTCAGCTGGCATTTCACCTCTCTCTGCCTGTGTGGGGCTGCTTTCTTACTCCTTGATGTGTTTTTGTGTCAGACCACGCTTATAGAGCGAGCCCTTTGGCAGCACACATGAAGAATTCTTCGAGCCTCTTCACTGCAGCAGCTGAGAAGGAAAATGGACACTGGCACCCAGCAATCTGGAGAATTGTGGAAGTTGTAGGTCTATCTCCTCCTTCCTCACTAGGAGATGCAAAGATGCACAGGACACCAGCAGCCACCTCCTCTTTTTTTCTGCACCTGTGCTGAATTCAGACACAAAATCCAGTTCTCAGAACTAACAGGGTCAGGACACTTTGTGCCTCCCATAATTTTGCTTTGCTTTCCTAGTCTTCCAAGGGTTTCATTACTTCTGGCTGCCTTTGGAGAGTTGAATCAATAAAGGTAGATCTTTGCAGTGTGGATTCTCCCCTCTGGTACAGCTGGGGATCCTGAGTGCCCACTGTAGGGCCTAACAGGTGGACAACAATTTTAAAATACTGAGGAAATCCACCAGCATTGCTAATGACAGGTAAAGGGAGAAATATTCTTGCTTCCTGAGCAGAGAAGCAACAGTTAAGTTGTACTTTTACATTTCTACCATAAAAATATACGTGAAAGATGAGAGCACACTAGATAAGAGTTGAGAAAAATAGCAGTATTATGTAAATGCCTGCTAAAATGGATGCATCTGGAATCTCTGCAGAGTGCAGTAATTCTGTTATTTAGTGATTACTTCAGAAAGAGCACAGTCTGAAACCAAATTCAATTGGCATAACTAAAATGGACTCATTTTATGCAAGATGTTTACTACTACTCTTTAAGTAGATTATTGAAACAAAATCCTCAATTTTTTTCCACTGGGCATTTTGGAGTGATTTTGCAGAGTAGAGGGGCAGGCTTCATCCTGTGAAACCCATAAAAATTGTAGAGGGTGGGAGTAAATTTTAGCCATTAGAGCAATTCATACAATTTTTAAATGGCCGTGAATCTTACACTAATTCTTGACCACAGAAATTCAAAACATTTTTCAGGTGTTTTATCGTTTGATGTGTATCAAATACATCCACATCTCCTTTCAAGAACTATCATTGCTGACAATAATATCTGGCTGACCTCTTGCAAGCAAAACTGATAAAGCAATAAAGATCAGACTTCATCTATCCTGCAGAGACAAATATTGGTCTACTAGAGGAAGTGGAAGTGTGCTAGATATCATTAAACGTGTTTCAAATGTTAAGGAGAAGAAAAAATTGTCAAAGGGTTGATTGGAAATTCAGTACAGAAGCCATGCTGGTAAAGTATAAAAATTCTGTACTTATATGAACAGCTACAAAAACAGTGTTTGCATCCTTAATAAAAATTCGGGATTTAGCAACATGGAAAGAAGTAATTCCAAATGGTTAAGGAGCAGTTTGCTTGGGAGAATAAACATCTGTACCAGTGTTAAGGGGGTATTTCCATGTCCTTTCAGAACTAGCCCACAGAATCCTATTGTTGAACTTAAAAAGATGGTTGAAAATCTCTGATTATTCAGTGCTGTGTAGCCTCAGCACTTCCAAGCAGAAGCAGTAGCTGTCTGAAGAGCAGGACTCTGAAGAGCAGGACGCTGCTGTGTGCCTCAGTTTTGTATGTATGCTCCCTGCTGCTCTGCTGATGTTAATCTTTAGCCCATATGGACAAGATGACACCTTATTAAGTAAAATAAATCTTCCCCTATAACCATCAGCCCTATTTTTTTTTTTCCTGAAGAGGACTGACAAGTTTACCTTAAATAAATCCCTAAAAAGGCTCTGTGAAATGATTAGAATTTGTATGTTTACAATGATGCCAGAAGATGAGCAGGTTTATACACTCCTCAATCATTTATACACTAGTGAGCAGCTGACATTCAGGCCTGTGTCTGCTCATCTATCAAGCAGCTCTCACAAAGGTTAGAGGCACTATAGTTGTACTCAGACACAAATACAGGTATAAAAATGTTATAAAAATGCTAAGTATGGAGGATTACAGCATGAACTGATAGGATTTCATACTTCTGAGTAATTCCTATATAAGATCCTGGTCTCAGACAATTTGCCAAGGTGTCACCTTCTTCCCCAAATCCAATGGGAGCTCATCCACTGCATTTCTTTTAGTGCAGTTAATGTGCTTGCAGATATATACAGAGTATGTGCTCACAGTCTCAAAAATCTCTGTAGACAGGCTAACACTGACCTTTGTCCTCTGTACTATGGAAACTGTTTTTGAAAGAGGGGCCTGGGAGCCTCTGGGGGAGCTGGAGGTGCATGCAAAGAGGAAGTGCAAAGGCCACTTCTTGGTTCTCTGGCTCTCACAGGGTGTCTGCTTTGGAAGGGACCCCATTTTTAGGCAAAGATTAGATCTGACTTAATGAAGAAATATGAAGTTTAAGAAAGGAAGTTTAAGGTGATGTGAAGTCCAGTAGGAAGAAGGCAGCCAGCAATCTGAGTCTGGGTCTGGTTTGTTCACTGAAAGGGTTGAGGCGACTTCATATCGTTTCCCTTTCCACCCAGATCCTTACTTATGGCACACATGCTTTGAGCTGCACCATCTTCTCAGCTCCTGTGCCAATCACTTCCCAGAGTGCCCTCTGAGGAGGGCTCCCACCAGCCTTGAGCTCAGGGGCTCAGGGGGCACCGGGGCAGGCAGGGAGAGCACGGAGCTCGGGCAGCACAGGCACAGCTGCCTGGCAGGGAAACGGGTGAGCACTGCGAGGGATCCTCCTGGCAGCTGACATCAGTCCCACCATGCCACACTGTGGGCTATTTAGATTATTTTTTAATATTCTGGAGCTACACCTAAAACCCATCAGGTGGGTTCAGCACCACCTGTCCCAGCTAGAGCCTCATTGCATTCTGCCCCATTATTCTTCAGAATGCTCTCTAAAGCCCTGCATAGCATTGAAATCACAGTTATCAGCCTTTGTTTGTCTAGACCTATAGTTAGGTTGCCTTCTGATGTAAATTTAGGTCTCAGTCAAAGAAGCTGGAGAGAGAAAGTAAATTTCTTTCCAACTAGATATTTTAAAAATAATATTAAACATTCATTTTTCTTCTCCTGACAGATTTCCTGGGCTGTGCCTCAGTTCCATCTTGGTTCTCCTTTATTCTTGTATTTTGCTGTCTTTCTCACCTCTCTTATCATAGAGTATGTCTTTATATACCATTTACTTAGCAAATATCTTCATTTCAACTTTAAGATCTTCAACTTTCATAATCCCAGGGCCAAGAATTTTCTCAAATTATGTTTTCATAATTAAAGGGGAGAAAAAAAGAGATCGAATCATCATTTAAGCAGATGAAAACCAGAAGTTAAAGGGATTTTTTTAATGTATATCTAATATTATTTCTAAGCATTACCAGTAAAAAGTGTTTAAAACGATACTGTTTTTCTTAGCCTGCTTTAGGAGTGAATGTTACCTTATAAAAAGTGTATGTGGGCTGTTTAGCTATAGCCCACTGCATTGACTAATTCCATTTTTTTAGCAGGAAAAGAATGCAGCAATTCATCACTTGTCCAGTCCAGTTAACGTTTTGTGCCTTTTTATAAGAGTGGAATTTGTGAACTGGAGAGCTTTGACAGTTTGAGGTAGTTGGTACTTTTCATTTCTGGATCATTGACTCAAGTACAGCAGATATTTGACCAAAATTGACTGAAAACTGAATCTGGAGAATGACTGATTGCTGAAGTATGTAAGAAAAGTTTTTTTCTGTGCAGCTGAGAGTAGACTAATGCAATAAAAATATTAAAAAAATACATGTGTCTTAACCCTGTGCTAGCAAACATCCTAACTGGGGAGACTGAGAAATGCAGAACTTGTGTAATTTTGGATGCCTTCATCCTTGGTCTGCTACGTTCAGCTTCTACCTACTGCCAGAAAGGGAATTTGCCTGGACATGCCCCTCAAGTCTCTGAACACCAGGTTGTAGTATTGGATGTGATGCACTTAAAAAGTGAGGTATCTTCTGAGCAATGTTCAGTGCTCCTGACAGGACTGTCCTCAAAAACTGGGCAGGGGATGGACATGGGTGCCATGTAAGCATGTCAGGAGAGAGCTGCTGCATTTTGGGCAGGGCTTTGTGGGAGAGCCAAAGGTCAGCTTTTCTGGGCACGTGCCTGCCTTGAAAAGTACAGCAGTCTCTTGGCATTCCCATTCCACCTTGAATTCTATTGAAGTAGTCAAGTGAATTGACCTAGTACATGATGTTTCTTTCTCCAAGTTTCCAAGAAATTTAGTCTCCAGTGGTTATGATTTTCCTTTGTCTGACATTTTCTAGTGACAGAAGGACTTGTGCAACAGCAGGCAATACATTCAGAAATTTGGCTTTAGTTTCAGCGATTTCACTGTGATTCCTTGTGGCATGATGTGCACCAGGTAGATCTTAAACCAACATAAACCCTAGAATTGCCCCTTTTTTAACAAACTGCAATTTCAGTGAGCAGTAGCATTTCAGGAAGCAAAGCCTTTTAATGGATGGCTCTTGAATTTAAGCTTTGCTTTAGTTAGATTTTTTTTTTTGTTCTAGTACATTTCATTTTGATATCTGAAAGCAAAAATTCCTAATTTCCCCATCAGAATAATTTCCTTATGCAATTACATTGCTTATCTGCCCACTTGTTTATCAATCCCCTTCTCTAATAATCGTTAAACGCATTGTCCAATTTCAACAAAATTTAACAAACGCTATCATAAGAATTTAAAACTCCCAGAAGTGTTTTGAAGATTAATGTATGAATTTAAAAAATTAGTATGTGATTCCACTAAGGGAAAGCCAGGAAGGACATTCAGCGCTTAATAGCCCTTGGTTAACCAAGTCAGCATAAATCCCATGTCAGATATACCACTCTTCCTGCCTTTTCTGGATCATCTGTCATGCTAAATAAAGTAGGTAGGATACATGGACCACATTGCATGTGTGTGTGTGTGTGTGTCTGTCTGTCTGTCTGTCTGTATATAAATATATATTTATGTATCCTTAAAAGTGTAAGAAACTGAAGACAAGTCCTGTAGCAAAGAGACTCTAAGAGACATTTGGGGCATGTGGGAAGCATGGGAGCTTGGAAATGTCTGGGGCAGGAAGGGAGTCAGTAGTACTAGGGAAAGATCTGAGGACATAAGAAAGACATAGGAATCATGGGCAGAAGGTGCAGGTGTCTAAGAGGAAACAGGGTCTTGCTGTGGAGGTGTCGTGGGGCTGTGACAAAGGAGCTGGGTCATTATATTCTGGCCATGTGGGAGGGGGAGCACACATGCTGTTCATTGAAAGGCAGGCACTGATTTCTTGTACCACTCACACAACATCAGGCTGTTTAAAGCTGACCAATAAAAAGGTTATTCTAGTATCTAAGTAACTCAAAAAGTATTTAGTGAAAAAATTCAGTTTAACTATAAAGAAAGCAGTACAATGCAAAGTCATGGGAACTCCATTTTTCAATAGAAACTGTAAAAACTCTGTTTCAGTTCATCCCCAAACTATTTTTTCCACTGCTTGCTTCAGCCATTGAACTGAAAAATTGGCTATTTACCTAACAGTTATGCTTTAAAATATTTGCAACACAGGCACGGCCATTACCTTTCACTCAGAGCTTTGGAGTGGGGGCAGCTCAAAAAATGTGCCAGGGACCTGGCACTGCCTATTGCATTCTGGCTGATAAGATCTCAGCCTGTGCTTTGGAGAATTTGTTCCCTTGTTCACACAAAGATAAACAAAGTAGAACTAACAAACATGCCTCTGCCAATGATAATCTTCTAGAAGATACTATCATTTCAGCAGCTGCTGTAAGAAACTTTTCTGAAGGCTGGTGCATACAAAATAATCAATTCTCATCTACAGATTATGGTTCAAATCTGCCAATGCTACCAGGGCTTATGCTACCAGGTTCATGAGATGCAATCTACAATACTGATTAAAGATGGGATGTTTGTTGCATCTGACAAACTGAATGGACCATGGTCTGGGGAACCTTTATCTTCCAGAAAATGAGTATTAGCTGTTTCTAACGAGCACTAGGCAAGCAGTGCCCACAGTATAAGTGGTTTGTAGATAAGCAAAAAGCTATATTCACAAATCCTGTCAATCAATCCTTTGCAGCAATTTCTTTTAAAGAGTGAAAGATAAAGAAGAGCTGGTCTAGGAAATGCAGCTTTTTGAAGAAGCAGCATTTCAGTAGTTGTGGTTAAGGAAAATGTGGGATAAAAGTATGTGCTGTTGCTGTGCTGCCTTGTCAGCACTGCTCTGATTGTGCTGCCTCTGGTCCAGGCCTCAGGTACCTTTTAGTCTCAACCCAGACCCAGTGGAGTGGACATCCAGGATTAACCAACATCACCTGATTGCTACTGTGGCTGAAATAAACTTCGGCCCTTAGAGAAGTGTGAGCAAGATTTGAACCAAGTCTGAAATCATTGTTACAACAAAATAATTAAGCCAGTTTTTTTCTCCTGAAACAAAAACTTCACTGTGCTCTGTCCAGCTGAGTAAACCTAGAGAATAACCTGGAGTCAGGTTATAACCCCTGGTTCAAAGCATCTGAAAAAAAAAAAATGGGCAGAACACAAAGTTATTGGTACCCAATGGAAAATTCGTCTTAATTCAATTGCTGCACATGCTGAGACAGCTTTAGAAGGGCATTGGTACACCCAAACTCGGCCTGCAGCAGCGTATTCTTCCAGGCACATGACTCCCTGGGCTTGGGGAGAAGGAGGAGCAGCAGCGCTGTGGCTCCATGGGGGGGTTTGGAGCTGCTGAGGAGCATGGCCTGTGTCAGGAGGCAGCTGCAGCAGCGTGGCTCCCTGGCAGCAGCAGCTGCAGCTGCCCTGTGCGTCAGCACAGCTCGGAGCTGACACAGCCTCTGCCTTTAGGACTCAGCTGTATCTGCACAGCACCTTGTGCCAGGGGAAAGTGCTTTGAGCTGCTGGTTTGGTCCCTGCATTCCAATTCCTGTGTGGTTTCCTCCAGATATTGCTGAAATGCTGTTACATAGAGCACAGAATAGCAGAATTATTTAGGTTGGAAGAGACATCTAGAACCAAGTCCAACTGTAAAGCCAGCACTGCCAAACCCACCACTAAACCATGTTTCCAAGGGCCACGACTAAATGTTTTTTAAATACTTTCAGGGATGGTGATTCAACCACTTACCTGAGCAGACTGTTCCAGTCCTTGACAACCTTTTCCATGAAGAAATATTTCCTAATATCCAATCCAAACCTGTCCCAGAGCAGCTTAATGGACAACAGGGCAACCAATGGGCCAAACTCACAGGAGAAGCTGGTTCAGAATGCATCTTCCATGAACATCCATCCTTTCCCATACAATCTCTCATGTGCACAGACCTTTCCTTTATTCTTTTAATAACTCCCTGTTTCCATCTGGAAAGGAACATTTTGAATATTTTTATCTTTGGCCGTGTGTATATTACTCAGTGTAACACGGTGCACAGATCCCAAAGCTCACAGTAGCCCACGCAGGGTAGAGCCTGGCTCAGATCTTCACAGTCTCATGGCTACAATATTGCAGTACTGGTTGAGCTAAAAAACCCTGTTGATATGCATGATTTATGGGCTTGAGTGGAGAATTAACCCCCTGTCACAGCTGTGTCCCCCCTTTCAGACACAGGCAGCTGCACAGGGACCTCAGAGTTGTGTTACTTTGTGATGAGCAAACACCAAGCATCCCCCAGCATCACTGTCCAGTCTGCCTTGTGGAGAGCTTGTCTAGCTCTCTGCAATCAAAAGAAATACAGTAGGGACAGAAAAGGAAAAGTAATTCACTGCTGAAATAACTACACTTGGCTGGATTCAAAATGAGCACTGTATTTGCTCCAAAGCACCCAAAAAGCGGAATAGGAGGAGGCTGGAACCAGCCCTCACCTTGAGGCTAGAGGAGGAGGAGTGGGCAGTCAAAAAGCTATTTCCAGTTCTGTGTGAGTTACAAAGCACTTCACTGCTCCATGCCTCAGTTTCCTGCCTGTTCTGCAGAGGCACCAGCACTATTTTCTTGCTTCCAGCATCTTATGTAAGGATTTCTCAGCTAACATTTCTGAAATGGTTGGAACTGCTCTTGAAGTAGATACAATAAAAGTGTGTATTACTGTAAATAAACAATTTGTTAAAAATAACTCTGATCAAACTGAGGAAGTTGAAAGAAGGTGCTGTTTTGTTCAAACAACCTCAGAGAGAGCCAAAGAAGGAACAGCACAAATCTTGTCCTGCTTGGAAGGATGGGGCCGAGAACTGTAGCTGCCATGTCTGCACAGCGTGGCTGTAAATCCCAAATTTCCTGGTGTGCCTCTGGCAAACACAGGGGTGAGGTGTGTCTGTGTACAGCAAGGGGGTCAGGATGAGATGGGAGGATGGAAGTGCTGGTGGGGATAAGGTGGCAGCTGTCCCTCGTGGTGCTGAGTGCTTCAGCAGGAGCCGCCGTGTGTCTGTCTGCCAGGCAGGAGCACACAGGGCTCGTGGCTGGAGCTCTTCACTGCCATGTTCTCACTCATGTCGTGCCAGGCTCTGCACTCTGGTCAGATCAGGGCTTTTCCTTTTCCACTTATGCAAGCAGTAACCCCTGAATCTGTGCATTCCAGGGAAAACGTGTCTCATGGATCAGCAGGTTGAGCAGGACTGGGCATGTTGAGTGATTGCCACGAGAAACTTCAGCTGCTGCAGCAACTGCTCTGGCTGAGCTGCTGCAGATCAGCAGCAAGAAGCATTCACCAAGACACACACAAATAAAACTCATGCCATTGCTTTGATATCTCAGTCTGACTTTGCTGCAAGCATTCATATCAGTGATCATTTAACTCACAGCAAATTCCAAGAAAGAGAAAGACCAACCAAAATAGTTGCACATAATACAGAGGTCTTCTGTTTGTCATGTTAGTAAGAAATCTTTTTTTTTTTTTATTTTTCTGCTTTTTCCAAAAGTTTCAGATATTTGATCAGGAAGAAGAAAAACACACCACATGAAGTTACAAAAAAAAAAAGAAATTCCTAGAAACTGATTATTTTTGATACATTACAGCACGACTTTTGGTCTGAACCACTAATATTTTCACTTTGAGGAGAGGGGAAGCAGCTTTTTCTTAACAAGAGAGAGACAAAATTAGATTTTCATTCTAGTAACTAAACTAGAATAGGGATTTATTGTAAGCCTATTTACTTTTTATATACATTTTTAGTCTCCATTAGAATATATAGTCTCCATTAGCAATTACTGTGTTGTGGCACAATAGGGTACTTTGGGTACTCTGCTAATGATATGTGCTGTATAGCAGCTGACCCAAAATCTCATCACCACTGAATGAAGGATGTCCAGATGCCTTCCTCTCCTCCAGCCTCTGCCCCTGGCTTCAGGCTCCATCCTCCTCCTCATGGCTGCTGAGCTGCATGTCAGAGCTCATAGAGCCATAAAATAGAAGTGAATACATTCCTGTAGTGATAGTTGTCAGATCACAGAAATGTTCCTCAGTTCCAGGGACACCCAGGCTGTTACTGCACAGCACATGGAATGTTTGGGAGGGAGTGGGAGCAGGGAGAGTCACACAACCATCTTGGTGGTGGCAACTGAGGTTGGCGTGGCTGCTTGCTGACCTGAAAAGTTTCTCAGATCATTTGGAAAGACTGGTGCATCCTGAGGTGATCAGTGCATATTGTAAAGCAAGTATTAGCCAGTTGTGCTGTTTCATCTGACATTAGAAGGGGTTTTCCATTCAGAAAAGTCACAGAAACCTTCCAGCATTGGCTCCTGTTTGCATTAAATGCTGCATTCACTGTAGTTAACTGCAATGCCAATGTGTGAATGAAACTGGGTCATGCTTTTGCAAAAACTAAATAAGACATTATTAACATGTCCATCAACTACTGAGGATGTGATATGTTTCTCAAACAGTTCATTAATTCTGTACAAAACCAGTGACAGGTACAGCATTGCTTTCACGGCTGGGGGTGAAGGATGCCACGTACAGAAACCTGCAACATCTGCCTCGTTTGGGGATTTACCAGCCTTTTCTTAAAATGAGCAAAATGTAGATGAACACTGGAGACATTCACCTGAACTCCTCAAAGCCAGTCAGTAATTACTAACAATTAATCCCATTGTACTTTAATTCTGTGAATTGTTAAATACTTCCCAGCATGATGGAACAGATTGTCTGGTCCACTTGGGAGCTGATGAAACTTAACACTAGCAAAGTCTTTCTTTTTGAGATACATTGCTCTGTCTTAGAAAAGTGCTGGAATCCAAACACATTACAAATGCTGATTTTGCCAGAGCAGGGGCAGGGGGGAACAGAATAAGGCACCAATTTTCCATGGGTACATGAATTCCTGGAGCCTTTCACACTGTGGGGTGAGTCTACTGTGCCAAAGCCACTGGGAGCTTTTTCACTGGCCTGAAGTAAGAGCAGGATCAGTCCTGCATCCAATTCCACCATGAGAAAAGGAGACTCTGGCTATGTGATGAAAGCACCATTATTCTTTGCAATAAGGACATCCATGAATCAATTAAGTGTGCTTTATAAGCATATCTTCAGCTAAATTCCCTCCTCTTTCCTTAACACCTGCCTTTAGACATGCCCACCTGTGCACAACTATTTCATGTTGATACCACACAATTTAATGGAGTTGATTTCCAAAAATAATTGGTGTCTCCCTGGCAGTCTTATAACAGCATATATCCCTGCATTTAAACTTCAATGATTGCACAAGAATATTTTTAAGAAAATACTTACAGACACTCTGGGACTTACAGTTATGATTTTGGAGTTATATGGATGTTGGGTTTTCTTCCCCCGTGTTTGAAAAAAGGTGCATAACTGCACTACAATATTATTACATGTTGTAATTACACAGCCTAATTACATGATTATATGTCTTTACACTAATTACACAATTAAAAACCATTACTGAAATGTTGTGAATGGATTTGGATAAATTAGATTATTTTTAAACCCACTGAGGCAACTGACTAACAAAAAAAACATCAAGGGGTAACAAGCAAAGACAAGTGCAAGGGAAGATACCCTACTGGATCTTGTGAGAAACACCTCGGTGTTCTTCCACTTTTAGATGAATGGGAATGTGGAACATCACAGGTAAATGTTAAAAATAACTGGTTTGTGCTCCATGTACCTGGAGCAGAACTTCACAACACCTTCTAGCATGGTTGCTCTACAGCAAAAGATTCATGGCCAAGATCTGGTGCTGGTGCTATGAGGAAAGTTGGTTGTTAATGGTGAGTCAGGCTGCTGATTCACTGGATGGAATCCAGCCCTGTCTGTCACTGGCTGGAAGCAAGTAGGAATGCTGTGAATATGCACAGGGAGCAGGGGAGGTACAGAACAGGGTTCTGCTGAGAGACCTGGGCAGAAAACAGCCTGTGGGTCTTGGTGCCACCAAACAGGGACAGTGGGGGAGACAGAGGCTGGGCTGGGGTGCAGTCAGGCTGACCAGGGCAGGATGCTGGAGGCTGTCAGACACAGCAGAGCAGGAGCATGGGTGTGCATGTGCATCCTCTCTGTCCTGCTGAGTCTGGGTGCCCAACAGGACCACGGCTGCTCAACTGTGGAGAGCCTTAGGAAGACACAAGGACATTCTTCTGGTAGCAATAGGCATCTGCTGTGGAAAATCCCATTTTGCAGAGGACATAAGGCAGCCTATTGGTGGGAAATTGTAGAGAAATCTGTTTCTACTGGATGTGCTTCTGCTCTTTGGAAACAAAGACTTAATTTCTCAAGACTGTCAATGTAATATTTTCTGTAAGAACTAAACTCACCTGGGAAGCCCTGGGACACTTCCAGAATGAAAGGGGTTGTGACCAGCTCATTTATTCCAAACCTTGCTAAGGAACGGTCTCACTATGATCACAAGGCATAGAAAGCAATAAATTACTTGGTTTGTCTGTATCTTGCTTTACTTGTGTCTATGCAGTAAGGGGTATTAATGCACTGACAGGATTTGTGTATAGATTGACAGAAGATCAGCAGTGTAATTGATGTAGAATTAGTCATAAGTTCCCAGACCTGCCAGGAGTGAATAAGTAGGTATTTTTCTGTCATGAGCCTGCTTTGGGAAATCCCACTCCCAGACTTTATGGCTCCTGTTTATATGTGAAAGGGAGAACATTATTTAGGCTTTGATAAGCAATGTCTTCTACCAGCAGCATAACCATTAGAAGCTCAGCAGATGTGTTTCATGAGATATATAATCCTTTCAAGCTCCTTTTTATCCTAAAGGCACAATAAAACCTTCACACAAGATAAAGATACTGAGTTAACTTCCATGGTTTTGTTCAGCTTCATGTAAATTTGTTCTGTTTGTGGTTCATTTTGTAGTTTCATTCTCCATTCATTCCATACAGTTATTTTTAAATATCTGCATCGGTGTTTCCCTGCATGCATGTCCCACTCCGTTCTGGGCCTTACATTTTGCTTTCCTGAACAGCAGGAATGCTCTATTCAAAAAGCTGCTCCTTTTCCTCCTCATTCCTTACCATTCAGTTACATTTTAATGAGCTTCAGAAGTTACTCTGTATTTTTCTCAGAGTGACTAAGGTACAGCCCCACCAGCTCAGGCGAGGCTGAGACAGCAGTATCTGACATGGTGTAGACATGGAGCCCATACACTGGTTTCAGGCACATCACACCATCAGACTCATTACAGCTCCATCTCTCTTGGCCAACACTTCACACATCCAGCAGGGTCAGCTCTGCTTCTCTCCCTCTTTGATCTAAGCAGAGATGCAAGCAAACTCCATTCAGAAGGTCCAGATTTAGCTTCAGGCTAGCTTGTAAAGGCACAGCAATAGAGAAGGAGTAGCACAGGCTAAATGTATCCATAAATAAATGCATCTGGAGGCTGGAAAATACAGATGAATGATGCCTACATCATTGCACCTACTACTGCTGCAAGCCTCACTAAGTAGCAAATAGGCCACAGCTATCCCCGTATATCCTTGATTACAAGCTGCAGTCACTTTATCAGGTAGCTGTGACGTAGACATCTCTTTATTTGGCTTTGCCTTTCACCCCCAGGCTGCCTCTTCTGCAGCAGTGTGGCCAACGACAGCACAGCCACCAGCACAGTTCAGGTGGGGCTGACACCCCAAAGACACCTGTGCATAGGTGCTGACACACGTGAGGCACCCAAGCTCTCATAAGGAGGAAGACGCAGCCAGCACCTGTCAGGGGAGAGCAGAGTGGAGTCAACCACTTCAGGAGATGCAGGTCAGGTGCTCACAGTTAAGGCAAGGCTGGGGAGGCAAGGATAGGTGCTGCCATGCTGTGCCTCTTGCCCTCAGGACTAGAGAGCAGAACATTGTCTGTTCTCATATACTGCTATAGACACAACCCCAGGCACCAGCATGAAAACCTGCTCTGGCAGGGTGTGCAAAGGCTCTGTGTGATGCAGTAATCTCTGCTAATGGATGTTTTCCTGCTGTTCCTGCCTCTGCTGTTCATTACCCATCCCAGCACCCTCTGGTAAACCTTCCTCCACATTCTCTCACATCACTCCTGCTCAGTCTGCCTCACAATGGGAAAAGATTTCCATTCCAGCTCTACCTCACCACAGTCAATACACATTGTATGTGATGTAAATTCATCCCTCCTTCTGGAATTTACCTTTGTTTACTCAAATAGCAGCACAACATAAACCTTAATCTGAAACTCCTCTTGACCTTTGCAGTTTTCAGTCTTTTTCCCTACAGAGTTCACAATGAGCTGAAGAAAAAAGTCAGCCTTTCAGGCCCGGCCAATAGGTATTAAAAACTGTAAATTATTAAGTATGTTTAGCAGGCTGACCTGGATTTGGAAAAACAATTGTGACAATTAATTGGAAATTAAGCCAAAGAGCAAGATCTTGTGATTGCATCTTCCTCACTGAAAGACATTTCATAAACATAGCAACATGTGGAAACCAAGTTAAACTAAGCATCAAATACCTCTGATAATATAGTGCTCCAGAGAAAATTGAAAACTGAAGTTTCAACTGGCAGGTCTTCAAATGAGAAATGTAGGACTTTGTCTGGGGATTCCTGTTTGCTGTGGGGTTTTCCAGGGGCAGGAGAGGGAGCAGGGGAGCTGTAACACCTTGCAGCCATAACCAAGGGCTCTGTCCTGCATCCCTCATGCAGAATAAATTCCCACAGACATTTTCTTCAGTAAACAGAGTCAGACCTTTCCTTAAATATCTGCCCTCTGCTGAGTCATCAGAGCTGGAGGATGAGGTCCTTTCTTGGATGCAGCAATAGGATTAACACCCGCTCCATGGCTGCTCTGAGCCCCGCCTGCCACCGTTCATCCATCAGTGTCACTTCTGCTTCTCCCCCAAAATTAGATTAATCTGTCATTCTGGGATTGATAGTTCAAACTATTTTCATACAGTATTGCTGCAAAGAAAATGTCTGAAGAACTTCTTTCTCCACTGGCCTGCTGTAGTCCTTCACTTTGCATGGGTGGCAGTGATTACAACAGGCTGCAACCAGACCAGTTCCATCTGTGGGATTGCAATGATTGCACTAAAACCAGATTATTGCCCTTTGTATTCCTCAGAACCCCAGTAAAATTTCTTCAGTGGTTAGATTGTGCCATTTACTAAATATTCCATAACTAGACCAGAGAGAAGTCTAAATGGTTAAGCCTCCTGTAACTTTACAAGGCAAACTTCCTCCTTGGCATCACGTCAGTCAAGTTCCATAGAAAATGCCCCCATTATATATTTGACCTACTAATGAAAGCAGTTCAATACAGCTGTAGTTGATTTAACCTGTGGCAGGGCACAAATAATCCCAAAATTTCTGGTATCTGAGTAACTTGTAGATTAATTTTGTGCACCTTGGTTGCATAACAAAATTTGGAAAATAAGTTCCTTAACTGCATGTCTGGCCCTTGGTTTGGTTTCTGCAGTCTTCCTCAGGCAAGGTTCCCAGGTACTCCACTGCATGTGATCTGTTTTCTCAGTATGTGGCTCTTGTCACAAGCTACAAGTGGTTGAATTCTCCTGCAGAAATTGGGCACTTGAGCAAGAGATCGTGACATCAAACAGCTCACACTGTCAAGGCTGCCTGGCAGAGGAGACAGCCCGCTGCTGACCTTCTGCTTTCCATGGGTTTTCAGGGCTCCATGAGTGTGTCACACACATGGATGATAGACAGCATGGCTTCTAAACATGGCCCAAAAGGCAAAAGAAATAAAAAAAACAGTAAGCAGAAACATTTTTTTCACATCATTGGTTCCTGCCAATGATGTTATATGTTCTTTTGATTTTCTCTTTTCTGCAAATACATTTTTCCAGAAGAAAGAAAATGAAAACTTCCATTTATCTTGCTAAATAAACATAATATCAAGGGGATGATGCTGTCTGAGCACAGTAAAATAAAATCAAACTTTACTTTTTATCAGAGGAAAAATTTATAACTTGAGGAAGAAAGAGTTTGGCTAAGCTCTAACTTATTTGAATAGTGTCAGTATGGTAAGGTTGGACAGTAAGTTAGCTACTTAAGGTCAGAAATTCATTCCTTGCAGATAGATTATTCTTGACGGTGGCAAACAAAGATTGTGACTGATTTATTGATACAAATTATTTTTCTTTTCCAGACAAAAATATTTACATTTCAATTTTGTTCTTTTTTTCTTTGTTTTTATTATATTCACATACAAAAGCTATCAACAATCTAGAAGAATATGCAGAAAGTTTAGACACCTCAAAGTTATCTTTATATGTGTATTCTATTATTAATGTACATAATTTTGATTTTATTCTCATATGTTAGCATTCAGGAGAAAATGCACTGGCATATAAAAATTCTCCACAATTTGCAAGAAACAAACAAGATTTTCTTGTTGTCAATTTGGGATGGAGAAAACATCTCAAAATAAATTTTTAATAACCAAAGGGCCAATGCTTATTGTGATCCCCTGTCGTTCCTCAGACTGAATTGAAGCAGAAGTGGCCCCAAGTGTTCACCAGCCTGATACAGCACTTTGTACTCCAGGAAAAGAAAAAAACCCACTTTGTACTTTCTCCAGCCCGAAACTCTAAAAAAAGCCAGAAAAACGTTGGCTCATCAAGGTCAAATTGGGTAGATCCCAATCCACAGCAGTAAACACACAGTGTTAGGGTTGTGGGGAATTATGGACACTTGCAGCCTGACCCCAAAGACTGCTTCCACACTGGTCTGAAATGAGCATTCCCGAGCTTCAGGGCATGCCCATCTTCCCTCCAAAAGAAAAACATAATTAGTATGCTTAGAAATTAAAGAAATACCTAACCCAAAAAGAAAGTCATAATGAGGCATCATTTAAAGGAAGAAGTGCTTAATGAAATGCAAATGCTTTGCATTGGATGGAATGGAAATCTTACTGGAGGAGGAGGAAACGCAGAGGAGGAGGGGAACTATTGAAGGACCTATGACATTTCCATGGCTGTCATCTCCAGATCTCATATCTTCACCAAAATCCAGCCCACTGTGCACAGGGCCCTGAGGTGTACCTGGAAATGTGTTTGAGCTCCCTTAGAGTCAGCTCGGGTCAGAAGAGGGTGCCACAGAAGAAAGGAGATTGGACACTGAGAATGAGACCAGGTCCTGTAGGACCGTGGTTTCTCTGTGCCCCAGTTTGTCTGCTCAGCTGCAGTTATGGATGAAATGCACATTCCTGAAGTTTACAGCCCAGTGCTCTCCCTTGAAAGCTCCTTTCCTTTGCCTCTCTCTCTCAACAGGTGACTGAGTGAGCTCTGTGTGTTTCACCTTGCACAAAGAGGGCAGTAATGCTGAGGGTTAAGGAGTGTGGGGATGGGGCAGGGGGCATAAGGAAGAAATGGGCTGATGCTAAGGGATGAGAGACCCACCAGTAATATAAATAGCCAACAGGGAGAGCTGAAATTGGACCAAGTTACAGCTTGCTGCCAGACAGTGGGAGAAACACAGGGTAGCTTCAAAGGAGGCATTTTATTGTTGCTTTGGTATGTGCCAAATGTAGGGTGATCTTCAGGCCCTTGGTGCCCCTGCCCACGGCACTGGGCTTAAGCTAGGTGATCTTTGAAGGTCCTTTCCAAGCTAAACCTTGTGATCCAGGGTTCAGGAGTCCTTTGCTGATGATGGGGTAGGATGTGTCTCCACACAAGGAATTGCAGTGTGTTTCATCCTGCTTTACCACCAGGTTCCCTGTTGGGCAAGCAGGGGGAGGGAGAGAACCGCAGTGCTGGGGATTCAGAGCTGAGCCCCGTGGCTGCTGCAGGGGCAGGCACTGCAGGAGCCTGCCCAGGGCCAGAGCTGTGGGAATGCCTCCACTTCTTCCTTCATTGAGACCCTTTCACTGGTCCAAAAAGGAGCTTGCAGTGTTGCAGTGCACAGAAATCACCCAACAGCAGCAACTGCACTGAGCCTCTGCTGCCCCAGCTGTTTGCAAATCTGGATTTTATGAAGCCTGATCACTTCAGTGAATGACCTCTTGACCCTGGTGTCCATCCATCACACAGAGCAATGTGTTTGCCAACAGGAATATCTGCTTGGACAGTCAATGATTTAATAAGCTTTTCTTCCTACACAGAGTTTATTGATTTTTGCTTTTAGTGAGAGCAAAAGACTGTATTGTCAGAGTAGGTGTTCTGCAGTGCTTGCATCCTCTCCTTATGTATACTTTGTTATATTTCCCTCTGTATGATTTCCATCATCTCTTATTGCCACAGATATGCTTCCTGTCATCTTTGTGCCCTGAAGCATCTAATTTTCTTTTCACTCACACATTGATTAATGTCTTCATAAGTTCTTCTTTCCTCTACTGTGGTGTGGTTGCTCTAGAAGGTACTTTTCTGAGAAAACCTTTGGGATTTGGGTTTGCTTTTTTTTGTAATTGTCAATAATTTCCACTTCTCCATTTGTCTTTGGAAATTCCAAATATTTTATCCTGATGTCTTTCTTGATTTCTTTATTTTTCAATTTAGCAAGGTGGTTTTTAATAGTTTTTAAATCAGCTGATTTAAATGCTTATCTCTGCAAGTCAGAATTCTATATTTTTAATTCACAAGAGTGTGAATGTGGGCTTTGTGTCTAATTTGCACCTCCCTTCTGACTATTAAGTTAGGACAATTCTAAAAAAGTCAGTGGAATTATACAATGGCCAAACTTGTAAGTGCTCATGACAGAGTGCAATCACATCTTTCAATTTTCCATTAAATAACTCATTCTTCATTCTTCTAAAAACATATCACAAACACATTCATTTGCCTGCTTATTACCCCTCTCTACATCCTTAAAAGCAAACAAACAAACAATAAATCAGGAAATATTTCTGTGCTTAACCACACATTAAGGAGTTCTATTTCTCAAGAAACAGCTTTGTCCCTTGTAACTCAACTGCTTTCCCTAGAAAGTCACAGGAAGCAAATATGTGTGGGGTCCTGCTGGAATGAGCATGGGCTGGGAAATGAGCAGGATCTCAAATTTCTGACTGTGCCACCATGACAATTGTCTACTGAGCAGCAATCATCTGCTGCTTGTCAGTGGATATTCCTGTTTGGGAACCATCCAGAAGCTGGAGGAAAGTTACTCCCTCTAAGGGCTGAATACTCAAGGGTCCCAGACATGGGATCTGTGTTAACACAAGGCACTGCATGTTCAGGCTTAGTCCACACATCTTTTGTCTCCCTGGGCTGCT
This sequence comes from Passer domesticus, assembly GCF_036417665.1. Lineage (NCBI taxonomy): Eukaryota > Metazoa > Chordata > Aves > Passeriformes > Passeridae > Passer > Passer domesticus. The sequence goes on from NC_087478.1 coordinate 12,118,397, forward strand.
CCACCACTGCTGCCACTGCTCAGACTTTCACTCTTCTATAGTTAGTATACGAAGATTTGACAATTTCTTTAAATGCTGAGTAAAGGAGTCTCCATGCTAAAAAAGTCTAGAAGTACCAGGATAGAATGTCAGCATTGTCTTTTTCTTCCAGCCTTGATCTCTCTCTAAAGAGCTGCATTTTGTCAAAGATAAATTGATGAAAGCCTGAAACATCGTTGCATGACGCACTCACTTTCCTGTTGCAAAGCCAAGCGTGGGAGTAATTTTTTTGCCAGCTCCTTGCCATGAGACTGACAACTTAAAGGAGTAAAAAGTAGCTACAATGAGCTTCAAAGAAGGTGGGGATTATTGTTTTGCTACAGGTGAAATCATACCCACCTTATTTTGAGCCTTTTAGCCCTGTTGCGTTCAATCCCACCATCGACTGAGTATTCTAAACATACTGGGAACCATTTGCTGGGTGCAAAGGGAGAGCCACAGCACAGCATTTCTAGTCCATGCTGCAGGACTGATGCACAGAGCTGGCACTGCTGAGCTCACCAACTAAGTGAGGGTGAAGCTTTCTAACAGGCATTTGAAGGATGTTGGTGCTCCACTGGGGAAAAAATAATTGTTTATCTCTGGAAGATGAAGAGAGAAAGAAAATGGAGTGAACATATTTTAGTGAAGAAAATGTGTTGAGTTTCAGGTAAAAAACTCTCTCAGGATGAGAACACAGGTTGTTCTCTTGAATGATCCCCCAGATGAAGGCAGCACCCGCTGGAGTTGTGTCAGCCTGGCTCGGTGCCCCGAGCCACCCATCCTGCCCAGGACAGGTGGGAGCTGATGTGGTCACCCCTGCAGTGCCCTACTGTCCCTCTGCTCTGGGAATAGTTTCAATGAGGACAGACAAGGAAGGGGTTCATTGTTCTGCAAGGCATTTTGGAAACTCAGCAAGCCAGGCTTTAGGACTGAATGCCAGTGCTGGTTTTGACGTGACTATCCTGCTGGAAGGGGAGAAAGAGCAAAGAGGCACACACCCCTGTGTGCCTCCAGATAGCTCAGACAAGGTCCCAGAGCTGAAGCTGGAAAAGATAACTGGATTTTAACACCACTCTTAAAATGTCACCCATTTGTGCCCTTGTTGGGATGGACTGAAATGTAGCATGTATTCAGGAAAATTCTCTCAGAAAAGCATTGAGACATCTTCATCAAGCACTGCAGACTCCTTGTCTTCTCTCAGCAGCTTGTTTTAAACCCTCATTATTAACATGTTTTGCCTAATTTCCACTCCAGATATATTTGGCTTCAGCTTTTAAGCATTCATCCTTTTCCACCAAAATAAAGAGCTCATTTGTCTCCGTGAAGAGTTTTTCTCTGTAATCAAGACTTTTCAATCTTTTTGATAACCCAGACAGACAGTGCTTTCTTAACCTCTCTCTCCCCATTAGGTGCTTTCTGTAGTCCTTGGCCCCCTTTTGCAGTTCTTCTCTGCCTCTTTCCCAGGTTTTCAGCATCCTCAGTGGATGCTAAGACCACAGATAGCAGTGTTGACCTCGGCTCCTGCCTCCATCTCAGCATCCCCTGTTTAGCCAGTCAAAGTCTCATTAACCTTCTGAGTTATTAGAGGACCTGAGTTTTTGTCTTCTTCTTTGGCCTCTAAAGCCTTTAGAGAAAAAACAGCACTTAACTAGAGCAGCTAGTATTTCTTTTTCTGTGGTTTTAACTCTCTATTTGGCCGTATTAAAAGCAGTGGATTTGTCTGACCAAGCAACAGGTCTCGTATCACTGCCTCCTCTTCATCTTTTAAACATGACATCGATTCTTGTGCAAGCTGCAGATTTTATCAGCCACGATCCAATGTAGCATCTGCACTGCTGATGAGCATTTTTAGGTCTAGGAACAACCTCTGTACATCCCTGCTAGGTACCCTGTGTTTAATGATGATGGCTTATTGCCAAATGGTGCTAGGGAAAGCAGTTCTTCACTTTTGTTTCCTGTGTGCTTTATTAAACCTACATAGTGCTCATGTTATGCCCTGGAATATCAAGTCAAACACCTTAGAAAGTCTTTTATTTTGCACATAAATTGCATAAGTTCATATTTTATGTAAGCTAACTTGAAATCTGGGGCAGTAGCAGAATGTTTGTCTACACTGCAGGCTTCACTCTCACTGTGTAAGTTTGGCAGCTGGAGGCAACCTCCAGCCATAATTTCCAAGAGCCCTGCACAAGCTTATTTACCCTGGCACCTCACCTGCCTCCTTAGCAGCACAGTTAAAAAGCCAGTTCAAGAGAGAAACCCTTTCACATCAATTGATTGAGAAAGTGATGGCAGTGTTTGAGAGAAACAAATGTAATTTGTTAATCAGCACTTTTCTGGCATTTATAAAGGCATTTACTCAATAATTCTCTTGTCCACACAGAGAGGACCTGCCTGTAGGAGATTTTTATTTAGGCCTGGACAGGAGACTTGGTGATCTCTGGGGAGTGTTCCCTCCTACCCAAAATCTTAGCACATCAGCAAAGGAGACAATCTTGGCTAAGAAAGAATACTCACCACAGACAAGATCAAGACTTCATCCCCTCCTGGCATTGCAGAGGTGTCCAGGGCAGTCCCAGCAGACTTTTCATCGTGACAGCCACCTAGAAACATTTAATGCAGTAGAAGGGAGGACAAACAATAACTGCCTTCCTGGAATACAAGAGTGGGAAACAGCAGGGGTCCACAGAAATGCTCTTGAGTAGAAGCTCTCCACCAACCAGGAAAGATGAGCATTTCCTCTGTGTTCCGTGCAGAGCTCAGCAGTCTTTCATTTCAAATGCCTCCTGGCCTCTGTCACAGGCAGTCTTTCTGCATTATATTGGCTTTCCTGGATCCCAAGCTTAGGAACCCATCTCTCTCCTCAAGCTGCAAGCTCCCTATATACATCCTGCTTTGTGACTGTTCAGGGCGGGTTAGATCCCTGAAAGGTGAGTGTTACAGCATCATGGCTTCATGCTATCACCACTTTGTGGATCTAACATTCTGGAGCACTCTGCATCTGCAAAGGAATGGTGGGATAGGTCTACATTGGTATCTAATTGTCAAGGATTTTATGACTGATTTTCACAATCAAAATCAAAAAAACAATCCAAATACCATTTATTTAATATTTCAGAACTACTATGACAGCCATAGGAAAGCTGATGAATTTTGTCTCCTCTTGGAGTCAGGAGCTCCCGAGGCAATGACACAGGTTCTCAAAAACTGCTGAACTGCTGTGCTGAAACTTTAAAGAAAAAAGTGCAACCTGAGGCAGAAAGAAGTCACAGAGCATTCCAGTGCAAATTATTAACATTGCAGGTATTTATTATTGACTGCAAACAGGAGTGTTCAAAGCACTCAGCAAATGGCACAGCCCCCAGCCTGGCACTCATGCAGCTGCCTCCCCATTGCCTGTGGTGGGGCTGGGCAGGGCTCCTCCAACACCCCACTGCTCCTTGTGCTTGCTGGCTGTCAGCCATTGCCTTCTGATGATAAAGCATATTTTAGGAATCCTTTTGTTTAAAGCAGCTGTTAAGGTTGCAGAACTAACTGGCTTGCTGCAAAGAAATAGGTGAAGTCTATACCTAAGGCATTCCCACTGAGCTAGATGCATTTTTTCTTTGGGTTCCTTTGAAATCTTCCTCTTTAATAGCAGAATTTCAGACTAATAGTTCTTCCTTTTTCAGCCTTTCCTGCTGGAATAAGGAGTTTTCTTCCTCCCCATTCTGTCAGCAATGTGGTGGCTGGAGGGAGGAATGCAGCACACGAGACTGGCATAGGTCAATCTTTTCAAAAGGGCTTTTGGGAGACCTGGTTTCAACTGACTTTCAGGAAGAGAATGTCCGACAAAACCAATTCCTGTGCTGAGAAGTGTAATGCACCCAATGTCATTAGGTATTTTTGAGAAACAGGGTCCCAGCTTTTAGCAGAAGGCAAGGCTCAGCTCCTCCATCCTGTGTGACCTTCCCCACCCAGCTCCATGGTGACCCCCAGCCTACGTGTCTGTGTTGAAGGATGGTCCCAGTGCCCCACAGCCAGGGTTTCTCTCCTCATTGCTGTGGCTGTGCTGTACTGACTGGTTGCCAGCCCAGCTGTGCTGGGGTGACCTTTACTGCCCTGCACTGTGGAAGCTGTTCCACTTTTTATAAATACCTCAAAGTTCACTGCATGAGGGGACTGCAACTAGGGCTTCCTCCCTCTGATGCAAGGAGTAGGAGCAGCTGCTTTGAGTTAGACCCTTTTGTCTGCCACCACTGGCTGTTACAAAGAATGATATTTTCCTTCCCCCCTGCACACAGGTGGTACTTGGGCTATCGTTCCTCTGAATGCTTTATGTTGCAATTTTACCTTTGAAATATGCACCTTTTAGAAGCCACTCTAAATTCTGATTATATCTCTGTTTCTCCTGAGGAGATAAGGGAGCACACTACTTGTGTCCAAATTACAGAGTTAGCTACCTAGGTGCAACACACATGCCAAGTGGGATGAATAGTGGGAAGAGGAGCACGCCAGCAGTCCACAGTCATTGCTGTATATTTTACTCCTTGCATTGTTAGTATATTAAGTTGCTTCTTGCAGAGAGCAGGAATGCCCCTGGAAAAAAATGCAAGGAGGGAGCAGAAGTAGCTGTGGCAGAGCTGGCTTCTGCCAGCTCTTTAGACTCAGCACCCATTCCTGTCTGTGCAGACCTGCAGTTTGAGGGCAGCTGTAGCTGCTCACCTCAGGGCTGAGTTTGGGTGACTGCCTTTGAATGTTCCTGAGGATTGCCTACCACATTTGCTAATGATAAGTGCTCAGTGTGGGAGAATTTACAGGCATGAGGTTGCTGCAAGCAGACAAGGAGCTTGGCTGTGATCAGAGGGAGGTGCTCTTCTCTTGATTTCTGGGTCCCTTGGTCCATGCAGCAAGAGGCTGGTGTCAGACAGTGCTGGCAGCTCCAGCTTCTGCCAAAGACAGCAGAAAGAATCTGGTGGTGCTCCAAAATACAAAACACTGGAAGGATGTTCAAAGAACCTCGAATGGCACGGGGAAGACTCACCCAGTGCAGAGGCACCCTCTGTGGGCTGTGCCATCCAGAGGAGAAGGACCACAACAGTAGTGCCAGCTTGAAGGCATCTGTTCCCATGGGGTGAAAACTCCCTTGCTGTTAATTACAGGGGTCCTGGTATTACAGTTACATATGAAATTTATCCAATATGCATCTTTAAGAGTTTATCTTGATCCTTCCTGGCTGTGACTTCTGATTTATACTAGTTTGAGATCTGAATCTGACACCTTATCTAGTGTGCTGCATACCAATGGTTAGGAAACCTAATTTGTCCTAGAATAGCCTGGTTTTGCAAGAGGACATTGCACTGAGAGCCTTTTCTTGTATAATAATTTTGCTTTAGAAACTGATTACTCATGGTTCCTATCAGATCTGAATTGCAGATATCTGGGGAAGTGTAGCACTGGGATATTTTAGATTGAAATCACTTTGCTATCTGTTCTACTACAGCTCTCTTCCAAAGTAGGCTTTATGTTATAAATTACTTTATAGATTTGTAAAGCATGACATAGAAACATTATACACCCTGTGAGTGCTTTAAAATTAATTTGTTCTTGAGCGTGTCCATGTATGAATGAATTTGACATAAGCTTTTCAATTTTATGCTTCACTACAGAAAGTGCACACAGTACCAACTGTAAATCAACTGCCACACTTACTGAAATAACTACTCAGCTATGAAAAGAGAGCCTGCCCAATATTTAAAGAAGATTTAGATACAAAAATAATAATGTGTGCAAGAGGGTTGGCATACTACCTTGGGACTTTCAAATCTAAACCAGTGAGATTAGTAAGGTAACCTCAGTGTGCAGATCCAAGGGCTGGACAGAGAGACCAGGAATTGAAGGAAGGTAGCTGAGATCTCATTATTGTCATTCCTTGAGCTGAATGACTCACAAGGATTCACCAGCACCTCTCCTATGTGTGCAGGTAAAGATCACATGCATGGACTGTCACAGAAAGTGGGATTTTCAATGTGCATGATTGATGTTCAGAAGGGGTGCACAGCATTTAAAAACAGCATTTTTCATTCTTTTATAATTTAAAAGTGCAATTTTGGATCACAACAATTCTTTATGAACAAATTCAGCAATAGTGGTTCCAGCCCTCCCTTACCTGGAGAAAGGAGCCCCCACACCCCTGCTCCAGGGCAGCTGCTGCTCATCCAGGACATACTGGGGAATGTGGCTGAAACCTGTTCTTTCAGTGGCATCTAATTCAATGTAAATGGCTTCACTGGCCTTTGCCACCAAGCTAAACCTGATGGTGCTGTGTCTCAGCCATAGGTTGTACCAGACAGAAAACTCACTCAAATACGTGCTCTGCTCTGCTTAACTGCTGAGCATTTGTACAGTTGCAATGAAAAGTAAAATAGTCACAGCAGGAGAGCTGGAGAACATCTTATTTCAGGTGACCTCTGGCTGGAGCTAGAGAACATCTCTAGTAAAAGAAGGGCTTTGGCTCAAATCTCTGCGTGTAGAAGAGAGGGTTTTGACCTCAGTGAACATCTTTTCCTTTGAAAGCCAGGTCAGGGAATAATAGCTGCCATGCCTTATTCTTCCACTTTGTGATGCCAGGCTTTTTTTCCTCTACTTTTATACCATGTCCCTCAAATCATGTATTTTGCTGGTCTGAAATTAATTTTTTCAGAATTGCTTTTCAAAAGGCTGACAGAAATCAGCCTTTTTTTGTCTGTTTCTGCTACTGACCAAAAAAAATCAGTGATTCTTACAGCTGCCATGCTGAGAACTCTCAGCTCATGCTGCTGTGCTGAGTCTAGGGAGACCCAAAAAAAAAGCAGCAACCTAATAGAGGAAGAAACTAAAAGATACCTCACCCAACTGCCTGAGATATAGGTATTGAAATTCCTGTTGACTGTAGTGATTCAGCAAAGAAATCTTTGTCCTGTATCCTACAGGGAAGTTTACTATATAAAACATACACCTCAGAAGCAAAACCAAGCCTTTTGATGGGTGAAATAACTTGAGGAACAGACTTTTAAAAATCATGCATTTATGGTAATAACATAAAGGGATGAAAATTGAAGGTGCAATTAAACAGATTAAGCCCAAACTTTGTTGCTTCTCTGAGAAAACAGTGAAAATAAGCTTCAGTTGGAAAAACAAGTAAGGAGAATGGTTTTTATTTTCAACTGGATGTTATATGCTGTGTTCTTAAAATAACAGGAACAACATGATGCTTTTAAATAGCTTAGGTAAGGGAGGTTCCAGCACCCCTGCATTGTGTGACTTACAAGCAATCATTGACACGTTTTGCAGACAAAAGAGCTACTCAAATGAAAGTATTACTAGTAGTAATACTGAGTTCCTACTGAAAACCACAAAATATTTTTTATACGGGCAAGTACTAATATAACTACAAGTTATTCTAGTATAAATCTAATATTTACAATACTAGCTGCCTGCATAAAAATTGTTGTTGGGTTTTTAGATGTTTCTTTTTTTCCAAAGTCAATAGGGAAAACTTTTCTCCAAGTGTTTTTATTAAATAATATTACAGAACTACTTTTCAGCTCAGCCTTGCTATTAATTCTCCCCAGAATGCTCTGGGATCTGGGAGGTACTCAAAGCCTCATTGCCCAGTGCTCTGATGGCAGCAATGCAGAAACCAAGTCAGGGCTCTCTCTCCTTCTCTTGCTCACCCCTTTCTAGTCAGTGTGTGAGAAGGAGAAAAATGCCTCCTCCTCCTCCTCCTTGCAGGCTCCAGCAGTGAAGGTGCGTCTGGCTCTGGAGTCCAGGTCTCCATCCAGCAAAGCTTTTAAGCACACAGTTAATCCATCCCCATCTAGAAAAGTGCAGCTGCATTTGGCCAAGGAAGGCCCCGGAGCACAGGCCAGCCAAGGGACCTTGGTGAGTGCTTTGGTGAGCAGGGACAGGCCGCTGAGAGGGACCACACAAAGGCAACAGCAAAAAGGAGCAGAGGGCAGCTGCAGGGGTATTGGGGAAGAAGGGGCAAGGAGAGCTGAGTCAGGCCATGACTCAGAAAAGCTCATTCCAATTTCAGTGCCTTTGTTGACTCTGGTGTCACCTTTTCCAAGTCACTTCACTGTGCCATTAGAGTTAATAGCAGTCTCTTTGACAATATCCTTCTGAGATTAACACAAACCAATGGCACATTGTGAAAGCCAAATGTTAATGACGACATCTTTTGTGAAATCACCTAGTTTCAGAGGTAATTTCCATTATCTCTCTAGAACTTGCCAAAAGTTCTTGATTCTGACCTTGGGGACACATCTGTGACCTCATGTCTTCCACTGCTTCACACTTCTGTAGTCAGGATCCCACTAGGTCAGGCACAAGGAAAGAAACACAAGTCAGGATAAAATGCTCAGACTAATTATCCAAACATCCTGGCAGATTTAAGAGCAGCCAAGGGAAAGTAACTCACAGCCCCTCTGCTTGTGGAAGGCTACATATGCCACATTCATCAATGGCCACAGGGAAAAGAGCAGCTTTCAGGCAAGTTAGTTTCAAGAATGAGAATAACTGAGTGTCTGGGAAGGAGGGTGAGATTTTGGTTGCTGGGAGTAAAAAATTAACTCAATAAATAAAAAGCCAGACCAACTGAGGACCCCGTTTTCAAGAGGCTCTTCACACTGCCTGGGAGCAAACCCCAGCTCAGCTGAAGAGCAGGGCACAAATCCAGATGTCCATGCTCAGAGTAGTCCCCAACATGCCATGACAGCCTCTTACCTTTGGTACTTGTGCTGTTAATTTACTGGAACTTTTGAAGCACAGGATGAAAATGTCTCTGATGATCTCAAATGGAAAGCCCTTCTTCAACAAAATGCTTCACAGGAAATTTTCTTTTTGGAGAAGTGCATACCAAAAAAAGTGCTAAAGACTGCATTGTTCAAGACAAATCTAAGAGTTGCTGTCATCTAAAATAAGCAGCCAGTGCACTTTGATGTACGGCAGAAACTTTTTGGATGTTACAAAAATAGCCCTTTTTGTTAATCTGACAGGTCCAGCCTCCTGGAGGTGCACAAAGCCTTAGCACAAGCAAAGCTTTCTGATGTCTTGCTGAGTCACTACAGCACCAGCTCCTGACACAAAGCCTTCTTCTAAATGTGCCCTGTAGGCTTCTCTAATTGCTGTGATGTACAAAATACAGCATGTGAGAATGATACAGGTTACAGAGGCTGAAAAATTATGTTTAATTATAAGCTACAAAATCTCAGCATCATAAAGATTGTTTCTGTTAGTGATCTGACAAGGCTTCTTATATCTTACTGCAAGATGTCTGTGGCTTTAACCCATCAAGGACTTTAATTTTCCCTCAAAAATAGGAGAATTTCATCCCAAGAAAAAAATTATTTTTTTTACTAAATAAATGCTTAACCTAATGCTTTCTCCCTATTATTTCATAAACACCTTGAGATTATAGAGGCTCAGCTAGCTTAGTGAAGAGGAATTTCATGTGATCCTGGGAATACAGCCATGGCATTAGTTATTCTTCTTTTCTATTGTATTAGGCTTTTTGTAAATAAGCTTCATGATTAATGAATGGAGACTAATTAAGAAGAAAGGACATGCTTTACTGTACTATTAAAACCTGTTTATTGCCATAGGCAAGATGTCATCAGTATTTCTAGCTGAAAATTACTACTTGTGATATACATCATGCAGAATTTTACTGTAACCATTAAAAAAAAGCTAAAATAATATTTTATCACTGGGTACAAACAACCATATGCAGATTTAAAACTATGTAACCAAATGCATAATAAATCAATGTATATGATACTTTGGAAGAAAGGCATTACAATGAACTTGATTATTTCACAGATCTTTCAAAAGACAGAGGAATCTCTTTAAACTACCTCCAGAGCAAGGCTACTCTATACATCTAAATAAGACCAGTCAAGTGCTAATATCAGTTGTTTCACTGCAAATATGTACTTTCTTTATTGTCTTTAACAGATTTCCCTAATTTCACAGTGGTAACAAAACAGTTACCACTGCCCCAAACAGCTGATTTATATGCCAAATAGCATGGTGGAGTAAATGCCACTTAGGACCAGTTCTATCAACTTTGTTCGTACAAACAATTACATTGATTTAAATAGAATCAATCAAGTCAGCAGGATCCAACATCTACATTAGCAAAAGGAGCAGCACTGCAGGAGGAAGCAGCTTGTGCTGGGGGCCCAAAGGCCGTGCCAGCAGCGTGGTGGAGAGACAGTGTCATGCCAGCCAAGCTCCTGCTCGGCCCCACAGCTGCCCATCAGCAGCTGGAGCGAGCACAGTGACTGGGAAATTCACTTCAGAAACATTGTCCCAGTCCCAGCTGAACCAAGGACGTGGGCACATCCCTAGGTGGCTCAAGTCTGCCAGCGTCTCACATGCATCCCCATGGTTTAGCAGACAGAAGCTGCTCTGAGTCTTCTCCATGGAAGGAGAAGGGTTCCAGGGTTCCAAGGAAGGGACTGCACATCCCCTGTGCTGAGGGGGCAGCACAGACTGTGTGTCCTGCAGGCTGGACAGGCAGGGAGATCCTCGGGTGATGCCAGGGAAAGCTCAGGGGAAAGGGAGAGCATGAGGTGCATGGGAACCTTCATCAGTGCTTGAATGTAAAATTGGTTTTCCAAGGATAATTCCCAAGTGTATCCAATTGGTGTCATGCTGCTGAATTTAACGCTGCCACCTAATCTGCACAAAAAAATCTGCATCAGTTCCACTGAACCAGGATGTGCCAGAGGAGGCAGGGAGCCAAGCATGATTACATCGCTACAAATTCCTGATCATTTGCTCTCACAGTGCACAAGGACCAAAATAAAATAGGGGAATAGGAAAATGATATCCCTATTACTTGCTTAATAAGATACTTTACCTCATACTCCCCAGCATTTTAAATGAGACAGCTGCCTTGCTTTGTATCTCAGTACTCATCCAGTGTACCCTTCAGCACCTCTATTTGTTCTATTTTTCATTGCTGAAATAATGATAGAGATAAGCCAATGGAGGCACTCCAGTACCAGTATGCAAAATCACAGCTTCCAAGACAGACAGAAATAAAATTCTTTTTTTAAAAAAAATGTACGTACACACATACGCAGATTTTTTTCATTTTTTTTCCTTACTGCCTACTGTGAATCTTCAGAAAAGTCAATATGTTGATTATTTTCAGCAGGGACATGCCAATCACATAACCAATACATTTACATATTTCCAGCTACTGTATGTAATTTCTCTTCTGTATTTTGCAGTTCTTCTGCAAACATTAGGCCCAGCTAGAAAATACAGCTCTGGTGGTAGTTTGGCTCTTTGTGATTTATATGTTACACCCACAGTAAAGTCCTTAAATTCTTTCCAAAATAGTTGTCAAGTGATAGTGGAACCATTGGTCTCTGTTCTTAGTGAAGAAATTATTGTTTTGAGATAGTGTGTCAAATTCTGTCTATATGAGTATCTCCTTTCAGGCTCCCCTTGAATAGCAGAAGTTTAGGCCAATTGATTACCCTGCCACTCTCCCAGGAGATAATTGTTTTCTCCATCTTGTTAGGGATTTTTAGCTGTTCAGTACTGTAAAGTCTAGATGTGCAAGTACTTTTTTTCTTTGTACAAATCCTTCAGCTTTCAGGTGACTTAGTATGTGCCCTCATCAGACATGAAAGGCTTATGCACTGTGCAAAGTACTGTAAATTCACCACAAATCACAGGAGTAATTACAGGAGATGACTGAAGATCCTTTGAGATCCAAAATACTGTTGGGTTCCCCTGGGCTTTCTCAGGGTAGCATGGGCACAAGATCTCACCAGAGGGGGCTTCTCTGGGTGCATGATTAAAAGCACATGGCTAACCTTAATATTTAAGCCAATAGGAAAGTTTGTGCATATAAAAGGATTTGGTAGGCTGTGTCTTTCAAATGGTACCTATGATTTTGAAAGTATAATCAAAACTGAAGAGCAATGTATCAACAAATTCTTGATTTATCACTTTTATTTCATTACTGTAATTTCTCACCTAGAATAAAGACTTCTACAGAACTTTCCATATTGAGATGAGAACTGATACAGTTTTATCTTTGGTCTAATTCATTGTAATGATTTGTAGGCATTTGTTTTTTAATTTTGCATCTTTATTCAAATATTTTTGAAGCAGACAGATTAACACAGTGTTTAAAATTGCTTACTGATCAAAAGATATTACTGAGTGTTTTGATTCTGACATGACAGTAAAAAAATTAATCTTACTGACACCAAAATTATTTACTTGTTTATGTGTTTATTTATGTTCTGTCACTACTTCTTCCTCTGTTAATCCCAGTTTGTTGTTTTTTTGGGTTTTTTTCATTTTCCTCCTTAGTAATCCATTCAATCACTTACCTGGCTTTCAGAAAGTTCCCTGTCTGGATAAGTTAAGGTAGAAGCCTGAACCATTTACACTCTCCACACTACATCCAATGAAGAGTTGTTTACAAATTATACTGTGATGTGCAAGATCTCACTTGATTATACCTTAACTATTCTGTTTTTCCCTCCCTACCTCACAGATGATGGAAATGCTTAAAACAAGTTCAGGTAGTGTGACACAGACTAACGTAAGTGTGAGCATGGCATCCAGGGGACAAGCTGTGAAATGTCTGCGTGCTTCTGCCAAAATGCCCTGCATGGCTTTCTGCTGTTGTCTCGTGTTTCTGATGTTAGGCAGCATGTTCAGCAACATGTGAGCGTTTCATTTGACATTGATATTCCAGCTCAGCTTTGGTTTTGTGCAGTCTTAATATTCTGCCTTTTTTGGTAGCTTGTGGCAGCTGCTAGTGGCAATTCTGCAAGCTGTGTGTGTCGTTCCTAGTGACCCTCAGAGGTACCTGCTAGGATCAGGACCCCCCTGGACATGGCTGTTTGGAAATCTGTGGTAGAGGTGTGGAAGTGTGCAGTTCAGATGGGTCAGGAGCAGAACCAGCCCTGCTGTGCCTGCTGGTGGAAAGCAGCAGCTCCCACTTTGCCTCCTCTGGGAGCTGAGCCTGCTCCTGGTGCAGCTGGCTGAGGAGGACAGCTCTGCTACTGCCAGTGCTTTGTGACTTTCCTGTTGTCAAACTCTTGCTTCATGTGGCAGATGACACATCGGAATTACAAATGTTGTTTGCACAGTCTCTGTTTAAAAAAGACTTTTGCTATGAGCAAATACAATGTTTTCCTGTGTTTATATAGTCCTTCTAATCTTAGTGTATGTAAAGCTTATGAAGGTGAGACTAATCACAGCAGCTTGAAACATAACTTACCCACATGGGTCTTGTGGTGCTGCCTGGTATGGGGAGGCAGAACTGTTATTCCCTTCCTGGTTTCTTTTCTCACAGGATTTTCATTCATATTTTAAGCGTGCTGGTGGGGTTTTTTTGTCATGAGTCTGGTCAAATATTGACCAGGTTACCCAGCAAGGTAGTATCGTCTCATCCTTGGAGATCCTCAGAACTTGACTGGACGTGATCCTGAGCAACCTGCTCTGTTTGGACCTTGAGAAGGGAATTGGAATACGTGAAGTCCCTTTCTGCTTAGAGTTGTCCATGATTCTACAGTTTTGTGATTGTACAGGTGTGGAGTGAAACCACCAAAATAGCTTTAAAGCCATCATTCAAAACCACATCACCAGAGATCATTGTTCTGGTGACTGGTCTACTTTCCTGGATAATAAAATGGAGTTTGTTGATCAGTATACCCAGTTCAACCACCTGCAACTGAGCTTACACAGATAGATAGTTGTTGTTTTCTTATTGTGCAACAAAAAATACGTATTGAATAGCATGTGTAGTGTGAGATCAAGATGACTTATCAGAAACACCTCTACTTTTGAATTATTGGAGCTATGCCAGCTGACACTGCCAGCTGTCTACATGATGTTTTTACAACTCTTCTCAAGTTTCCCATGTAAGATCCCTACCTCTGTTCCTAAGACATTAATGATTAGACTGTCAGAGCTGAGAAAATCCACCTACTGAGCAAGGTCACCTTCGCTGTTCTCAGCAAGAAAGGAAAATGCCAGGCTAACAAGGCTCAGGAAGTCCTAATTAACGTCAATGGCAAACTCAAAGCCAGAGAAAAATAGGGCTGGCAAAACAATTCTCTCTAGAGCTAAGATTTAATTTTTTTTTAGCCATTGTAAAAGAAGCCTGGAAGCTGTATTTTCAAATATGGTTAGTGCTGGGGATGGGTTGCAGAAAAGAAAGGGAATCAATAAGGGGTTTGTGATTTCCTGCCTCCTTCTCCTCAGTGAGTTCCTGCCAGCAGCCAGAGCTCTGAGACTCAGCTGAGGCCCTGAGGCAGGAGTGCTGTACATCTCTGTTCCCACCTGCCAAAAAGTCACCATGCTCCTTCTTCAGTTTGCTCCCAAAACAATGTGTCTCCTTAGGGATGCTGGAGCCATGACATACACAGGGCTTGGCCACCCCACAACCTCCCACCTCCTCCCCTTGCTGCCAGAAGACCCAACTTCCCTCATCCTACACAGCACAAAAAAAAAAAAAAAAAAAAGGCCAATATCTACCCACAGTTTTTGGGTGAATGGGTGTCCACAGACCATATTTTATAGAACACAACCCACAGATCTGCCTCTAGCACCACTTAAGGATCCTGAATTTGTCTTTGAGTCTTGTGAAATACTCCATCTTCCCCCAAAGCACCCTATTAAGCATTCCTGCTCTCATTTTCTTCCCCCTAAATTAGTTCTTAGTTCAAAATTCAGATTCCCTGAATTGGGCTGATCCTCTTGATTGCCACCTGTCTCCTCTCAATGCTCTGACCCTCATTGCAGGCTTGATGGAACCAGCTGTCTCTCAGACACCTTATCTGGCAGAGAGCTGCCAAGTCCTGCAATGTTTCAGCCTATTCATCTGCCCTACAAGAGCATTAAGCAAAAGTCAAAGCTCTCTGAAAGGGCCACTGCCTGGCTCACCTGCCTACTGTTGAGTTGCCTCTGTAACCCTGCACCACAGAGCTAGGCATGCCTTCATTCTCCTCTTATGTCCTCATCCCTGGCTGTCCTTTGCTGCTAGATACTTATGCTGGGCTCTGCAGGGTCTTCTGTCCTGACATTTCCATTTGACCCACCCCTCACTCAAGCTGCAGTTGCAGTGCCACCCCTGGGGCTCTGGGAGCCATCCTTAACAAGAAGGGTAACACAACACTTCCTCCTCTGCCCCCACCTGCTGTGCTCAGCCATGTGCTGATCCTCCCCAGCACTGCCAACTTTGAACTCAAAGTCATATTATTCAGGGAGCAAACAAGTATCTCTGTGTTTATCACTGGCATAGTGTGTAGGCACAGCTCTCTCTTCCCTGAGGCTGATTTTGCTCACAGCCCAAAGGAATGGTTCTTTTTAACCTCAAGCAGAAGCACACTCTCTCATTCACTGCTGAAAGTGTGGTTATAACTCAAGCAAGGAGTGCACTCTTGGGCAGAATCGCTACCCCATCCAGCATATTAATGTGGCTACAAGGGATGTGGAGGAGCTTTATGCATATGGGGACTTGAGACTGAGCCCAGCAAAGCACTTTGTTTCCTGGAAGTGCATAAGGAGCCCTAACAAATGCAGCAGGATGATCCATGGTCTGAGAGGTATGCTCTTATCTAAGTGCTTTTCTGGCTGAGGGCCGCACACCAACTTGCTCCTGAGAGCCCATGGGACAGCTGGGAAGGCAAACTCTGCCCACTGGAATACCAATGCCCCTCAAAGACTATCCTGATGTGTGAAAATTGCAAGGTCTTTATCAAAGACATCGAAAAGCTCTGCAGACCTCAAGCCTCCTTCCTTCAACAGAGAGTTTTAATCCTTCAGTAGGGCTGGCCAGCCTTTCTGTATGATGTGTCCCCAAAATGCCAGCATTTCCCTATGTCCAACAGCCACCAGACAGACCATGAAGATCTGAAGAAGGACAAAGACCTTGGGGCTGTTCACAGACAAGAGCAGAGTCCCTCTCCAACAGTTGCTATGGAAAATAGCTTGGCCCCAAATCCAGCCCTACCATAGAGAATCCAGGGTCAGGTGGATGCTGTCAGTGCCATGGGGACCACAGTGCTTGGAAACCACAGATGAGCTACTCATCAAACATAGCCAAAGGATTGGGAATTATCCAGTGTTAAGGGTTGGATTTGCTGTAAATTTTAGGCTTCCTTCATGGCTTCTGATGTGACGTCCCCTCTCTGCATCCAGAGCACACAAAGAATACAACAGGCAGAAACCCAGACAGAGCAGTAGCCTCTCACAACCTGGCAATACATTAAACTGGCAAGTTATTCTACCTGAGTTGAGCTAGAGCAGGCTGATGCTCCTGCACACACTGCCTTACCTGTCTTCCTGATGCACAGCTACTTTGGATTTTCCAGTCATTCGACATACTCATCTGTAAGAACATTTTCTTATTTCTTAAGATACATTCCTCTTTTGTAGTCATATTGACAATCATGCTAGCAACATGAGACTTCAAGCACTCATCTACTCAATCACAGCAATTTCAGCAGCAAATGATCCTCTGAAATTCAGACTAGAGACAAAAAAGGCTCTCTAATGGTGCTCATGGAATCAGCTTTTTCTCACTACAGATTTCTGTTTCATATCAAAATGTGCACTGAAAAATATACCTCTTGTTCTAGGAACCCATCTCTAACAGACTTGAAGTGGTATAAAGGATAATTAATAGGTTAGACTCATCTCTAACCTCTGTGACACAATTACAAACATTGCAAAATCCAAGAATATTCTCCTGTTGACAAATCTATCTGTCATTAATTTTGGTCCTTGCTAGAGAGGCAAGTGGGGTTAAAGACCAGGAGAGCATATACCTTTGCAACTCCTTTTGTCAGCCACCAAAAAATAATAAAGTAGGGAGGTTTTTTTCTTTTTGTTCATTTTGTAACTGACTTGGGATACCCAAAGCACCACTATGTGGATGTCGAGGAAATGTAGAAAAAAACAGTTTCACTGGAATGAAGACATAGAGCTGTCCTCAGTCTATTATATATTAAGGGGAGGGCAGTCATTCTCTAGAATGCCTGAAGCCAGCTCTGAAGGTAGAGCTCATATATTCTCAGAGGTGTTGAACTCAGATCCACTTTGAGGGGGAGAAAATATTGCCTTTATCCAGTTCATGCCAGAAGAGATCTCAAGAAGTAAATCAAAGGACACTAGGGACAAATCTTTGATAAAAGCATATCAAAACTTTGTTTAATTTGTTTGCACTACTGTTGTAAAGCAGACTCACCAGAGACAATATGATCTACAAATGGAATATGTTACTAAATCAGGACACAACTTACTGGAAGGATGAGTAATGATTTCATCTAAGTCATTACATCTTCCTATCAATAGCATATCTCTGGGGGGAACATGCTCACCTCCAGCTGGATATCATATAATCCCTGTAGGAGAGACTTCAGGTGCCTGACTCAAGGCCATGACACACCAAACCATCCAAAAAAACTGTGGGGCAGATGGTCCCTTGTTGTGATGAGATGTGGATAGAGATGTACACTTTGTGATATGTTCAATATCCAGCACATAATCCCTTCAGTGTGTAAAACTTGCTTCTGCCCAGGTATGTGGGAAAGGGCCACTTGTTAGGACAGCAGAGAAAGAGGGTGATTCCCCTGGAAATAGGCATGACCACAGACTCTGTGACCTCTGAGTGTGACACACACCTATGGGATTGCTGTGCCTTTCAGACTGGACCAAGATAGCAGGTGGTTCTGCACATGAACACCTCCATCCTGCTAAACTTGCAGAGCAAAGTTTATCTAAATCTCAAAAAAAAGTTTATCTAAAATCCTCAAATGCTGCCCAGGCAGCTTCTCTGAACAGAGCAGGATTAATGGGTTAGTGCTTGGACTCAATGGTCTTAGAAGACTTTTCTAATTATTTTAATGATTCTGTGATTCTAAGAGTACGTGTGTATGGGGGCTGCACAGGGTGAAATATCAGAATCACAGAATGGGTAATGCTGGGAGGGACCGCAGTGGGGCATCTGGTCCAACCTCCCTCTCCAAGCTCTAGCTACAACTGAACCCTTTATCTTACTTCACCTGCCTACCCTGTACTGGTAAACCTATTAGCTTCTGTATCCAGGCAGCACACACCCCCAGTGCTATTTTCAGCATTATCACCATCTTCTCTCTTCTCTCCAGACTGATGCTGTCATTTAATCCCACTGACATTCCCTCAAGAGCATCCTACAAAATTATCTATTACTATTTGTTCCCACAGTAGGGCCATGATAACTTCATCCTCAGTTTTCACAGCCTTCTCTGTTCTGGCCCTCTTGACGCTCACCTTGTCTTCCCTCAAAATGTCACAACTAAAATCAATTCCTAGCTTCAATTCTTTAGCAAATCGCACTAAATCCTTTCACTGTTTCACCTTCATCCTTTTTGTCAGATTTGTGGTCCAACCTCCCAAAGTTTTCCATGAAACTACTTCTATGGCTTTTCCTGCTTTTCTCCTCCTTTCTTCTGAGACGCTCATTTCCTTTTCCTCTTTGTGTTCTACCAGGCCCTGCAACACAAAACCTCCTCCCTGAGTGCCACCACAGGCAAGGTCAAATCATACCAGTTTCCAAGTTTTCCATAGGTTTTCTCAGAAAATAAGTCTTGTCTGTGTTATTTTCAAATCATCCCTTGATGTCTCACCCACAGCTCCTGCCTCTGGTGTTGAGGTGTTGCCTGCAATGAGACATGAGCAGTGACTCTCCTGCTCTGCACTCCTCTGCACGAGGTACAGGAGCTGGAGGAGGAATCCATGCCCTGCCCCTGCCCAAGTTAGCCTTGCTTGAACTCACCTCCAAATAAACAAGAGTCAGTCTTTGTCTGCCACTCATTTTTGTAGCACAGGATCTACAGCCCATCCTGAGTCAAGAACATCCTTCCTAGGAGGAGATCCAGCTGCTGCACGTTTCCTGCCTCCACTCTGTTTTTACAAATCAAGAGTATTTTAAATGCCTGTGAAAGACCTGGCATTGCATTAAAGTTACATTGATGAAAACTCCCTTTAGAAAGGAAACTATGATTGAGATTTGGGTAGGGAAAGTTCTGGCTATGTCTACACCCAGATTCATTTTTTTTTTCTTCCCCAGTGGAAAAATAAAGGAATGTGACATGAGGAGCACAAGGTACTGTCAGAGTAGAGTCTCTTGAGCAGAGGGCACCCTACCCTCCATCCAGAGGATATTCATTCACCTCTACCTTGTGTATGGTGCTCAGGCTGAGAATGAAACTTAAAAATATTTACCATATCCAAGCAGCTATTTCAGCTCTCTGACTTGCAGAAAATTATTTGCCTGTCAGAAGCCTCCTCTGGAGCAGTTTGTAATTAATAAATCCATTTTCATATTACTTAAAGACAACATTCATAACAGATTAGAAAGATCAGAGATGCCACAAAGATTTCTAAATAACAAGAATTAGTTGTGATTAAGTATATCACTGCAGAGTAACAAATAAACTTGTCAATTGCATATCAAAGTTAATAAACAAAAAAGGGGTACTGATGATTTAAGAAAGCATATACAAGAGAAATTCATTCAAGTCTGTAAAACAGAGTACTTGTAGGTAGCTGGCAATGTTTGGGTGACCTTTATTAGACTTAAAAGTTTAAGTTTTTAGAGCCTGGATATTCATGTGGGCTTTCTGTTGTTTGTTTTTGTTGTTGTTTTGGATTTTTTGTTGGGTTTTTGTTGTTATTTTTTGGGTTGTTGTTTTGGTTTGGTTTTGGTTTTGTTTTAAGATGAAGATGCTACAAAAATTGCATCCAAAATTAGAGGGCTTGAAAGGGCAAAATCCATTTTGCCAAAGTCACCCATAATGGAAAATCTTATCCTGCAGCTAAGATTGTCAAGTCAGTTGTAATAGGTTTTCAAAAATGTTGCAATATATGCACAAGTCATAACTTAACTGAATTCCTTGTAAATTCTATGACTAATTAATTAAAACTTGCATAAAATAATTTGATGCTCCATTCACATGCTTAGAATTTAATTAATTTGTAGGTTAAATGCTCCTAATAATAAATATTTCTCCACATTTATTATTCTCTTGGTCCAGAGCCTTGTAGCAGTGCACAGCTTTTCATCAGCTTTAAAGGCAACTCTGTCACTGACAATGGTAAAGTTTACTGAGCCCTACAAAAACTGTCTGCTTCACATAAGCTTTGATGAGCATGTTGTACAAACAGCAACAGGCAGTATTTATAGGCTGCCCACGTGAGGGAAAGCACAGGTAATGTTCAGACTGCTATGTAAAACCCAAAACCCAGGTAGCAACTCACCCTGCTGGCCTGGGGATTCACATGTGTGCAGTAAATAGCCAATGCCATTTCTGAGGTAGAACACCAAAAACAAACAAAAAAAAAATCATATTAATTGGCTGAATATAGCTCATCCTAGTGATGTGCTGGGCCCTACAGTGTCCTCTTCCTACCTGGTGGTTTAGGAGCTGTTTCTCTAATAAAATAATCCTAAAGATTTAATCCAGCCTTTTTCAGGAATGGTGAACTCAGCAAAATATGTTTTTAACCATTGTCTGATAGAACATGTTGGAAAAAAATAGTATTTTGCTCTGAAAAATAAAAAATTAGGGAACATATATTCCTTTGGGAGGATTTGATAAATTGTGTGCCATCATATAATAATACAGTTATATTTCTTGCTAAGCATAGCAGCTGTCTGGAGGAACCAAATTAGGTAACTTGGCCATTTACTCAGCTCGTTCAGTGATCCTCATTCCTATTTTTCCTCATCATCCATAAAGCACCAGAAGGTGCAGCAAACCATTTCCACAATTCTCAAAACATCTCTCTCTCTGCTTTAGAACAGGGCACACACAAGGTCACTGCAAACAACGCTGTTGAGATTGAGGGAACAGCCTTTTTTCCCTTCTAAACCTAAAGCCACACACACCACTTGAAAAATTAATGACTGACTGGGTGATTGTTGTCTCCTGGGGAGTTTGAAGTGAGGTCAGTGCTTATTCACCCTCAGGAGAGGGAGATGCTTTAATGGATGACACAGTGCCTCGGGCTGCAGCTTCAGGACACTCAGGCAGCCACATCCTGGGTGACCCAGACTTCACTTGCCTGCAGTTCCCCGTCTGGGATTTTATGTACTAAAAATGTTCACAAAGCAAATGGATATATTCATGGCAGAAAGACTTTCAGGACCCTTACGTGCAATGATGTCTGTTGGGCTCCCAAATCCCCCCCTTCAACCTGTTGGATGGTAGATAATTTTGAGGAAAGATCCCTATGGCTTTCCCTGCCCTGCCCTACATACCCATTGCTGGCCACTGCCAGAAAAAAGGTATGGACTGAGTAGACTTCTGGTCTGACCTTACATATGGAAGGTGAGAACTTTGTTTTCATACCTGCTCTTGGGGAATGCCTGTCTCCAGGCTCCTCTGGCTGCCCTGGAGCTGTTCCTTCACATGCCCCCAAGCTCCCCTCAGCCCTGTACTCACTACAGTATTTATACCATCACAGTGATGCCTCATCATGCTGCCCCAGCACAGAGCAGGAGCTCCCAGGGGTGTTGGCTCAGCACAACCTGCTCAGCTCACAAGCCAAGCCGAGGTCCCCCTCGCTCCCAACACTGTGTCACTTCTTTCTTGTGCAGCAGAGATCTCTGTTTTACTGACCTGCACAGAATTATTTGCTGGAGTTACAAAATATATGAGCTGATACAACAACCAGTTTCTACCAAGGCTGCTGGAAAAAAGGCTGTAACTTGCTGTAAGAGCCACCAGCTCTATCAGAAAACTGAAGGTTCCACATAAGGGAAGCATGACACGTAACCACTTAATAAAAACAACCCCAGCCCACCAGGGAACCAGCAAAATTTACAGGGATTGTGCTGGGAACACAAATCCAGCCCTCACGGTCAGCACAGAACTGTTAGCAAACACACAGAGCAGTTAATATTTTGAGGCTGTTCTAGCTTTATTTGTGTACCTTGATAGGTGACATTTCCAAGACACTATGAGACTCTGCAGATTTGGACCTATTATTAATAGTGAACATGCAGCTGAGCTGACATGGCAGAGAAATAAAGAAGTGAAGTTCACATAGTCATTTATGCAGGGAAGGTTATTCCCCAAAGTTTTTTAGCAGCCTTCCAGTCCCCTCCAACCAGAGACAAATGCCTGGTGCTAACACTACACAAAACAGATCTGTAAACCTACCCCTGACTTGACTAAGGATGCTTTTTCCCAAGACTATTTTCTCCTTTTTTTCTGTTATTGTAGCTAAATGTGGGTGGGAGTTTCCTCCTGGGTGATATTCCCAGCAGGTCCTAACCTCCTGTGGGGTTTTGTTCTTCAGTGGCTCACTGGCCATCTGGCTCTCAGGCACAGGGAAACCCATATGGTCTCCTTCCTGATGGCACTCCAAAATCCTGCTGGGCAATCATCACTGTCCCTTCTCCCAGGCAACCTGTGAATGGATGTGGGCAGGAAGAGAGCCAGAGCCAGACCTGCAAGGGCAAAAATGAAGACATTTGAAACACTGAAGTAGGAACTGGACAACAGGTTTCATCAAAATCACACCTGGAACTACTGGTGACTCAGGTGGATGTGCTGACAGTGGTTGTAAAGGGAGCTGAAAGGATGAATAGGTGCTCCTGAGACCCCTGCAGACCACTCAAGGGAGGGAAATCCCTGATGGCCACATATGGAAACAACCTGTGTGCTTGGAGCCCTGTTGCAAAAAGTACTGATGCCAAACTCTCCTCCCCAGCATTGTGCTTGCCCTCACCATCAGAAGCACAGGGAAAGCCCAGCAATTCTTAAAGCTGCTGTAATCCAGAAGGAGACAAATGGAGGGGGAAATGCACTAAACAGTTGTTTCAGCAGCTGATTGTTTTTGGTTTCTTAGCAACTGTGGGAAAAGAAGCTGCCTAAGATCTGAGCTGTCTGGTCAAATCCAGCAGGCATCCCTCTGTGGAGGACCTCCTCCTCTCTGCTCATCTGCACAGCTGGTGGGAAGCCTTCCCTAAACAGGGAGATAGCAAACAATTCACCAAAATAGGTGAACAGGCTTGTCCCCTTGTCCATCTCTCCACTGAGGGACAAGGGAACAAGCTGGCCATCACAGTCCTCAGTGTGGCTCCTCCAGAAGTGGAAAGGCTGTTTCAGATTAGACTGCTTTTCATTTTAAAGAGCATGGGAAAGATGAGGGAATTTTGCACTACCAGCTGCAGTCAATGATGCTCCCAAGGTGCACCCAAAAAAGGAACTGCAGGAGAGAAGTCAGGTTCTGCTGTGCCTCAGTGTCAGGGCCAGGCTGGAGGGGAGCAGAAGGACACTCCTGTGGCTCCAGCCATCAGCCACTCCAACCCTGCAAATGAGCCTGATGGCTTGGTGCAGGGCCCTCAGCTCCTCTCCTGGCAGTGCAGGTGGATCAGTTACAGCATCCTTCACAGGTCCTTTTGAGAGCACTGCTACTGAGTGCATGAAAAGCTGTTTATGGCTGTTTTCCCTGTGATCAGCAGTATCAGTCTCTTGCAAGTCCTTTGAGCAAATCCACAGAGAGAAAGGGCTGACTTCTGCCAAAGGGTTTCACATCTCCATGGGTGTTTGTTCTGGAGGTTTCAGCACTAGTGCAGGGTTTGTGTGGGTGTCTGTATTAGAGCAGCCATTTCATTGTTTTGGTTTTCAGGGACAGAGTTTAAATCATTTAAATTCATGCCTGTTACTGACATTCTGGCCATACTCATTGCTAATAGCTTATTTCCCTCCATACTAGCACTATCTCATTCATTCAGATATAAGTATGAGGATGTTGACCTGTAGTTAATCCTACACATCCCTGACTGTTAATTTAATGACTATTAAATATTAATGGGAGCAGAGAAGGGAAGTCAGATCACCTTTTCCACAGCTTAGTGCCCCTGTCACCAGGCTACAATGTCATCCTTGATCTTGCTTTTTATATTCTCTTTCTCCCCAGTTTCCTTTACAGGACAAAGAAAGATACATTTTAGAAAACGCTTTGTAGTCAAGCAGCTACTGCAAGGATTAGAGCTGCACCAGGATCTCCCATTTCTAGGCAGATGTTCAAATCACCATGCTGTTGGTTAAAAAAGGAGGTGTATTTTTTCCCTTGAATCTGGGAAAGGGCCTTTCACCCTGGCTCAGAATATGCCAGGGAATATGCTAAAGGAGGGGAGAATGCACAGACAGCCATGACCTAGATGCTCCTCCTGATGCTGTGCAAAAACTAATTCATTGTTCAGGGTGGGATGTGGAGGTGTCTGGTGGTTGCAGCCCTCCCCAGGGCAGGGAGCACCATGGATCTACCAGGCTGTTCCTGTGCACAGCCCTTTAAACAAAGTGCAGCCCAGTACTGAGGGTGCAGCCCGAGGCCCTGGTGCAAACCCTCATCAGTGCCACATGCCCTTTTATGTTCCCAGCCTGGTGGTGGGAAAACTCTCCTGACTAGTCTGGAGTACAGAAGTGAATCCCCCCTTCTAGAGGAGAGAGTTGAACATCACTTCTCAACCCCAGATGGGTACTACCATGTCAAGCATCATCACTTTTGGTCATGCTTCAGCACAGAAAGCCATGTTCCCTATGTGACCATCCACAGAGTGTTTAATTTACAAGCCTGTTATGTTTTCGGGCAGTAGGGACCAGGGATGGTGCTGTAGAGATCTTTTTTCTCTACATCTTCCCATGCCTTTTTTCCTCATGGTCTTTTCTTTTGCATCAGGCAGTTGTGACTGCATCCTTAAAACAACCATGTCTAACTGCTGGAGGTATTTGTCTGTGCTTAAATCCATGTGTCTTCATATGATTATATTTTTCTGATTATAAAGCTAATGAGATAAAGCAGAAATCAATCAAAGTAGCTGGGCTTGAAGTGCATTAATACTTAATACTACATTTTACTATTGTAATTATGATTTATTTACTTTTTAAATTGCTATCTGGTTTGCTTATCTCTATGAGAGACACTTCTCAAGAGATCTTTCTGACTATAGTGTTTTATTTTTACAGAAAAATGCAGACATTTAGTGAGATGGAAATTACTTCCTTATTATTTAAAATTAATTCAGCCTGTCAAAATGAGCTCATTGCCATGCACAGTGTTTCCTTTTTAATTCAGTCTCAGCCTTTCTAGAAATTGAAATTCTGTGCTGAGACAACATACATAGCAGACTTTTTATACATATTAAGCCCTACGTATTAGGCAGATTAAGGCCACATATACATTTTAGAATAGGATACATAATCATAAAACAAATTTTGCGGCAGGGATAAAAGAATGTCAGTTTTCCATTGGTCTTGTAAACTGCTTTGCTAGCCAGGAATGAAGCTGCAAGAATGCCTGATGGGAATAAAAGGGACTCTCCTGCCTGCTCCTTTAGGACCCTAACTTTTGCTAAATCAGGACAAAAGTAGAGGAAATATTTGCATATAAATAATTAGGATGCCGGTGCTCCCTTCTTTTCTCTTCTTGGAATAAAAAAGAAGAGAATAGAAAGCAGAAAAGGACAGAGGAGATTGAAACCTGTGATGGGTATAGGAAAAGATAACCTTAATAAATGGGAGAAAATTGCCTGTCACCTGCAAAGGGAGCAATGGAAATAAGGGGGGAAGGGAGACAAGTTTCTGACAGTAGCATCCCACAGGAGTTTCTTCAGGATGAGGAATCGATTAGGAAAGGGAGAGAGAGAAGAGAAGGTAGCTTTAAAAGATCTTCATACTTCCCACTGTGTCCTCTGAGCCACTCTGAGTTCCCACTGCACTCCCTCCTCACAGAAGCTGCATGGGCTTGTGGCAGAGGTGCAGTCCTCTGGAAACAGCCCAGTGTGTGAGGAAACATCCCAGTGACTCACCTGCACTGGGCTGGTGTCCTGCTCACACCCCCTGGAAAGAGAACAGCAGGAAATGAAGAGTTTGGAATGGAGGGAGCAATCAAGGAAAACTGTTGCTGGGGAAGGAGCCTGGAAAGATTGCCATTCCCATATGACCGTGGAAATCATTTTTGCATTCACCAACTGAATTTAAAAAGTAGTTAAATAATTTCAATAGGTTTGGGCAAGACATTCAGTGTCACTCCTATCTCCAAGAGGGATGATGTGGGGAGCAGCACACATGGCAGTGTTACCTCAGTCCCTGGGTAAGTCATGGAGTAAATAATCCTGGAAATCATTCCCAAACACAAAGGACAAGAAGCTGATAAGACATAATCAGCCTGGACTTACAAAGGGGAAATCACACCTGAGAAAACCTGAAAACTTTGTACAGCAGCACGACTGCCTCAGTGGTCACAGGGTGGCATTGTTCATCTTGACTTTAGCAGGGATTTTGAGTGCTTGCTATAACTTCACAAACAAGGTGATGAAGGGCTAAGTAACTAGACAGTGAGGTGAACTAAACACTGGCTGAAGTGTCAGGTTAAAGGGCTGTGGTCAGTGGCACAAAGTCCAGCTGGATGATACAGCAGATAAAAAACTGGGAGAAGTGTTGAAGCAGCAGAGGGTTATGCTGCTATCCAGAGGGACTTCAACAGATTGAAGAAATGGGTGGATAGGAACCACGTGAAGATGGGATAACCCCAGTCCTGCACCTGGAGAGGAACAAGCCCACACACCTGAATACACTGGGGGGCACCCAGCTGGAAAGCAGCTCGATAGGAAAGGACCTGGGTTTCTAGAGACACCAGGATGGCTGTGGGCTAATGATGTGCCCTTGTGCCAAACCCATTCAGGATCCTCCATCAGCACTGGTGACACCTGCAGTGCTGTGCCCTGTGTCGGGCTCCTCAGTGCAAGAGAGAAGTGGACACACTGGAGAGAGCCCAGTGAAGAGCCAACAGAATGCTGAAGGGACTGGAGCAACTCTGCTGTGAGAAAAGGAGTAAAGAGCTGGTGCTGCTCAGCCTGGAATGGAGCAGGCTCAATAGGGACCTTGTGAGTGTGTACAAACACCTGATGGGGCCCAGTAAAGAAGACAGAACCAGGTTTTACTTGGTGGAGCCTGGGCACTGCATAAGACACAACAGACACTAATTGGCATGCAGGAAATTACATTTAAACTTTGAAAAACCCACTTTTTTTACAGCAAGCACTGTCAAACACTGGAGCAGGCTGCCAGAGAGGTGCTAGAGTCTCCATCACTGGACCTGGCTGGCCATGACCCTGAGTGCCCTGCTCCAGCTGACCCTCTGAACAGGGGGCTGGAGCAGGCACCCCAGAGGTGCCTGCTGAGCTCTGCAGCTTTCTGAGTCTCTGACACCAAGACAAGAAAACTGCTGGCAACTGGCAGAGAGAAAATGTGAGTTTTGGTTTAATGATTTGCAGCAAAAGATCAGCAATAAACAAGGGGTTGAGCTTGCCAGAGAGGTGCAGTGGTGAGCAAGGTGCAAACAGGTGCTCCCAGAGGATCAGCCCTGTGGCAGGGGAGAAGTGCAGCACAACTCACATAGGGATAAATCTCAGGATGAGGGAGGCATCCCCCACTATTGCTCCCTTAGTAAGAGTTGATGCAAACAAAGCTCTGTAAAACAAAACCTATTGGCAAGAACAGCCAGCTTCAAACCCAAGTCTTGGCCCTTGGCAGTAGCACCAGTGCTTGCACATTGAACACAATTCTTGCAAAGAACAGCTGAGGGAGCTGGGGTTGTTTAGCTTGGAGAGGAGAAGGCTTGGGGGTGACCTCATCACACTCTACAACTGCCTGAGAGGAGGTAGCAAGTGACAGGACAAGAGGAAATGTCCTGAAGTTGCACCAGAGGAGGTTTAGATTAGATACTAGGAAAAATTTCTCCATTGAATGAATGGTCAGGAATTGGAACAGGCTGCCCAGGGAAGTGATAGAAACACTGACTCTGAAAGTGCCCCTGTCAGAAACTCTCTGCAAGTGCTCAAAAGGTGTGTGGATGTGGCACTTAGGGACATGGTTTAGTGATGAAGGTGGTGATGATGGGTTAAAGGTTGAAATAAATGCTCTTAGACCTTTTCCAGCCTCAGCAATCCTATGATTCTGTTGTTCCTTATCCTGGATTTCAAAACCTCAACAACTGTAAATGTGCTTTAACTTGTGCTACTTCAGTGGATGTTTCTGATGAAAAAGGCACCTGGAAATGCTTAATTGCCAAAACTGTAGGGATAAGAGACCATGAGAAGAAGTCAGAACTTGTTTTCTCCATGTTCAGAGCCTTCCTTGTGCCACCTGCTGTGGCATCCCCCAGCAGCACGTCTAAGGTGGGAAGCACACCTGGGCTCTTATTTCTCTCTCTCTCTCTCTCTCTCCATTTTGTTTCAAGTGTTTGCAATTAGCTAAGGATCCTGACACCAAAATATTTTGAGGACAGCGAGGTGTTGGTTTTTGCAGATTTAACACAAGTTACTGTGAATCATCAGAAGCATTTTATAGATTAGGGTTCTGATGTTAGACTGCATTTTAATTTAAAGTATTTCATATGAACATTGCAAAACAGTATAGAAAAATGCCCCACTTTTTCAGATAAACTAGAAGATTTTTTTTTTAAATCTGGCAACTTCAAAATACTGTTTATTGAAGGAACCTAAACCCAGGTTATTATTTTTTCCATTTTGTACATTTAATAATGGTTTCCACCATATTCCAGTTTTACACTTTTTGAATTATATTACAAGTATCAGTAATTAATTTTCTTAGTAATGTCACAAATTGTGAAGTTACCAGAACTGCTTTGATTGAGCAGGTAACTCTAGATACTGCAGTCCCCTCTAGTGGGGAAAATCAGACTGTGCTGATTTTGCAGGACTTGCTGCATTAGCAGTGGCTGGATATGAAAGCTTTGCTTTCCCCCCATATATCCTGAGGACTCTGAGTCGATTTTTTTCTTTTTATGTTTGTTTTTTTTTAATTTATTTATGGTACATTATTTTTGATCTTTGGGAACGAGTGACATGTGAGACTCAGGTTCAGTTCCTACTTGTGAATCTTCAGAGCAGGAATTCACTACATGCCCTACAAATCCTCCTGCCAAAAGACAGCAAGTTTTGCTTCAAGTACCTTATTTCCACAAAACATTTGGGAAGTTGTTTTTTTTGTTTGTTTTTTTTTTTGTTTGGTTGGTTGGTTGGGTTTTTTTTATAAAAAGGAAACCAAGGGATTCATGAAGGACAGGTTCATCAGAGATCACCATCTCCTGGCTTAGCAGCTCATCCAAACCCATTTTAGAATCCTTCTCTACTGGCATTTTCTGATTCAGTGCTGTGCCCTTGTAATACCCCCCTGTTCTGTGAGCAAGAAGCAGTGATGTTTAGGTTTTAGGAAGCCATTACCATCAATATAATAAAGAATACCCCCTCCTCAAGAACCTTATCTGCCCATTTGTTACACTTCTGTTTCACTGCAGTTCAAGGGGAGAACTGTGTCTACCACCCCACATCTCTTTTTTCTTTTTCTCTTACATAATTGTCATCGTGTTTTTAATTAAGTGAAATAGGATGTTGCACTGAGCTCCTCAGCAGCTTCCTGAATTTTGTGATCTATCCCATCAGTTGAAATCAGAGCACTGTCTCTGCTGGTACCACGTGCATTGAGTGCAAGTCACAGATATTTGCATGAACCAATTTATCTCTTAAAAATATTTCTTCTTGACTGAAGAATAAATTGCCTTTACCCTAATGCACTAGGTAATGAATTGCATTTGAAATGTGTTTATTTTTAGCAAACAAATGCTAATGGCAGCTTGCAGTTAAAAATAGACAGTACAGTTGGCACAGAAATATGGGCTGGGGAATCGTTCTTCCCTGATCAGTGGAAATGCCCTCTGTGTAAGTCACCTGGGGAGAAAACATGATGTTCCTAAGTCATTCAGTCCCTCCACCTGGAGTGAGGGTGAGCAGCAAGACACCACTGTCACCTGAGCCCTGCCTCAGGAGCTGCCCCTGCAGCCCAGCATCCTCACAGGGCTGTGTCCCTCTGAGGGGGCCGAGGGTGTAGGTGCAGATGGCACACTGCTCCTTTCCTGCCTCCCTGCTGGATGCCACTGGGTGCAGAGTGGGGTTTTGTGTGCCTCTAGCTCTGCCTGGCTGCAGGGAGTGGGGGCATTTTGGTGGGGGGAGCACTGCAGGACCCCAGCACCAGCAGCTCCCACTCCACTCTCAGCAGCTGCTCCCCAGGCCAAGGGACTTTATCTTGGACAGGGTTTTCCTAATGTCTGTGAAATTTCCCTGGCTGCTCTCTAAGCCCATTACTTGTCACATTCCCATGATTTGTTCCCTTCATTTTCCAGCAGCTTTTTTTCATAGTTAAGAGTGTTATGTCCACTAAGTCTCCTTTCCTCTAGATTACACAGATCAATTGCCCATGTTTTCTCTTACATTAATAATTCCAAGACTTCTGACACTCTTGCTGTTCCACTCTTGTATTCACGAGGCAGGTACATTTTTCCCTTACAGTCCAGTGCCAAAAAGCCAACCATGCAGCTGGGGCAGGTAGGTTCAGTGTCCTTGAAAGGTAGGGCAGCATCCCCCACTTCCTGCCAGAAGATCTCATATAAAAATCTCTAGCCAAAAAAATATTGTCTTCATTTGGCAGAAAGCACCCAGTAGAACCAGACAAGAAAGCCCACACTGAGCTTTTGTTGGTTGAAAATTACATAAAAAGACTAAAAATTATAAGCTTAACCAGAAAAATGCCAAAGTCCTGGAAATAAATCTGGTAAATATTATTTATTTCATACATGAACAAGAGAAGGTTCTTCTCTTGGGGAAGAAAATCACAATGGGAAGTCATTGATTGATCCTTGGTAATTCTCATAATAACATGATCTTAGGAATTGGATTGGTTCTACTGAGTCAAAAAAGAACCAGAAAGGTCCAAAAGGGTTTCCATGAGATGAAGATTTTATCATAAAACGTGGCTGGGAGTCTAGATAAAAAAACACAAGTTAAAGAAAAGTAGAACTGATTCCTTATTTATAGGCTTTAGTATGTCCTGGGACCAAACCCATTACTTCCCAATTCTAGACTACAACCTAAACTGGAATTATAACAATTAAAAGTCAGGAATCCAAAGTAAGGAAGATTTACCCACGGTGGCATGTGTTTCATTAGCAGGTAACATGAAGAATCAATATTTCATGACCTGTCACATATTTGAGTAATCTGTCATGTTTTATCCTTGGATGTTGAAGTTGTTTGACAGTTCTAAAGTAGAAGGAAGCAAAACAGAAAAGAAGGTTTTTTTGCTGGTGTCACACTGTCAGAAAAATTTAACAGGTAATAGTCTACAACAAGCAATTAAAACACATTGGTCTCTTATTACAGAACAAATTCTACTCTGTGGGGCCTGAGGGAAATGCATCTCATAAAATCTGCTATTTTTATGTAAGAAGCCAGTACAAACTATACTTTCCCCGCATGAAAAAAAAAAATCAAAAAGAAGCAGAAATGCTGCTACTTCGCAGTGCACAGATGAATACGGATTTGGAAACCTTACATAACAGAAAGATCCATCTGCAAAACCGCTGTTGGTTTTCTGCTGAGGTCCAGCTACTGATCCCAGAGTCAGTGCAACCACAGACCCACAGGGGAACATACCCATATGGAGGACACAGTCGATCTGCTGTCCAGATAAAGAGCACAGCAAAGGAAGGTGACTGCTTCAGAGGAAGGCAAGGAAGGGATGAAGATGAAGTGCCTGTAGAATTACACAACTGCTCATGCTTTCTGTTTTCCAAGTTCCAGTTCTGAATCATGTGTTGTACTTCAATCTCAGCTTTAAAAAAAAAACAAAGATGCAAACAAAAACAAACAAAAATCACCCTTCTGTGCCTCATAATTGCAAAGAAAACCACTAGCTCTCAGGAAACCAGAAAGAAATCAGGCTTTTCACAACTCATCTTTATATGTCTTCCTGGTTTTTTAATGTTTATGGTTCATTAAATATTTCTGGAAAACAAGGACTTTATGCCCTGAGCAGCACTAACAGGATGGGTCTTCTGTCTCTTCCAATGTGGTGCAAAAAAAACGAGACATTTTCATTTTTATTTGTTTCTGTAGGTAGTTAGTCTAAAAAGTACCCAAGATTTTGTTTATCAGAGCATTTTCTTTCACATCTCCCTAGAAGAGCTCCTTTCATGTGTTAAAAAAAAAGAAGCATCCGAGAAAATTTCAGTCTCAACAAATTGGTATTTTGCACTGAAAATTCCTTCAATATAAAGTTCCTATGGGTAACACCATAAAAGTCCAGGAGAGTGAAGAAATCTGAATTGTAGCTTTTTTCCCTGTCTCCAAGCAATTGCTAATAGGCAACTTTGCTAGCAAAGAGGTTTTCATATCACCACAGAGAAGAAAGAGGATGGACACCCGGTGATGTAAGGGCTGTAGGAATGACCACCAAGCTCCTCTCCAGGGTTCAGTGACCCATCACTTTGGGAACACCATGAGACCAGCACATTTACCTGGCTACAGCCACAGCTGATGCTTTCCATAGTGCTGCCCACGTGGGGTGAGCCACCACACATGGCAGATGCTCAGTCCACGGTGCTGGGTGCTCAGCAGTGTGTCCCTGGTCTGTACAACAGAAGTTCAACTGCCTTACCAGGCCCATTGGAAGAAAAGGAGGTTTTTCTTTTTCCTTGAGTTTCCATTTATTTTTAAACGTGCCCAGGCTGGCTCAGCAGCTTGGCTCACCCTGGCTGCAGGGACGTTGCTGCCAGCAATGCTCAGCCCTGCGGCCCCTGAAACCCAGGCAGCCTCTGCTCTCCCCCAGGGCTGGGCGATCTGACAGGATGTGACCTCCAGAAAAGGACACCAAATTAGGAGATGTTTCAGTGTCTGAGGCGATGAAATATTTAATCCCTGCTCTCTCTGGGACATGCATCATCACAGATTTACTTATCTGCAGCTGGGTGACCGCGGCGGCTGACAGGGACGATGACAGCTGACACACATTAGCCCAGCTGCACAGCACCAGCCATCACTCCTGAGCAGAGATCCATCATTGTTATTGCAGCACCAAGGAGGGGTCTCTGTGCCAAACACCAAACACAGGCAGCACCTGCACTGGGAAATCAACACTGCCAGGGGCTCTTGGAGGCCAGGGAGCCTCGGCAGGACCCTCAGCCCCAGCAGCCCCAGCAGGGCCAGCAGCAGTGGCACTGGTCCCTGAGCAGCCCAGCACCAAGGGTACACACTGGGTCTGTGCCCCCACTGCTGACCTGGCCAATGGACCAAAATGAGAGGGAAATATTGTCAAATATTACTTGTTTAGGGTGTGGGAGGGAGGAAGCCTTTATTGGAGGTTTTCTAGAGCTGCAGATGTAGCTCTGCAGATGCAACTGGACCTGACTTGCTTTCCCTTTGTCTAAGCTGCCCCCCTTTTTACAGATGAGCTTCTTTCTGAGAAAACCTGTATCAGTGTGTTCTTTATGTAACATGTCATTCTGAATTATTGCTGTCTTTGAGAAACTAGTGACTGAGCTTTGAGAAATCCTGGTGAAACTGGGGTTTGGTTTGAGATGGTGGTCTGGAGATTTCCCCCCTTCCTGTTAGTGTTTGGTACTGGATTGGTTGCTGCTCAAGACTGCCCTGCTGTCTCTTGCTGCTACAATGGCATCCTTACATTGAAAGGTGCATTTTACCCAAGACTTGTCTTATGGTCATTGGTGGGAACAGCCAAACAACAGAGAAATTGTCCATGTCCACCTATCACTCAGGGCTCCTGCAAACCAGCTTGCCTTTCTGCATGCTCTTCAGCTGGCAATTTCCTAACACAGCCTCTCCTTCCCTCTCTGGGATGGGTTGTTTTAGTTTTTTTTTCTCTGCACTGCTGATTGCAGTTTGCCTTCCATGCTGAAAGCTCTTCAGGGAAGGAATCTCTTCTTTTTCTTTCATGAGAGTACCCTTCACACCTCTAGAGCAACTCAAGAAAATGTTTAATGAGAATAATATAAATTAATAGCAATAATAAATCCTTACAAATTGTTTAAAGCCCGCACAAATTGGGTTTGGAACAAGAAAAGGAAGGTGACAGAAAAAAAAATGTCTTCAGGACCATGAGCATTCAACATTGTCCTTGCTACATGTCAGACAGGTTTTCATGACAGATGGTATTCACCAAAAAGCTCACCCACTCCCTAGACCCTGGCTTTGCCCACTCCCAAATCCAGACTCTCTTCTAGCTGAGTATCATCTAACCCCACAGAGATTTTTTTCAGTAGTTTAACATGTAATTTCATACCTTGGAAACAATTTTGAGCTTAATGTACAGTTCCAAATACTTCCTATTTGCCTAGAGAGTATGCAGACAGTTAATTAACATTCCTGTGCTCGGTAAGCTAATCACTAAACTGCAGTTTTGAAACCTCAGACCAAAGCTGCTCCAGATCATTATCTTTCTGTTGCCCATAAACATGTAACTTGGCACCTGTATCCTTCTCAAAGGCAAACGGGATCAATATTTGCAGCTCATTAGCAGGTTTGGTTGAGACCCAACATCACAGCAGCCAACCAGCCAGAGAGGAGTGTGACGAGATGAAGGACACACAGCCTTGCCTTGGTGAGCCCCTGCCCCAGAGGTGCTCTGGACAAAGTCCTGCAGCTGCAGGACCATTCCCCTCCATAGTGAGCCCCTGAAGCCAGAGCCCCACTGCCAGTTCCAGCCCAGTTCATTCATCAAATTTCCTCTTCCCTTCAGCACAAGCACATACAAAGAGAAAGTTCGGAAAACTTTTGGAAATCCTTGGATGTGCCTTTGCTCTGCATGGACTTGTGCCATATTCCCAGGTCACACAGCTTTGGCACTGACCAAAGAGCAGGGAAATTCATTTCACACACAAAAATTCTGCAGCATTTAAGGTTCATCAGCAATGAAATTTTTCTTATGTTTTCTGTGGCATTTAAACTTCTTGCAATATTTTAGTTATTATGTTAAAAATTTTTAAAATCAGCTTTTTTTTTAAGGAAATTTCATTCACAGAAATGTCATGTTGGAATGGCCAGAGAACTGTCAGAGCCCTCTTCATTTCTGTTAGGAGGAAACACTCACTGTATGAATTGTGAATTCATCTGGAGAAATCCAGTCTGTTGAAAAAAGAGCAGAGCTCCATTTCTGTCACACCACTAAAATAAGCCCCATCGTAGCAGCTTCCTCACACAGAGATCCTGGCTGGCACCTTCAAGGATCTGCTGCAATATTTTGGCTTTCTCCCAGCACTGAACTCCCACTCTCTCCGTGCTCACGGAAAAGCAGCTCCAGCCTGAGCACACACGAAGGCAGCGAGGGCTCTCCCAGGCTGGGGCTCGCTCTCAGCCCCAGCCCACGCTGGCCCTGGCTCTGCTCCTGCCCTGATGGCCCAGCCCAGACAGGGAGAGCTTTGTATCAATGGCAGCCAGGTTTGTTTTCCCAAACCAAAAAACCTGCCAACGTCAACATCCAGCATTGCCTAGCACAGGAAAACTCTTGGAAGATATAATGCTACTGAAGCTAGATATAAAATGTTACTAACAAAAATGAAAAAATACCAAAAGATTGTAAAATGTCAATCCAAACATTTTGTGGCCGAGATGCCCAGAACCCTGTCATGATACCTCTCTGACATGGCTGGATCCTCAGAGAAGCTCCCTGTAAACAAGTACATCAACATTTGTAACAGTTTTTAAATACAGACAATAAAGAGCTTTTTGGGCAGTCTGATCACGCAGCTTGAAGGCTGGAGAAACAAACAAAAATACCTACAGATCCTCTGGGTTCCAGGGGAGAAACTGAAAAACAGCTACAGCAAATGGGCAGAATATAAAGAAAGTGAAACATTTTCTCATTAAAGAGTTAGAGAACAGGAAGAGTTTAGGAATCACCATTCAGAGACTCCTGTTTAATGACAGCAATTTATTTGACCATCTGGGCAAAGAAAGACTGCAGCAAACCACATGGAGGAAATAAAAATAGATGAACAACAAGTGACTGATTTTGCTTGACTTGAGCCTACAACTCTACAGAGCAGGAAGCTACTTCATGTGAAAGACATTATTGATGAAGGCATTTCAGCCTCTTGCCAGTTCTTCCAACAACATACTAGATCTCCCATGCCAGCAAACCTGTCTTGAGACGTGACTCCCATGCCAAACTTGACAGAAACACCACCAAGTACAAAAGACAAATTGATGAGCCTTCTGGAAAGGGACCACCAGAGGAAGGAGCGTCTCTGGGATGTTCCACAGTAAAATAAAACTCTTTAGGAGAAAGAATAGGAGGCTTTTTGCTGTGTTTGTTCATTATGATAAAAATCTTCCTTTTCTTGACAGAAGCAAATATTGAAATGGAGGAAAAGGCAGCCCAGTGTTCAGCAGGATCTGATCACGACATCCCAGCGTGTTGGTTCCCACCTCAGGCAGACTCACAGCCTCCTCCTGTGGCCAGGGCACACTCGCTGTGTGCGACAGTGGCACGGGGATGGTGATGATGGATGCTGACTGCCCTGGAGGTACAGCCATGAGCACCAAGCTGCCCAGATGAGGAACCCAAAAGGTGTTTGTAGTGAGGCATGGCAAGCAGAGCCATCACCAAAGGGAGCCCTGTTCCAGCAGCCTAGACTGGTGCCAGCAGATGACAGAGATGACAGCTACAACTTGATCCATCCTTGGATAGGTCTTTATTCCCTCTGTCTGTCACTCTTCTCCTGTCTTTCTCACCATTAAAAACACATATGTTGTAATCTTGGAGCTGCATTCAAACCAGAGGAAAGCCACCCAAGGCAGAGATTAGGAAGGGTGGATTAGGAAGGGAACTTGAACCTGCCCATATTCAGAGTTTTGCAGCCTGCCACTGCCACCTGGCTATATTTAGGAGTTGAATTCGGGTCTTTCAGAGATAAGAAAACTGTCAGGCTCTAAAGAGGTGCCTTCTTTAAGCTGCTCTAACCCCGTTTCACAAGATTTCAGTCAAAATTCACCTGCTCCTTCAGGCACAGTCTCACTGACAAGACAGCCAAGCTGATTGCTGGATGTAGCTTGGCTCATGCCTTCCCATCAGGCTGGCAGGCTGCTTGCACCCCTGCCCAGTCAGTCCTCAAGCTGTTTAACTGATCTTACTGAGCCTTCCTGACCGGGGGTTAGAGTATCAGACCCAGCTTCTGCAAAGCCATTTTAACACCTGGAAGGCAGTCCTGGTGCACTATGGCACACCCCAAAAGAATTAAAAATACCCATCCTCAAGCTGTGCTCAGACAAGGTCTCTGATAGCTTGTTACAAACAAGCCTAATCTTGCAGGCTTTGTCACAAAACTGCTATTGATATTTCATGCTGAAGATCTTCCATGCATAGGCAGCAGCTTCCCTCTTCTTCCATGCATGCAGTTAATGACTCTGCACAGGGCAATTGTAACTCCAGGATTCACACACCTCACTTTGTCCATCTCAGATTTAGG